>NW_025999926.1:6299384-6399039 GCF_001458135.2 Marmota marmota marmota
GGGGGGGGGGGGGTTGCTGAACAAAGTTGTGATGTTACCTAGACCTTGGCTACAGCATGGCCCAAACGTTTTCCTCTGACACCAGCCTGACTCTGCGATGATCTACATCCCAGGAGAGTTGGGACAGATAAAAAATTGTCCCAATGCCATTAAAGTTAAAATATGGGCCAAATAATGATTAACTATGTCCAAGGGGAAGCAAGGAAAATAACAAGAAGAAGAGTATAAGTGTCAGGTACGGTGGCTCACGCCTGTCATCCCAGCAGCTCAGGAGGCTGAAGCAGGAGGATTGTGAGTTCAAAGCCAGCCTCAGCAACTTAGGGAAGCCCTAAGCAATTCAGAGAGACCCTGTCTCTAAATAAAACACAAAAAAGCATTGGAGATATGGCTCAGTTGTTAAATGCTCCTGCGTTCAATCCCCAATATATATATAAAAAGTCTGTGTGGATAAAGCAAGATGACTTCCTTCTTCTCTAGAGTTGTAGAGATGTTTATGTTTGAAACACAAATTATAACACGGACCATGGTTCCAAATGTATATAGAGGAAATATTAAAACAATCATAATGTTAAGGAAGGAAGTAAAGAAATGTAAGCTGAAATAAGATTTCTACATTTCACTCTAGCTGGCATGATGTTGGTACATAGAAATCATTTAATACCTAGAGCCACCACTAAAAAAATTAGATACAGAGACTGAGTCAAAAGGCTGTAGATAAATCATGGGCTGGGGTTGGTGCTCAATGGTAGAGAGCTTGCCTAGCATGTGTGAGGCCCTGGGTTTGATCTTCAGGACCACATGTAAATAAGTAAAATAAAGGTCCGTGGATAACCAAAAAAATATTTTTTAGAAAAAGGTTGTAGATAAATCAAAATTAAATTACAAAAAAAAAACTGTTGAAGAATCTAGCAAGTAGGCAAGAAACAGAAACATAAAAGCAAATAACAACAAAATGTCAGGCTTAAGCCCTCACTTATCAATCTTGACACTCAGTGTAAATATGAACGATGAAAAAATAGTTAAAAACAGTTTAAGGGCTAGCAATTTCCATTGTTCCTATATAAGGCCCCATCTTTTTAGTCTGATTTTTATTGGTTCTATTTAGTTATACATATCATTAGGATTCTTTGGTTTGGTTTGGTTTTTTTTTTTTTTTTCTGGTACCATGGATTGAACCCAAGGACACTTAACCACTGAGCCACATCCCCAGCCCTTTTTATATTTTATTTACAGACAGGGTCTCACGGAGTTGCTTGGTGCCTCGCTGAGTTGCTGAGGCTGGCTTTGAACTCGGGATCCTCCTGCTTCAGCCTCCCAAGTTGCTGGGATGACAGGCTGCACCACTGCGCCTGGCTAAGATTTGTTTTGATGTGATTATAAAGGCATGGGTCATAATTTGTTCTACTTCAGTCCCTAGCACTTCCCTTTTTCTCCCCTCTTCTCTCCCCTGTTCCTTTCCCTCTACTCTACTGATCTTTCTGCTATTTACTCATGGTTTTTTGTTTGTTTGTTAGTCAGTGTCTTGTGGATGTGCATGATGGTGAGATTCACTGTGGTGTATTCACATATGTACACAGGAAAGCCAGGTCAGACTCATTTTCATTCCCCTGTTCTTTTCTTATCGGTCCTCCCTCCCTTTCAATCCTCCTCATCTGCTCTACTTCTCTTTCTTCTATTTTTTTTAATCTCCTCTCCCTTGGATTAGCTTTCACATATCAGAGAAAAACCCAACTTTTAACTTTCTGGTCTGGCTTATTTCACTTAGCATGATGGTCTCCAGTTCCATCCATTTACTGGCAAATGCCATAATGTCATTTTCTTTATGTCTGGGTAATACTCCATTATGTATATACAGCACATTTTCTTTATCCATTCATCTGTTGAAGGGCACCTAGGTTTGTTTCATAGCTTATTGTGATTTGTCCTGGTATAAATATCGATATGGCTGTGTCACTGTAGTGTGCTGATTTTAGATCTTTTGGATCTACGCCAAGGAGTAGGACAGCCAAGTCATATGGTGCTTCCATTCCTAGTGAGGAATCTCCACACTGTTTTTCCAGAGTGGTCGCAACAATTTGCAGTCCCACCAGCAGTCACATCCGCGCCAGCATTTACTGTTACTTGTATTCTTGGTAATCGCCATTCTGACTGGAGTGAGGGGAAATCTAGTGTAGTTTTAACTTGCATTTCCCTAATTGCTAGAGATGTTGAACATCTTTTCCTATATTTGTGACTGTATTTCCTCTTTAGAGAAGTGTCTGTTTAGTCTATGGCCCACTTATTGCTTGGGTTATTTGATTTTTGGAGTTAAATTTTTTGAGTTCTTGGTATATTCTGGGTATTCTTGTCCTAAATAAGGTGCCGGTGGTGAAGATTTTATCCCATTTTGTAGGCTGTCATTTCTTTTGCTCTGCAGAAGCTTTTTAATTTGATGCCACCCCACTTGTTAATTTTTGAGTTTATTTTTTCTTACATTTTAGAAATCTTGTTAAAGAAGTCCATGTAATGTTGGTCCTACATTTTCTTTAGCAGTTTTAAATCTAATTCCTAGGTTTTGTGTCCACTCTGGGTTGTTTTTTGTGCAGAGTGAGAGATGAGGGTTAGATTTCATTCTTCTACATATGGATTTCCAGTTTTCCCAGCACCATTTGTTGAAGAGGCTATATTTGTTTTTGGCACCTTTGTCTGATCAGATAGCTACATGGGCTTTTCTCTCTGTATTCTATTCTATTCCATTGGTCTTCGTACCTCTTTTGGACCAGTACCATTCTGTTTGTATTACTGTAGCTCTGTGGTATAATTTGAGGTCCAGTATTATGATCCCTCCTGCTTCATTCTTATTGCTAAGATTGCTTTGGCTATTCTGGGTCTCTTATTTTTTGAAATGAATTTCATGATGGTTTTTTCTAGTTCTATGAAGAATGTCCTTGGTATTTTGATGGGGATTGCATTGAATCTGTATATTAGTTTTGTTAGTGTGGCCATTTTGATACTAATTCTGCCCATTGAGGAACATGGGAGGTCTGTTCATCTTCTAAGGTCTCCTTCCACTTCTTTCTTTGGTGTTCTGTAATTTTTATTGTACGGAGCAGACCCCATGCTTTTTTATCTGCTGCTTTGTGTTTCCTGTCTTTCAAAGACAGCCCACAAGCCAGTTGTTAGCTTCCAGTACCACGAGGGTTAAGTCTCTGCACCTCAATATCCTCAGCCTGCAGGAACAGTGCCCTGCATCCACCCCAGAATTGAGCAGAGCAAGCAAAATGAGCTGAGCCCTTGTTGAGGGCATAGAATGCAATCTGGACTGTGGAACCTCTGCTTTGGGGTTTCCTCCTGCTGTGGCTGCCCCCTGATTCTGACCTGCTATTCAATTCTAACTGTAGATTACAGCAGGCAAAGTCTGTTGATGAGATAATCTGCTGCTCATCATGGCTTTTTCTGTCTTCTGTTTTGACAAAAGCTGTGCCTCTGTGTGATACTGAAGGTGCAAAACAGAGCAACAGGGGCGGAGAGCTCGGATCAGGGCCCGAGCAGGGCTGTGGCTGCCTGGCCTTTGGCCCCTGGGCTCCCACGCCTGCAGTCTCACATGAGTTCAGGTGACATTACCCAGCTGTGCCTCCCCATGGCTTTCTTAGTAAAGGCGGAGCTGCAGAGCAGGACTAGGGAAAGTGGGGTCAGGGTGTAGCTCAGTGACAGAGTGCTTGCCTACATGCTCATGGCCCTGGGTTTGCTCCCTCGCACAGCAGACAGAAAAGAGGAGGAAAGGAAGGAACTCTGGATTTCATGCTTTTAATCATGACTTTGTCCTTTCAGGATATTGACATTGTGACTAAAAGTTCAATGAGTCCTCACACCATGTTTTTATCAAAGTTATTGTGTTAGTCAGCTAACTAAAAGACCTGACCCGAACAACTGTAGAAGAGGAAGAGTTTATTTGAGGGCTCACGGTTTCAGAGGTCTTAGTCCATAAAAGGCTGCTCCATTCCTCAGGGCTTGAGGTATCATGGACATCATGGCGGAAGAGTGTGGCAGAGGGAAGCAGCTCACAGGACCAACAGGAAGCAGAGAGACTCCACTCTCCAGATACAAATAAACACCCAAAGCCATGTCCCCAATTAACCACTTCCTCCAGCCACAGCCCACCTGCCTCCAGTTACCACTCAGTTAATACCATCGGGGATTAATTCACTGATTAATTTAAAGCTATGACCCAATTATTTCTCCTCCAACCCTTTTGCATTGTCTCACACGTGAGCTTTTGGAGGACACCTCACATCCAAACCATAACATATCATTAAAATGAATAGTTAAGACACAGATTGGGAAGAAATGTTTCAGAAACCTGTCTGACAAAGGAGTTTTATGAGAATAAATAATTCCTACCAAAAAAAGTAATTGCTACAATTCATTAAGAAATAGGTGAACAACTCAAAATTAGGTAAAAGATTGAAACAGATGGTTTACAAAGGAAAATACATGAATATCCTAAAAACATAGGAAAAAGAGCTCAACATCATTAATGTCATTAGAGAAGTATAAATTAAAAATTTCAGTGAGATACCAGTACATATCCACCACAAGTTTAGCTAAAACTAGGAAGACTGATGATTCCAAATGTTGCCAAGAATTTGAAACAATCAGGTTCATGTATTTTTGGTGGAAACATCAAAAGTTACAATCACTTTCAGAAAATTTCAGACAGTTTCTTACAGAATTAAAAATACACCGGCACTATGACTTGATATTTTTGTTTTAGTCTATTTTCTGTTGCCAAAACGAAATACCTGAGGCTGGGTACATTATAAAGAAACACAGTTTACATTCACTCATGGTTCTACCCAACTTCTGTCTATTGCTGGTGAGGGCTTCATGCTGTGTCAAGTCATGGCAGAGAAGCAGAAAGAGGAAGGAGCATATGCACCGGAGAGCAAGTGAAGAACGGCCAAATTTATACCAACCTGCTCTCGTGGCAACTCATCCAGGCCCACAAGACCCCACATGCTCCTAGAAGTCATGCATCGATCCTTCGAGGTTGGTGCCCCATGACCTAATCACCTCCCACTGGATCCCATGACTTCATGTCCTACCACCTCTTCATACTGCCACACAAGGGGGCCAAACTTCCAGCACCTGAACCCAAACCACATCCAAACCATTCTACAAGTGGAAACAGACCAGGTGTCCATGAGGAGGTGAATGGGGACACAAACTACAAGACCTTTGTACACGGGCTTCTAAGTAAGACACAGTAACCAGCCACCAGTTTACCTAAATGCACTGGGTGAGCCCCCACACAGTGAGTGAAAGAGGCCAGACAGAACAAGAGGATACCTTTCTATTGTTCCACTTACCAGAAATTCTAGAATAGGATCCTTTCATTTCCTGATAGTAATCTTTTAAAAATCATAATGCTGTTTGCCTCTTGAGGACGAGGGAGAGGTTTTTCTTGGAAGGAACAGGAAGAACTTACTAGGGTATCCCTTACTAAGAGTTTCAGTGGCGAGATCCGTAAGAAAAAAGGAGCACAAATATCAAACGATAGTTCATGACATGCTGCTTCAGTGTTTGGGGGACGCTGCCTGGACTCTTCCCTTCGCGTTGAAGTACATGGCGACAAAAAGTGTATTGGTGGAAAGAGAGATGGAAGGTAGGTGTGCACACGTGTGATAGAGCAGAGAAAGAAAAATGAACCCTGGAGGCACTCCATGGTGAGCATTCACAGGCGCTCACGGTAGAATTCTTTCAGTTTTTCTGTATGTTTTGGATCTGTCGTGACAAAATGTTAGAAGAGTCGCCCCTAAATGTTACATATTGCATTAGTCAGCTTTCATCCTGTGACCAAAATGCCTGAAAAGAACGGTGCAGAGGAGGAAAGATCCATTTTGGCCCCCGGTTTCAGAGGTTCCATCCACGGTCGTCTGGCTCTGTTGCAGAAGTGACCGGCAGAAGGATGTGGTGGATGAAAGGTGCTCAGCTCATGGCAGCCAGGAAGCAGAGTGGTGTGGTAACGGGGCCAGGAGAAGGTCGGTCCTCCCAGGGCTCCCCACTTCCTCCAGCCAGGCCCCACCTCCCACTAGTCTATTCAGCTACTGGTGGGTTAATCCATCAAATGGATTAATCCACTGAAGAGGTCAGAGCCCCTAGGATCCGTTCATAAAAGCCCCATCTCTGAATCTTGCCACTCTGGGGACCATGCTGTCAACACACAAGCCTTTGGGGGACATTGCAGACCACAACACAGACATTCTCATGTGACTTCTCGGGACCGGAAAGCACAGCCCTGGGCCACAGGTTTCAAAGTGACAGTTTTCACTCTGTATGGGACGGATCTCTTTAAATACTATAAAACTGAAAATCCAATGTGTCCACTTTCACAAAATCCCAAAGATCTACATGCTTAATTCATCCTAAGGTACCCCATTGGTCTACCCTAAGACATAAAAAGGTGGAAGGTAAAAGACAACTTAATAATATAAACCTGTGCCCGAAGACAGCCGGGGCCAGTTGGGAGGGATCAGGAAGCAACTTCCTCCTAGAGGCCTGTGGCAGGTGGACACAGGTGCTTACCACAGCCCTCAGAGATGAGGCTGAGAACAACAGGGTCTAGGATTACTCCACGACTTCCTGTCACCATTTCCAGATTTCTCAGACAGTCTCACTCTCACTTCTGTTTGTGGTCTGATAAAATCAGAGTCTCCGGGCACCCACTGAAACCTCAGGGCACAAGTGCTGTCCAGTCTACGGAAAACACTTCTCTGAGATGTCCTGATGCTAATCATGTAGATCAACACTCAAAGTAAGCACTCTGTTCTTACTGACGTATTGGGGACAGATTAAGGTCTCAAGGGAAAACCAAGAGTTTCCTAATATTGTTACTTAAAAGAATTAGTATTCTGAAGCCAAAACACATGGTTAGTACCTCATGACCTTTGTCAGGGGCTCGCCAGGTAACACACCAATTAATCTGCCCATCTCACCCCCAGTGAGACCGGAGGAGTGGCTGCGTGGGTGACCCCCCCGATGATACATATGCAGGCATTTGCAAAGTAACTTTCAAAGCCAAACTTCAAAAAACAAACAAAATACACACACTTAGGGTGCTGTTTGAACAGTTTCAGAAATATTGACAGCAGGCAGTAGTTCAAGTTCTGTACTCTGAGAAGCCTGTCAGACCTAATTCCTTAAATCTAACCCCATTGCTCTCTGAAAGACTTTTCCCCACTGGTATTGGGGATCTCATTATTTTCTTAATATGAAATACTCACAAGCCTTTCAACCCTCCTCAGATTCATCATATCACTATTTGCACAGCTATCAACCATGTCTCTACGTCGTGTTCATGAACCTGGAGAGGCACGGGGGAGAGGGAGGGGAGGGATTCATGTTCAAGAAGAGATGCAAACCTGGGGGAGGAGGGGCATCTGCACATTTTCCAGGGAAGGGTGGGAACACTCAGGTTCTGAAAGTGACCCGTGACTCAACAGGGGCCGAGTGATCCTGCTATCTGTCCCTCTGTCCCTCTGTCCCTTTGCAGCACATCAGACCTGCTTTCTAGGAAAGCCAGTGCTCCCTTTCTGGGCCCAAGGCCTGTAGGGCCTCCTCTCCCGGACCCCAACAAGAAGTCCCTCCTCCGGAATTCCCTCCTACCGCACTTCCCTAACCAATGGGAACTCTCCAGGAGTCCCGTAGCAGGCCAAGGTGGACAGCAGGAGTCCAATATCCATATGAATGCAAATCTTAACATAATCATATCATCTCAATGGCTTGCTGGCGTCACCTTTCAACCAAAAATGCCATGCAACATATTACTTGGCTGTGGCTCTTAGCACATGGGCATTGTGGAAGGAGCAAAACCAATAAAGAAGGAACCAAAGGCCACTAGTTTCAGCCTTTATTAAAAACAATGCAGCCCCATCGACAGCTCAGGATGAGTGTCCTGGGGGAGCCAAGAAGCTTGAAGGTTTTATGGGATGGTCTAAAGAAGGCTCATCCAAGTTGAGTTTTGTTCCAAGTACTGCTCACTGCTGGAGTTCTTGGAAGGCCTGGGCACTGAGGTGGCGCTGGTCAAGGGACAGCATGGGACAGCAAGGCTGGAGCTGCAGTGGAGCTGGTCCTTGGAGTCTAGTGAGGTGGGTGGGGAGAAGCAGTTAGGGCTGAGGCCTCACTAAAGTCAATGAAGAAGATGAGTCACCGTCTTTCCTACCAGCAGGATAGGAAAGAGTTCAGCCACTGTCTTACAAGCCTGTTCTCTTCGACAGAAAGCAATAAACATTTTAAAATGATAAATTATGTTTCATTAAAACTCAAAATTTCTACTCATCAAGAAGCCCTAATAAATAAATGAAGATGCAAGCCATGGACCAAAAGAAAATGTTCTAAAGAAATACGCACACTAATGAACTTGTACCCAGACTACATAAAAATACCTGCCCGCTAAAAATAACAAGACAGGCAGGAGGTGTAGTTCTGTGGCACTGGGGTCACTTCGCATGTGCAAGGCCCTGGGGTCCAGCCTCAGGACTGAGAAAATAAACAAATAAATATTAAATTTAAAACAGGAGAAGTCTCACACCAGGTGTGGTGGCACATGCCTGTAATCCCAGCAGCTTGGGAAGCTGAGGCAGGAGGATGGCAAGTTCCAAGCCAGCCTCAACAACTTAGCAAGGCTCTAAGGGACTTAGAAAGACCCTGTCTCAAAATGAAATAAATTAACAAATTGGAAGGGCTAGAGATGTGGATCAGTGGTTAAGCACCCCTGAGTACCAAAGAAGGAACTGCTAAAGCCACAGGGTGAGGGGAGAGTACTCCTCCATCCTCAGCCCAAGGTCCACAATTGTTGGGGAATAGAAACCAAAGTCAGCTGCTCAGTGGAGGAAGGGGCAGGAAATGTGCTTCAGACCAGGATCCCGTATGAGTACAACACCAGAGACCAGCTCCTCCTGAGGAAGGAGAAGGAAATTCACTTTCACACCAAAACTGACTCAATGCAAGCAGCATTTGGTTGCCCAGGCAGGAGGAGGAAGAAACAAGTCCTCTTCTAAAGCTCGGACTCACAGACCCTCAGGCTGAGCCTGGACCAGGAGAAACCTCCTCCACCCACCAAGCCGGGCCCCGAGGACTAGTCTCCCTCAGAAGAGGACACAAGAGCTCTGCAGGACACACATGGGCATGTGGAATGGCCAAGGGTTGAGCACAGAAGAAGAAGACTGAGCAAAGACCCCCCTAGCACCCAGGTTCAACTGAGCACAGAATGATTATATCAATATGCTGGAGGAGGTGATGATATGAAGAACAAAATTCAAACACAGCTCCATCCCTCAAGAGATTGATAAAGATTCTTCTGTGGAAGAAGTGCATTCCCATTTCTGGATTTAAATACCGTTTGACTTCAGTCCTCACTATTCCTCAATATCTATTATCCATCACTCAATCAAAAATTATGAAACACCCCAAAAGGTAGACAGATGAAACAAGCACTGTTGATGTAAAGCCACCAACAAAACCAGACTCAAAGATGATTGCAAAGTTGGAACAATAGGAGTTTAAAATGACCACAATAGAAGTGTCAAAGCATATGAAGTGAGGAAAACAGAGATGACGTGGATGAACACTTGAGTGAATTCAGAACAGAGAGAACCACTGAGTTGGATGAAAATGTTAGAAATAAAATAGGTATAATCAGATCTTTAGCAAGTTTGCCAGCAGACTGGAAATTGTTGAAGAATTAGTGAACAAGAACATAGGCCTGGTGAAAATTATCCAAACTGACACCTTGAGAGAAGAATAAGTGGAAAAATAGAGCAGAGAAATCGTGCAACTATCTCAACAACAAAACTAGTAACCAAAAGTCTAATATATGTACAATTGGCGCCAGGATGAAAATAAAAATCAAAATATTCTAAGAGACCCAGAAGGAAAAGGGGGCAGAAGAAGCATCTTAAAGGATAATAGACAAGAATTACCCCAAATTACCAAAAGATAGCAAACAAAATCATTTTTATAAAATGATTTTATAAGCCACCTGGACACACCAAAGTAACATGTCAAGGCAAAACAAAGATTAAAAAGAAAATGCTAAAAGCAGCCAAAGAAGAAAATAGACATTACATAGAGAGGAACAAGGAAATGGGTCACAGAGGATTGCTTTGCCAGAAATCATTCCCACCAACCCAGGTGCTGCGGTGCTCTCCCATAATCCCAGCCACTCGGGAGGCTGAGGTGGGAGGATCAGAAGCCAGAGGCCAGCCTTAGTGGCTTAGCAAGACTTGGTCTCAAAATAAAAAAGACTGAGGATATAGCTCCATGGTAGGGCTGGGTTCAACCTCTTGTAACGAGAGAGAGAGAGAGAGAGAGAGAGAGAGCAAAAGAAGTGAAACTACGTAGACACACACCAAGTGACAACTGTATGATAGCCTTAACCTACTGAAAGAAAACATATACAGGTGAGAATACCATGCCAAAGTGAGGGTGAAATAAAAACATTTTCAGGAAACAGGGCTTTCAAGCATCCACCAACGGTGAACAGGCACTACAAATACATGAACAAATACATATCTCCCCCAGGAAAGCAGCAAGATCCCAGATAGAAAGTCATGTCTACCCACAGGAAACAAGGAGCACTGCGGGCTGTCCAACTGGGCATGGAATGAACACGCACAGTTCCTGACTTTAAATGCCTTGCGATGGAGACAGAAGAGCTGCTGACAACAGCATCCATGGTGAAATGCAAGTGCAGGTTCTGACCAAGCCCCACTGGAGAACCGAAATCAGGAACTCTGCGAGGCAGGCGCTGAACAGGACCCGGGGACCAGGTCCCTCCTGCATGGAGGTGGGTGGGTGTGTCAAGGACCAGCTCACTCTGCAAAGTTCTTTACACCAGGAAGCCTGCTTGGGTAATACTCCTTCTGCGAGGCCACAGTTGCAGAAGAGAAAGTGCAGCCTCTCAACCATGGCCAGGAGTGATCATGGCTTTACTTATAACAGTCCAACTTGGAAACGGCACAAATGCCCTGGGGTGGGTGAGTGGATTTCTGGAAACAGAGCTGCCCGTGTACTGGAATACAACCCAGCAATCGAGAGCCAGCCATGGGCACAGGCAGCAGCGTGGACGGATCTCAAGAGCCCCGCGGAATGCAGGACAGGAAATCCAAGGGGTGACAAGCCACATGACCGTGTAGAAACCAGAATGCCCAGATCTGTGGTGGCCAGGGGTGATGCAGGGCCTAGGAAAGATAAAATAAGGAGCTCGTGCGGATGGAACAACTGTACTCTGATTGTGTTCAGAATTACACAAATCTGCACATGTGATAAAATTTCATAAAACTGTACACCTAAATAAATAAATAAATAAAATCTGAATGAGGTCTATATCTGAGTTGATGCTATCATGCCAAGGTCAACTTCCTGGTTTTGACAACACAGTTATATAAGATGTTCTCATTGCCTTGAGCTGGGGGAAGGGTCCATGGAAGCTCTTGGTATTTCTTTCAAAATTTCTCATGTGTCATATCTTTCAAGATGAAAAGTTATAATGAAAAGCCAAGTAAGAAGGTAACTGCTTAAAACAAAAAATAATAATAATAATCACTATAATTACTAATAACTAATAATAATATTCCTCAGAAGATTTATAATGTGTTGGGCTTTCAATGGAATATGGGATGGGAAATGAGAGCTGTCCTGTTCAGTGCTAAAAGAAAAGCTGTTCCCCGGGCTGGGGTTGTGGCTCAGTGGTGAAGTGCTTGCCTTGCATGTGTGGGGCACTGGGTTCCATCCTCAGCACCACATAAAAATAAATAAAGATATTGTATCCATCTACAACTAAAAAAAATTTTTTTTAAAAAGCTGTTCCCTCAAAGCTGGAGAAATTCAGAACACAGTTTATAAGAACATAAATCTTACAGGAAACAATTCTCTTGGAAAGGTCTTTGAAACAATATAACATAATGATGACAAAGACCAAATGTTTTTAAAATGTGAGTACCATTTTTGTCATGGGAACTACCCAATTGTTCATTGCACATCATCCCTGAAGATAGAGCTGTGAAAAGAAAACTTTATTTCCATTGAATTTTTTAAGGCAAGTAATACTTGCTTCTGAGCACTAACCACTGGGACATGAACAACTACTGTTCAGAATCGCCCGTATCCACAGTGGTTCTCCCATCCCAGGTTTCTAACCCCAGCTGCACCCCAACACGTCGTATTTACCTCTCAGCCACACTTCTGTTAGAAATAAATCTCTTGGTAAAAAATATAACCATAGTTGCTAAGGGTTTTAAGTCTAAATTCCTTATGGTAATATAAAAGGAAGAATATGCAAGGAAACATTCACAGTGAACTAGAATTTTCTGGAAAGATCTACAGTCTCGGGTTTGACTCACACATCTGAGATAATAAACTCAGAACCCCGGGGCCACAGGCTCCTGTACTAACTAGGTGCGCAACTCTGATGACCTGGGGCTCTTATCAGTTTTATACAAACCCAGTGCTTTTTCCAAGAACTCTCCTGACTGTTGGCCTACACAGCACCCCCACCTCCTTCCTCAATGGGTAGGGTACCACGAAGGCAAAGAATCCCTGTACACAGTAGTCACTCAAAAATGCAGACAATGCCATCATCACTTTGGAATAAATCGGACTCACTTTCATCTCCAAAGTAGATTCCTTCCAGCTAAGAGAAGGCTCAAAGGCTTAGAGCTTTGACAGTCTCTTAATCGGGGCTCTAGACACTTGTCATCAACAAAACAATTTTGAGCAGTTAACAGAAATGCCTTGTGAGAAGATGCTTCGGGGAAAGGAAAATAGGTTTTTCCAACAGTTACAGGATGACTCAATAGCAGAAATCAGCTGATCTCAAAAACTGACCGTGAAGAGAGCTTTCCCAAGTTGCCTTACAGAACGTGGCAGGGTACAGAATGTATAACTACTGCCATGTCCGGCCTAGACATTTTTGTGTACCTATTCATCAAAAAGCTAGCTGGCAAGTGGGTTCATAGTTTGTATTCTTACAGAGTACTCAACATTTTATGCCATTAAAGAAATAAATATGCAGAGAACTCAGCAAAATTCTCTGCAATTTGGAGAAGGAAATTAAGTCTTTTGCAATTAATGTTTCCTCGGAGGTGGTCTCCAAGACCTGCCCACCTCCACAGGGACTGTCCCTTCTGTTTGAATCTGGGCCTGCTCAGCCCTACAGAACATGGTGGAAGTGACACCTCACCTCTGAGCTAAGTCCTCGGCCTATCTTTTCACCCTACACAATCCCCTTGAGTGACGAGACCAAGTCTTTTGTTTCCTATCTCCCTTGATGCTCTATACTCACAACCACATATCTGAAACCCAGTCCTTCCCACTGAATTTGTTCTCAAATGCACCAGCACCCAGTGTGCGTCCTCATGAAGTCCCACACACTGGGTCAGCCTCGGGGTGGACCCCATACACTTCTCTAAGTTTGTCATCCTCCTCTGTGACTCTCAGCATGAAAACATCCCCTGATCACCTTCCTGGTGATACAAGCCTCCACCTTCTCTGCCACCTCCTCACCCCACGGCCCACCAGGCACCAATCCCTGTCACTCTGGGTCTGCCCTCCTGCTTGGCAGCCAGGCTTCCTCCAGCCTCTGCCTCCCAGATTAGCCAGAGACGTCCTCAGACAAGGCCTTGCACCTGATCAGTTTTCTATTTTATACCCTTCAGACTCCCGGTGCCTAAAGACGGAATATGCAGGGTTCTCAGCAGGATGCTGGTGGCCTCCAAGATCTGCCCACCTCTGCAGCTCAGCTCCCAGCCTCCCTCGCCTGCCACTCACACCCGACCACCAGATCCCTTGGCCTCCACCCGCACACCTCACCATCCTCCTCTCCAAGCGTCTGCTCTCACGTCACTTCTCCCTGGACAGTCCCTCCCTCCTCTCCCTGCCACCTACGTTTTCTGGAAGACTGTGTTCAGGCGCCTACTCTGGGAATCTCTCATGGTCCTCAACCCCTCCTTTTCTGTGTCCCCCCATAAGCTATGCCCTAGACATAGCTCTGTCCCTGCTAGACTCAAGCTATTAAGGACTGGGACTGTCCTCTTTCATTTCAGTGTCCCCAGCCTTCCCCTCGGTGCTGGTTAGTGGTACGTGCTCAGTATTGTTTGATGAATAAATTAATGATAATAAGGCATATGGGGGGATCAATGGACGCATCCTGTGATCTATAAGAAGATGCAAATGGTGGTTTCCTGCCACTCCCACCTAACAGAGGCGTTTCACAATCCATAAGTAAATTCCCAGTAGTGGCAGTTAGGGAGGGGTCGTGATACCTCCACATATTACCACGTACCATGGTTTTCCAATATGAAGGGCCAGAAGGATGCCTTTTTGCTTACTAGTTACTAGAAATCCTTTTTTCTATTCTATACCAGAAGCTACAAATAACAAAAACAAACTGCTTTTATACAGTTCTTTAAATCATTACTTTCTATGGTTACCTGTTACCACTGAGTCACGGGGACCACTTGCTGGGCAACGGGCTACATGATAGTGTCCCTGCCGCCCCCCACCCCATTTGTGTTATTGTTGTTGCTTGGTACTGGAATTGAAACCAAGGGCACTCTACCCACAAGTACACTCCCAGCCCTTCTCATTTTTGAGACAGGATCTCACTAAGTTGTCCATACTCACCTTTGAACTTGAGATTTTCCTTCCTCTCTCCATCTCCCAAGTTGCTGGGATTACAGACGGGCACACCACACCAAGTTATCCCCACTATTTTATTGAGATCTCACACAGGACACATATTGACCCATTTAGAGAAGAGGTGTTCAAGGCTGAGAGAGTTACATTCCACACCAAAGATCACAGGATCTAATAAGCAACAGAGTCTGGCCATGAATGCAGGTCTGTCTGATTGCCAAAAGAAAAGTCACAGAAATCTTGAATCTCTTTGAAAACATCAAGACCTTAATGGCACTTAAAAGTACACTTTAAAGCAGGGCATGGAAGCACATGCCTGTAATCCCAGCAGCTCAGGAGGCTGAGGCAGGAGGATTATAAACTTGAGGCCAGCCTCAACTTCACCAGCCTCTGTTCCAAAATAAAAAAAAAAAAAAATCAAAAGGACTGGGGTTGGGGATATGGCTCAGCGGTAGAGGGCTGGCCTCGCATGTTCAAGTCTCTGGGTTCAATCCTCAGCACCACATATAAATAAATAAAATAAATATTTTTAAAAAAAAAATCAAAAGGACTGGGAGTGCATCTCAGTGGTGAAGCGCCCCTGAGTTCAATCCCAAGTACCAAAGAACAGAACGAAATTACAAATTTATCCAGAATTAGAGTGTACGATATGTTTATCGTACGATATCTTCAAAAACGTTTTTTACACATATGTGATGACAGCATAAAAGTATCAAAAATACCAAAACCAAAACAAAAATTAAAATTACCAAATGAAATCATTAAATCATGTTAAAAAGCCATAATTCTGAACTCTCTGGTGAACATGAATAGTGTCGTCACCACTGACCAGTCTCAACACCGAGAACCCCCAGCACCTTGCAGGGGACAGACAATGGCAGTCCGGCCTCCTGTGCAAAGGGCCCCCTGCCTGCTAGAGGCTTGCAGCAGCACTTCCATGGGAAGCCAGGCCTGTGGTCCATGGAGCCGTTGGGGGCCTGCAGGAGAGGGTTTCTCATTGTACATTTTGAAGATTCTTTGAAATAATCTGGAGGATTCCCCAATGATCCTATGATTATTTAAATGTAAGGGTTTTAACTTGAACCCTAGCATGTCATGCTCACTCAAGGCCAAAAGGGACTGAATTTGACCACATGTTAGTTTTGAGAAATGGAGAACCTTGGTCTCACTTTTATACTTTCAATATAATAATTTCTCATTGATCTTTTTTTTTTCCTTTTGGTGGTGCTGGGGACCAAACCCAGTTCCTCATGCTCCTCATTCAGCTTTAAAGAACCATCCAGGTGTAGACTGAGCAACTGGGCCTCTCAAGAGGGCCGAGAAGATGTCAACCGAGAAACCTTCAAACCTTGTATTATACAACCTTGTGAGTCATTACAGATTAATTTAGGAAATATGTTCTTTTTAGAAGCAGAAACAATTATATCTTCTAGATGTTATTTTCCCCTACTACCTGTTTTTTTGTTGTTTTCTTTCATTTTGTTCTTTATTTCCTTTTTTTATAACATATGGGCCAGAAATGACATATCTGTTTAAGACAGTTCTACAAATCAGTGTCCCCCCATAAGCTATGCCCTAGGCATAGCTCTGTCCCTGCTAGACTCAAGCTCCTAAGGACTGGGACTGTCCTCTTTCATTTCAGTGTCCTTAGGTGAAGGGACAGTCCTTAGGTGAAGTCAGCCCAATGGCTTTCATTACTGAATGTCAGGTAAGGTAATGAGGAAATACAGGGTTCATTTCCTGTCAGCTGATTTTCACTACGAATCTTCAGTGTTTCCATGAACTGAGCAAACATCAAGCACCCACCAAAACCTTCATTTTTAAATGTGCTTCCAAGTAGATGGACTACATCTCATAGCAATGAAATACCCAGCTATCATTTCTGAAGCTATAGGCATCCTGGAAGACCAAGATTTCTATGTTGGTTCATATAAATAATGGAGTTTTTAGATAACAGTAGAGAAAAAATAGTTGAGATTGATTTTCCATTGAAAGGATCCTGGAGTGGGGATGGTTCTCTCTTCACAGGTAACTTACTATAAGCTAGACGCTTTCCCTTTTGTGATTTTATTTAGTTTAACTTGACCCTCTGAACTGCCCCATGCATTTATTATCATGATTTTTTTTTTTTTTTTTGGTGTGGGAGGAAGTGGACAGTTAGAGAAGCTCCCTGAGGCCCTGGTGGTTGGTCTCAGAGAATGATCTGCAGTGGAGGGACCTGGCCCTGAGCTTGGCCCTCCTCTCCCACCTACCAGTCAGAGCTGCTCCAGGGCCTCCCACCAAATGTCCCCAAATCCCCTTCACCTCTGTGATTCTGCCTGGAAAACAGGTGGGAGAGAAACACGTGGTTGAGCCAAGCTTAGACTTGAGCATTACTCAAGGAAGATGCCAGAATCTGGACAATTTTTCTTTCTGACATTTTTTTTTTTTTTGGCGGTGCTGGGATTGCACCCAGGACCTGGCTCATGCTAAGTCAACTCTACCACCGAGCCACATCCCCAACCCTAGAACCTGCACAGACTGTGGAATTCCAGTCGAGACAGACACAAGAAGCTCCCAGTGACCTACATCCTGAGATTTCACCATCAATCGCCGCCCAGCCAAAGCCACCCACCCTGCCCGCGTCTTATTTGGTGCCCTGTCATGCTAGGGATAAGGTGGGAATTCACTCTTCTTCCTCTTCTCCCAGGTCAGCTCACCCCTCCCCTCACCATTTTTGGGCTTTTTGAGGTAATTCCTTCACTTTGTTGAACCCAACAGTTTACAGGCTGTTTAACGGATCTAATATTTCACAGAAGTGATGTTTCATGCCACTCAGATGTTGACATTGTGATGTTATCTCTTCCAGTCAAGCTTCATTTTCAGATACATGCTTTTGGCATCAGACGCAAGAATTCAACGTGGGTCTTTGCAGACTGGTTTGGCCAACTCACTGATGTCACTCTTTTAGCTTCAAACTCAGTGGTGCTCATCACCATGTCCTCCCAGAGTGGCATCTAAGAGCTACCAAGGAGTCAGTTAAGAGCGGACATCTTCACAGCCATCAGCTGATGCCAACTGACATCCCTGCCTCGGTCTCTGTCACCATACCCACATGCCTTCCTTTGCCAGGGCCAGGAGGAAGGCTCCTGTCGGATTCTGCTCCTGCTCAGCTGCTTGCTGTCACTGAGAATCATATTTATTTTCTGTTCTGTCCCTGGAGAGTGACCCCAGATGACATAAACTCCCACACCCCTTGCAGTCTCCCTCACTCAGTGTACACAGGAGCAGCAGGGCAGAAGCTGAGCTTCCCGCCCACAGATGCCCCTTCCCCTAGTCTCTCTGGGCCTCAAGGTCTCTGGTGACAAGGGTGGCTACCAGACAATAGCAAGCCTCATCTGGTGATGGAATCTCTCCACATTCCTTCCAAATGCTATTATTACCACCATTATTGATCTGATACAATGTTCTGGCTGACATTTGCAGCAAGGTTTCCGGGGACACTTGCTGTCCTCAGTGCCTTTTATCTAGATGGCTTCGCCACTCCAGTGACTCACCAGGATGAATGCTGCATTCATTCCCAGCCTCGGTGTGAGTCCGTGGCAGGTGTGCTGGCAATCCTACACTCCTGCTCTGCACTGCGGGGAGCATCGCCCAAGCCCTTGCCCCTACCTGTCTCATGGGATCCGTGGGGACAAATGTTCATCCAGATAGAATCCTAGCAGAACACTTACGACCTAGAAGCTCAAGTAGCTGGCTGTGCCTGGAACCCGCCGTGCCCTCTCTTCATTGCCATTTTGATGCAAAAGCCTGAAATGACAGAACCTGAACCAACTCTTGGCAACTGAGCCACTACGTCTGCAATCCATGTTGCGATTCTGTTAGTTGAAAATTGCAACTGTGTGTCAAATCCTTGCATATGTTACTTTTTTTAACACCTGCAATGACAGATGAGGGATTGTTTTACAGTTTAAGAAACTATTTATTTTGCACATGAGAAAACTGAAGCTCAAGAACTGTTGCCACGTGTGTGAGTCTGTGGGCCCGCAGGCAGCAGGGCAGGATCTGAACTCAGGACTGACCATCCAGCCATGCCCTCTCCACCACAGCCTTTAGACTACAAAGAAACCAGGTTTCCCTGGTCACTTTTTTGCTTGTTTCTTTTCTCCTTATATATTCAAGGAAGCAGAGTTAATTTCCGATGTTCTGTGCTGTGTTTTAACATCTGAGTTCCACTCGGCCCTGGGATTTTGAGAGGATGGAGCCCCAGAGGCAGACAGTCCCGTTCAACCAGGGTGCTCTTGAACCTGACCTAGCCCCTGAATTTCCACCTGTTTCAAATGAGAAAAGAGTTCACTACTTGAAAGAAAAGTCAGGGATAATAGAAATGAAAGAAATCCATGGGTGATTAAAAATCTTCATTTCCATCTATGTATTCTACTTTATCTCAAAGCCTAGGATTGAACCAATAAAATTGCCTAAAAATCATCATTTTGTAATACCTCTATCTCTAGTCTCAACTCTAGCAGAGATTATACAAACAAGAAGAAAGAGGGAGCAGAAGAAAAGCAAAACACTTGCATAACTAGCTCATGAGTCACAGAACATTGACTAACGATTTAATTCAACCACAAAAAAGAGGAAATTCCCTGTGGTTTATCTGCCACTGTTGGAAACTGAGAATGATCAAGCATACAAACTGTGTTTTCCACATCACAGCAATACAAACATCTTTAAATCTCCATACTAATCAGCATAATTCACTGGTTTTCTCCCAGGTGTTCAGAACCAGGGCACAGCCTCTGAGCTCAGCCCCCTTGGGCAGCTGGGTTCCTGCAGACACTCTGGGCTCCAATGGAGAGTTAATTTATGTCCCCGTGGAGCTGGGAATAATGCAGATGTAAGCATGAGGTGCTGAATTTCCCCTGAACTTTAAGTGAAATCTTTGAGAACAAACACAATTAAATGAGCAAAAGAGATTTTGGTTAAAAATTAAACTATTTTAATAACAAAATAACTTGTGGTTTTTCTTACTAGAAAAACTAACACTAATTTTGGGTGCATTTTAAAATATGTTAAACTTCAAGAGAAGTCAAAGAATCATTCATAACCCACAATCCAGACAAATACTATCAGTATTTTATAGTGTCCTTATTAAATATTTAGCGGTCAGGATAGTTTATCTAACATAACAAATTGCTCCTAAATCTTGGTGATGTAAGACTGAAGCTTTATTCCTGTACCACACCCCTGTCCAGTACTGAGGGATGGAGAGAGCAGGAGGGCCCTCCAGGAACCCAGCCTGGAGTTAGGGTCCCCTGGGCTTGGGATGCTACCCTGGCTTCCTACTATTTGGTATCTAAGGAGTGAGTAAAAGGTTTGGAGAGCTCAGACACAGGCGATCTGCCATGTTCCATTGGCCATAAGGGATTCATGGCTGCATCTGACCTCACAAGGACTGGAAAATACATGTGCCCAAGGAGGGGAGGCTTGATGAAGACCAAGCTGATACCTGGTGCATAAATAGATACAGACGTGGGTATGGAAGTAAATGGGTCTAGACATGGGCGTGAATTCTGGCTATGGAAATGAGTGTCGGGGTATAGTTGTGGGGATGGATAGAGCCATCAGTGTGGATGTGGGCTTTGGGCATGGATATGCATACAGATATCCATTTTTTTTCATAAATATTTATTTATATTACTTTTTTAAAAATATATAAAACTGGGCTGGGGATATAGCTCAGCGGTAGAGCACTTACTTGCCTAGTGCCTGCAAAGCTCTGGGTTCAACACCCCCAGATCTGCAAAACAAAACAAAACAAAAAAAACCCAGTATCTGAAAGTATAAAAGTGCATCCTAAGTGAGTATAGTGGCTCAGGCCTGTAGTCCTGGGTTTGGGGGAGGCTGAGTGAGGCAGGGGGACTGCTTTGTGCCCAGGCAGCCTGGGCAGTATAGCAAGACATGAGAGAGAGAGAGAGAGAGAGAGGAAGAAAAGGCAAGGCTGCTTCTTTATTTTTCATACTTTAAACTTCAGAACAAAACAAACAAAAATACATGATGCACAAGATCCAGTGCTGTTGTCAAATTTGGGAGGGAAGGGATTTCCTGCCTTTGACACAGGAGAGGAGAGAAAGAAGCCACTGCACATCAGCAGAGGGAGGTGCGGGCAAAGGGAGCAGGGCCACTCCAGGCGGCTGTGGAGCCCTGGGGACCATACGCAGAGGGTCCGAGGTGCCCAGGTGGGAACTCCTACCCTACATCTTCCACGTGACATGCGGCCTCACCACCCTGGAGCTGGGAGTGGGATCTCTTTGGTCTCTCTTGGCATCCTTCCTCTTCATCAGTGCTGGCCTGAACTTGATCGTGGGCTGATGCAGCTGGAGTGAACCTGGGCTCCCCCAGGGAGCCACCAGAGGAGAGCAGCGCAGTTTCAAAGAACAGCACCACCAGGTCCTTGACACCTTGTCCTCCTCGGCCTTCTGCTGAGGCCATCTCCAAAATGTGACAACCCACTGTAGAGTTGTCTCCAAGTGCCTGGGGCTTTCGCACTCACTCCATGTCGGCTGGTCATTCTGCGGCAGGGTGAAGACACAAGCCTATTGGAAATCATCACCTCCTCAACCTTCTCAGCCAAGATTCCCTTCATAAGCTTGTGGAGGTTCTCAAACCTCCACCACACCTCCTCCACCTTCTTTTTCTCATCCTCAGCTAGTTCCAGGACTTCCTTGGTAACAGGGACCAGGATCTTCCCATCAAGCTCCTGGAACTTCTGCAAGCAGTACCAACTTAGGTACAACTTATACTCATTTAGGATGCACTTTTATACATTCAGATACTGGGTTTTTGTTTTGTTTTGTTTTGGGGCTGAATGTTGCTGCACAGCCAGTTTTAGCCGGCTGAAGGCCTCTTTGTGATTATTCTTCCCATGTAAAGACTTTGGGACAGAGATTTTTTTTTTTAGATTCATTCAAGGAAGATACCAACAGGCTCAGCCCCATACACCACCTCCAAGCCCACTTGCTCCACAGAAGCAGAACAAGCCACCTGCTCTTTGCTCTTACCAGTGAGATTATAGATGGACTTCTTGGGCTAGTCCTCATCATCCTTATCTCCCTCTTCTTTCTCAACATTTTCCCCCCTTATCTCTTCCTCTGCTTTCTGGTCACTGATTTCCTTCTCTTTTTCCTTCTCCAGTTTAAGGGAAGTTAAACCCAGCAACTGTGAGTGCTTCTCCACCATTTCTTCGACCCACTTCTCCTGTGCATGCTCTATCTGGGCTTCTTTAAGGCAGGAAGATCACTTTGGCACCCAACCAAGGGGATCAGCCTGGCTAGCACATAGAGAAAATAAAATACCAACAGAAGACCCTAAGCATTCTGGTCCTTGTCATGGTGCCTATGGTTACAACCACTTTCGCTACCACCAGGGAAGAGAGTAAAACCCAAAGCCAAATTGCCCAATCATGGAGATGTCAGCACTGGCCTGCAGGCCCCCCTGCAAATGCTGAAGTACAGGACTTGACCATGGCTCCCAAGTTATTTTTGAGATCAGCCTTCCTTGATCATGCCAATGCCCATGTCCACCAAAGTCAAGGTGTGTTCCTAAAGGCAGGGGATGAGGTCAATCTTCAGCACTTTACCAACACCCAAGTTGGAAGAGGCTGTCAAGCTCTCAGCAAATCTTGCCCAAGCTCTGAGAAGCAACAGATACCAACTCCCATAGGGAAATTTCCTCATTAGAAAAAAAAGTGTTTTCAATGATTGCCTCCAATTTTGGTCAACCTCTTATTTATGAGAGATCGACCAAAAATTAGACCTAAGCACCTGTCCCTGTCACCATCACAACTGGGACATCTTTGTATCAGCATGGAGCTCATCGAGACACAACATCAGGCTCATTAAAGAAAGATGTTCTCATTTTCGTTGCTCTAATTGTGGCGAGACCATCTGGTATGTCAGGGATGGGTGCATTTAAGGCCCTTGAGAGAAAACAGAACACAAGTGGTTAATCTCAGGAGGACGATATCAAGAGACTGGAGGATGCACCTCAGCCAAGTGCCCACAAGTCAAACCCATGAAAATCAGATAAATCAAAGGATGAAGCCAAGGGGGAGGTTCCTTCTTCATGTTTGGCATAACATCAGTCAACAGAAAGTCTTAGTGCAGGACCGTGCATGAGTGCTAGGGTCATGCTCACCGTTGGTGCTCACCCTGGGCATGCAGGAGAACGAGGCTTTAGGGTTAAGTAGATTTCCACATCTGAGGTAGAGATTACAAGGTGGCAGGAAGAGGATTTCATAAGACGATGGTCCATTCACTGAAAAATGTTGGACGTGGTCAAAATTCAACCAACTTTCAACAGTGTTTAGATCCTGTGATTTCCTAACACTGGTGCAGATGAGATTTCTACCCATTTGGCTGCTACTGCTTTCAGACAATCTGGATGTGTTCTCACCACTGCTTCCAATTACAGGCTAAAATAAGGGATGGGCCTACACTTAGGAGTTCTTGAGTAAGAACTCATAAACCCTGGTTGTCACATTCATGAACAAACAAGGTGAAGGGTTGGTATACTTCAGGAGTCCTGGGGCTGAAGGTTGCTGCACAGCCAGTTTTAGCCGGCTGAAGGCCTCTTTGTGATTATTCTTCCCAAGTAAAGACTTTGGGACAGAGACTTTTTTTTTTTTTTAAATTCATTCAAGGAAGATACCAGCAAGGAAGAATTTAGGACCCAAGACATACAATATCCTACAAACCCAAAGGCCCAAGGAGACCTCTTAATTTTCTGTTAATCCTGAGTCTGGAGAAATTTTAAATGCTTTTATTCTTTCTAATGAGAGAGAAATTTCTTCTGCAGTCAGATTTATGTTCCAAATAATGCAATCTTTTCTCTGAAAAATTGAAGATTTTTCAATGAAGGCCTTATAACCTTTGCAAGCTAATTTTGTCAGAAGTAAATCAATTTTGTTTCTCAATATTGCTTAGAAGAACATGGCCGTCCATCATCTGCATGTTGAATAAGAGCAGAATTCCTAGGGCATTGCAAGTTTTCCAAATCTTGGTGCAACATCTGAGGAAAATAAGACAGGGTCTTGGGAAAGCCCTGCGGCATTATAGGCCAAGTACATCCTGGATTTTTTCTACTCAAAGCAAGTCGGTATTCACTCCTTTAATCCATTGGAATACTTAGGAAAGCCGAGCAAAGTTCCACTCTTGTGAACCATTTTGGATTTGTGTGTCTGTTAGAAAACAACTCATTAGCTTTGGGAGCATCTAGACACCCTCGGATGGCCAGTGTGGTCACTGCACAAAGGGTTTAAACTCATCTCCAGCCTCACCTGTTGGGCTTTTTGAAAGGTAGGATTGGTGTGTTAGAAGAGCCGGAGCAGGAATTATAAGTCCACTACAGTTGGTGAGAGGCCCTGGATGGCCACTGGATTTACTGGGAATAGAAGCAACTTAGGAACCACTTAGAAAGGTCCACACAAGTTCAGCACATTTGGTTTTCCTATTAGTTGAGGAGAAAGCTCACAAATACTCAGATACTTCAGCAAGTGTAGGGGTTTCGTGGGTTTGAGCTATCAACATCAGCCTATAGGGAACAGTCACTCAGGGTTGGGTGAGTCGGGAAATTCTCAGACGTATCTTCCCTCTAAGGAGAATTTTATGTGAACTCTTTACTTAGAGAACAAGTCTGGGTCCAGAAGTTTCACCTGGGGCAGTATCCCCTAGTAAGACATATTTTTCTGAAAATGGTCCAAGTGTCCATGGGACAGTTTGGGCCATGGTGGCTTTTGGACTTGAGTTGAACGCCCCAACATGGAAATATTCCTTTGATAGATGTGTGAGGGTCAGATTTAAGCATGGCTCTGGTATCTACCAATCCTGTAGGATATTTCCCATGAATCTTTGTCTTAGTTCCCTCTTGTTCATTTCAAGGTGTTATGGGAAGCGGTTCAGCAGAGCCCCATCCATGCTGACCATCCTGGAAGTCAAGCCCTCAGGGACTTCCTCTAGTGGAGAAATGGCCTGGGCTACAGGAAGTGGGCCCAACCGATGGCTGCAGAGAAGTAGACGACGTCTTTCGGGACACCTGGCTGTCCACAGTGCAGGCAGACACCTCGAGGCACAGGGGTGTTAATCTGGGCCTCCTGGTGATGCTTTAAAATCAAAATGAGGAGGTCTTCCTGGTCCTTGTAGCCATCATAGGTATAAGAACATGCACTCATCTGCCTTTGATCTTTCTCTTGTTCTAGGGCCCCTTCAGAATGTTCAGTTGAGCCTACTAAGGCAACCAGTTCAGAGGTTTCCAAGCCTAGTTCATGATTTTTAACTAGATTGTTTCTAGGGAAACCTGCTATTTAATAAAGCAGACAGGGCTTTTGTTTGGAATTGAACCCAAGGGAGCTTTACCACTAAGCTACTTTCCCAGACATTTTTATCTTGAGATGGGTCTCGCCCAGTTGCTGATAGTCTTGCTAAGTTGGTGAGGCTGGCCTTCAACTTGTAGTCCTTCTGTCTCAGCCTCCCAAGTCACTGGGACTACAGGCCTGTGTCACCATGCTGGGCAGGCAAGGCATTTCTTCTTTAATATTTTTTAGTTTCAATGGACCTTTATTTTTTCTTTTAAATTTCTTTATATGTGGTGCTGAGAATCAAACCCAGTGCCTTGCACATGCTGGGCAAGTGCTCTACCACTGAGCCCCAGCCGCAGCCCAAGGCAAGGCATTTTCCATGGGAAATTCAGACTGTTTGTGAAGACCAGCAATCAGCTGTATGATTCGAGACCAGTTGTTACTTTTATTTATAAGATAATACAACAGATCGGTCCGTTTTGGAGGGAAATACCTTAGGGATGGATTTTGAAAGGTGCACAGGTGCCTGAGACAGAGGATCCTTACTATGGTTTCCAGATATTCACCGTTAGGCTGCAGTCACCCCTTTCTGAGGGCCTCACCAGGTCGTGACATCATATGACTAAGCTGATGAATATCAGGGGGTCCCTCTGGGATGCCGCTCAGTGGTAGAGCTCCTGCCTAGCACCTGCGGGCCCTGGATTCAGCCCCTAGCACCACAAAAATTAGAAGATGATAGAGATGTCCTAGGTCATATGCTCAGTAAGGATTCCAAATTCAGCAACTTTCTGGTTGTTTTGTTGTTGTTGTTTTGTTTTGTTTTGTTGTTTCGGGGGATTTCTTGTTTTGGACTGTTACTCTGAACTTGGATTTTAACCAGAGTAAAAAGGGATAAAAATGAGGTGAAAGGGGGTGACCCGGTTGATTGGAGGGTTCAGCTTTCTAAGGCATTTGACTAACTTCATTTTCACCTTTAGAGTGGAAAGATAACTGAGAAGAAGGGTCTCTAAATTCAGAGTAACTAGGTAGAGAGGAGAGGACGGGGGAAGGAGAGCTGGATTGGAGGCCACCAACATGCCGTATGTTTCACCCAGTAGTTGTCTAACTTCCCGTTAGTCTTTGGAGAAGTCGTGGAGAGGCGAACGGTGCAGCCCGTTGTCTCCAGGGCATTCATATCCCTTCTTATCCAAGTTCACCTGGGAAAACGTGTCCCCACCGTGGCCACTCTAACACTAAATCCTCTTTGGTAAATTTCATCCCTTTCTTTAGGTAAACATGAGTTCTGGGTCCATAACTCTTAACCATAAAATCTGCTGGAGTCCCAGATAGAGTTTTCTTGACCCCCTGGCTTCGGAGGCACCCATGATTCCCTGTCGTTCCAAAGTCTTACCTGCCTGAGGCCTCTCCCTGGGCCTGTCCAGATTACCAGACCCAATCCAATGACAAAGTCAGGCTTGACTTGCAGACCTAGTTTGGATGAAAAATGCTCAAATGAAACTCAGAGAGGGCAGGGGATGTAGCTCAGTGGTAGGACACTTGCCTGGTATGCACAAGGCCCCAGGTTCAATTCCTGGAACCACCAAATAAATAAATAGACTCAGAGAGCCCCAAAATAAATGCAAGCCATGGAAGATGATCAGACTCACCCTGACCTCCAGTTATAAATGAGAGAAGAGGAAGCACGATGGGCTCCCTCCATATCTTGTCACTCAGTGTCCCTGGGGCCACTTAGGTCTCCTGTGGACCCTCACTTCTGACCCCAGAACTCTTCAGAGATCAGTGAAGGCACATTAAAATTTCAAAGAGTTTATTTGGGCAGACGAAGATTCGTGGATTGTGCAGTAACTTGTCTAAATGGTCCCGCACACCTCTGGGTGGGGCAGGGGCTTTCCTGAGATATTCACAGAGGCAAGACAAGGGGACATCTGACCAGAGTGTCAGGTCCCTCGTTGGTTAGTTGGTGGTTTCTGGTGGGTGAAATCTCTGTTTTCTGTTTGCTTTTCCTCGGGCTTAGTTTGTTTACTCAAAAAGCTGAACTCACCTCAGTCTAACAACCTTCAATTAATTTTAATAGTGGCGATTGCAAATGTTGGTTGGGTCCCACTGCACCAGAGAGCTAGTGGCTTTTCTGACTCAGTGTTTCTTCAAGTCAACAAGATTAGGTTAGAAGAAAACAATCATCCAAAATGGAATGGACCCTACAGAGTTCATGAGCAGTTTGACATGTAGCGTGACACATGCATGATGATCAAGAACACAGGACCTGCATGCAAACCCCGGTTCTGCCACATAGCAGCTGAGTGCTTAACTTCTCTCTGCCTCCTTGTGCTCATGTCTGCCGTGGTGACAACACTGGTACCCAAGTGGCAGGGTGCTTAGAAAGACCACATGCATCTGCACAGCCATCTGTGGGGCCTGGGATATGAGGCTTCCTCCACAGAACCCAGCAGCAGGTGAGAGTAATTATAAATGGAGAATGAATCTTTGCACACACGCATAGGTTAGAAATTGCAAGTGGACATAACTAGGGTATAATTCAGGTGTGGACCACCCATCTCTCCTCCCAAAGGATGATGCCCACGGCCAGAAGAGCTCTGGATGGACAGGGTCTCCCTTTGCGTGCTGATACCTGCTCTTCCATTATGACGCTTCTCACTGTTCTGGAACCATTAGGAACAATTCCACCGTGAGGTTTCATACCCACTCAGGCTACTCTCCTCTCGGGGCCAGAGTTCTGAGCAGAGTTCTGTTTGAGAAGTCTAGAAGTTTGCACACGGTGCTCCAGCCTGGGCTGATTTTGTTCTCAACAGCTGCTGCACAGGCCCTACCTTCCTGGTGCCCCCCCACTGCCTTGCTTCAGAACTTGAGCACTCTCTGCTGAGGGCTGCTGTGATGCAGCCTCACAACGGGGGCAGTTGTGCCTGACTGAACTCTGTCCCCTGTTTCAAAGCCACTCACCTCCGGGGGGTGCTGGGGTTGTGGCTCAGTGGTACTGCTTGCCTAGCAGGTGTGAAGCACTGGGTTTGATCCTCAGCACCACATAAAAAATAAATAAATAAATAAAGGTTTAAAAAAATCCACCAAGCACCAAACACCTTCCCACTTGGCTTCCTTCTGCCCCACACTAGGTGGTGGTTGTTATTTAGTTATTACTGCTTTTTCAGTTACTGCTATAGCTAGTGCTTATTGGGGATCCACAGGAGATGGATTGCACCCAGTGCTAACCCGTGCTCTCAGTGATGGGGGAACGCAGTCCCACTTTGTGTCAAACTTAGAAAGACGCCATCTTTTAGGTATGGATGCTAACCAACATAGTTGAACTGAAACTACAAACTCTGGTGTTCATGTGGACAATCCAGAGAGATTACAGAAAAGGTCCTGTCACCATGGGAACAAAAACATCCCAGCTACCTGAGAATAGGGGAGATGGGAAGTAAAATCAAATGAAATCAGCCTGCACACTCCACCCTGACTGGGTGCTAGACTGGCTTCTGTGCTTCTTTCCACCAAGCCCCTGAGAACTCTTCATGACATCTCACCCTGAAGGCTGGGATGGGAGGTTCCTGGATTTGTACAGAGGCATTCCGTTCCCTAGGAAACGATCTCATGATTGAGAACTGCAGTCAGTTTCCTGGGTAAGTTATATTCCATGGGCCTCTTAACACTGGGTATTTGTTGATGGCTGTGCTAGATACTGTGACTTGGCAAAAGGTTTGTGAGTTTTGGTTTTTTGCTGGTCATTCATGAATCAAAGCATAAATATGGAACCATCTTCTCTATTGAAGCCCCTGAAGTACAGCTTTTTTAGCTTGGCTGGGGGAAATCTGCTCCTTCAATCCACAAGTATCCATCGAAGGCTTGCTATTCTAGGGCAGAGTGGAGAAATAAAGGCAAATCTTCGAAGATAGGCAAGTTTATGGCTGTGTAGCACCTAACACCTAGCACCCTACCCAGCGCTTGGTCATCATGCACTATCCACTGAATAAGTAAATAGAGGAAGACACCTCTGCTCCCTCTGGCAGCCAAGAATCTAGCGCTTGATGGAGACAATAAAACAAGCAATGCCAATGCTGAGTGACAAGTGCTTAGGTAAGGGAAGCACAGGGTACTGGGGAACCCAGAGAAGGGCCATTTAGGCTGAGATTCTGCTCCCAAAGGGAACTGTGTCAATGAATACGCAGGAGTAGCCTTGAGGAAAAGGAAAAGGAACACAGGTTCTTCTAGACAGAGGCAAGGCCTGGAGGCTGAAGACCAAGAACACGATTCCAGTTCTGTAGGGAGCAAAAGCAAGTCCCTGGCACCGGGAACCAAGAAGCAAGACGTGCGGGCGCAGAGATAAGAAAAACCAGACCACGAGGAACAGTGTGAGTCATTTATGGAACCTGGTTGGGATGGGCTGGAATCAGCCACTGGAGTGGTTGGCCACCAAGGACTGAAGAATCCCTGGAGGTGAGGTTGGCGTCCAGAGAGGACGTGCGCGGAGGTGGCCGTGCACACACTGAAGCATTGCCTGTCTTTGCCCAGTGCTCAGAGGTAGAGTGCACGCCTAGCATGTGTGAGGTCCTGGGTTCAATCCTTAACACCATATAAAGTAAAATAAAGACATTGTGTTCACCTATAACTAAAAAATAAATATTAAAAAAAAAGAATGAGCAGGAGTTTAATGATCAAAGGAGAAGGAGAGAATTTAAGAACATCATATTATTAAAACAGCAGTTGTTTGGGGAAGTCTGAAGTAGCAACTAGTCTAGAAGAAATGTCTTAAATAAAAGAGGTGAGGTCAGTACCTTACCTTTCTCTCCAGATGTGGTGGTGAACTTTCCAAAGATCATCTGCTTCCTGGGCTAAGAAATCTCAGAGTCCCTCCAATGAGTGACACAATACCCTGCAAGAGGAACATGGTGAGTTCAGCTTGCTGATTAGACTTGTGTGCTTCTAGAAGGAAAGGACCCTCTCTAGTCAGCTTTCTCTCTGACATTCTTAGCTTCATACTGAGTGCAAAAGATGCTGATGGAGTCCTCTTCACAGAGGTGCATAGATGGCATTTAGCAAGTAATCCTCCCCTGGGACGGAGAGAAGTTTGGTTTACCTAGCTGGATGTGGCACGACATTATAAAGGTCACATCTTTCTGGTGGTCACAACAAAGCATTAAACACAAACAAAAAAGCATAGTGAACCATTGAAAAGCTCCCAAACCCCAGAGCGAGTCCCTAAACTTCAGGTTCTCTCTTTCTTACTAGGAAGGGACATAAACTAGTTGGCATGATGGTCATCTTACTGTCCAAACCACGCCCTGTTTGCTCAGTCTTGGCTGCAGTGTGCTGGAGAGGCGTTGTGTGACCCTGCCCTGGCTCCCTCGCCAAGTGCCTGGCACTCTTTCCTTTCTGGCAAGAAGCCAGCTCCCTCTGATCTGGGCATCCTAAGCTGGACACTCTCCCACGCCCCATCCCATCTTGTTACCTTTGTCCCTCCCAGCCCTCCACATTCCTCCTAAGGTTCTCAGTCACATGTCCCCCGGCTGTCTTGCCTCTCTGCCAGCTTAGCTCACCCCTTTGCTTCCCATCCCGTCTGCTCCTCCCCAACCCTCCTTGGGAACCTGAAACAGCCATCTTCTCCTCTGTGGCCATGTGGCCAGGGCACAAGATTGAGCTCCCTGGACTGGATTAGGCAGAGGTGTTCCTGGAAGGCTTGGATTCTGATCTGGATCTTGTTCTCCTCAGCAACTCCGAAGTCACGTGGCTGCTCTAAGCCTTGACTTCCTCATGCAAAAGATAGTTTGAAGAATATTGACTTTATAGGGTTGCTGGGAGAATTGGCTGAGACGATGGACATGCAGACCACAGTACCGTGTGCTGTGGGCTTCTGACAAATGTTCCGTCAACAAGGGCTTCCCCACAGCATCTCACAGCCTGCCTCCCAGTGACCCTAACCTGGTGCCTCATGGTGCCCCAGTGGATTGTGCCCTAATAAACCTCCATAGATAGGACACCATGGGTATTCTCTGTGAATGTGAATGAGGAGAGTCCCTGTTGTCATTGTTCGAGAAGAAGTCATGATTTAGATGTGAGATGCCCACCACAAAGCTCCTCTGAATGCAGGAATATTCAGAGGTGAAATGATTATGAGAGCTGTGACCTACTCAGCCCATCTTAGTTTAATGGGTGGACTGGGTAGTAACTGTAAGCAGCTGGGGCATGGCTGGAGGAGGTGTGTCACCAGGGGCACGACCAGAAGGGTACACCTTCCCTGTGCTTCTCCCTCCACCACTCTAGTTTCCTTGCTACCACAGGTGACAGTTTCCCTCTGCTTGGCCTTTCCTTCATGATGCACTGCTTTACCTTGTAGAGCAAAGGATTCCGTGATCTATGGACGGAGACCTCTGAAACCATGAGCCCCAAATAAACTTTCCCTCTTCTGAGTTGTTTGTGTCCAGTTTTTCTGGTCACAGAGATGAAAAGCTAAGTAAGACAGAAGTAAAGCATAATGAACACTGGGTCTGTTGTGTGGTTGCTCCGGCCTCCCTGGGGGAAAGCGGTGCGTCCCGTGAAATTTGGGGGGCTCATCAGCACCATGCTACTGTGTGTGCTACGCATGGTGTTTAGGGTGCTATTTGGGAGCTAGAAAGTTTCCAACGACAGGGACAACTGGAGAGCTTTGTCTACATCTTTTTAGCTTTATTGACCTTGATCTGATTATTTTTCTGCAAGAAACTGGTCAGTCCTCCACTTAAACTGATTCAGGACAAAAAGTCACTGAAATCTCTGTCCAGTCTGTTTAGCAAAGTCAGGGTAACCTAAATACCAAGATCTGATAAAGACACTATGAAAATAAGAAAACTGCAAATAAACCCAGCAAGATTTTGAAGAAACAATGCCTGACAGCCACCAGGGTTCCTTCGGGAGGCAGTGTCTCCCCAGGTAATATGCCTGAGCTCCCAGCCAGGCTGCTGGAATTCTAAGTCCCATCTGTGCAAGGCTGGGAAGGTAGGTTTGCTGTGTGACCTATGTAAGTGTAGGTTCCCTCCTTTGTGAGATGGAATGACAATAGTAGCCACTTCCTGGGACTTTTGGGCACAGCACTAGGATCACATCTGGACGTTGGGATCAATGAAGCATGCCACTTGCCAGCACCCAAGGCCCTGTGTCTATAATTCAGAAAACTGCTTTCACGGGAATCTCTGCTTTTTGCATATTATTGGGCAATCAGGAACTTCCAGAGAGCCCTCTCAGATCTTTCAAAAATAAGTAAATAAAGGAACTCAAGTTTTCCGATGTCTTCTGTCAGCTCTTTCCTCTCTGCACTCACAGCACAGAGCTCCACAGAGGAAATCTGCAGATTCCCTTCTGTGGCTCTGCCCTGGCATGAGAACTCCCAGTGCCTTTAGATGGCCCAGATCCTGGTGTCCTGTACTTACATTGCCAGGGGTGTGTGAGGCAGTGTCACGTCGAGGGCTTCCAGGCTTTCCCCAGAGAATGAGCACCAGGGTACACCAGTCACGTCTGTCCCGGAGAAACATACGGCAGGACGATCTTTGAGCTGGACAGCATTTTAATCAGTGCATTAGAGGAGGAGGGAGAAGAGTAAAGGCAAGAACAACAACAACAACAACAAAAAGCATGTGGGCGGATGCACTTGGGGCAGGAGCAGCGGCCGCTGCTTGCAGGTGAGGTTCCCAAGGCTGGCCCAGCGCGGTGCTGCGGGAGCAGGTGCTGCTCTACAGCGCTGGACCGCTAGGTGGTACCGAAAAGTCAGAGACTCCTGGGCTCTGCCCTGGTGAGAACAGGTTGTGGAGAGGAGGGACGCTCAGGTCCGAGGGGCGGCGACAGGGGCGGCGACAGGGGCGGGCCGGCTGCATAAACGCCGCTGGCGCTCCGCAGGAGGAGGACGCGTCCCAGTGATGGCCCTGAGCTCGCAGAGGCGGTCCCCGCGCGTGGACGCCGGGTGCCCAGGCTGAGCGCGGAGCAAGATCGGAGCCCAGGGAGAGCGCCGGTAAATAGCCACAACTTTCTATTTCCTTGAAATTATTTGGAAACGGATGCAAAATCGTGCCTACCCCACAGGTGGAGGAGGGCAGGGTGGAGGCGGCTAGGTCACTGGGCGAATTTTTAAAACAGCTGGATGTGATGTGATATCATAGTATACTTGGTCGATAACTCTAGGATGGAACTGGACATAAATATATAAAAAATGATTCCGGTTCCATAAATGCTTATGATTGTCAGTATGAATGAGGACGGAAATTCTCTGTCCCCAGGTGTGCTCTAGTTTGGAGGGCAAAAGGATTTTTTGAATATAAATCAAGACTGGCAAATAGAATAAAAAGGGACTGAAGTGTCTGACTCTAGTCCTTGATATATGTAAATGGCTGGGTTCTTCATACTGTGCTCCCGTGGAACTTACAAAGCTATTATTCAGACTTTCCGGGAATTTCAAATAATGCAGAATGGGGGGGGGGGATATTGATTGAGAGGAAAACAGCCTCATTTTTTTCTCAACTTTAACCTGTTTGTACCTGGGAAGCTTAGGAGCTGGAGGCAGTAACTTCTATGTGAGATCATGCTCAAGGTAACACTATCACAGTCTTGGTTCTGGAGGTGTAGCTGTGCAGTCTGAGTTGCAGGGGTTTTGAAGACAGTCAGGGCCAATGTGAAGAATGCAAATGTCTGTCTTGAGAAATCTGTGCTCACTGGAGGAGCATGTGGCGTAGTCGCCTTAGGAATGTGAAAATCTGGAGAGAGGTTGGAGTTTTATGGGATTTTTGTAGGCTAGAGGGGACCTCACTTTTGAGAGTAAACTTGGGACCAGGGCAACAGGCATAAAAAGTGAAACCACCCTGGATACACAGAGATGAACGCCACTCTATTTAGGTAGGTGAAAAATGTCAGTTTACAGGAAGGAGATCAGAAAATGCTGTGAAAATTCTAGGTCTGGGTGTTAGAGGGGCAGTATCCCGGGGATCAGGAATGTAAGTCAGAATGTTCATTCATTCACCCCCTTTCCTGCGTTGTGATTGCTTTGGGATGTTTTTCTTTGCCTCTCTCTCTCTCTCTCTCTCTCTCTCCTTAACCTTTTGGATTATGAAAAATCCTGTTTTGCAGTACATTTACTGGCAAGAAGAGGTGGTGTTTTCCCCCAGCTATGAATTCCTCATTTCACCTGCATTTCTTGGACCTCGGCCTGAACTCCACTGAGGGCAACATTTCAGGACTCAATGTCAAGAACAAGTCGTCTCCCTGCGAGGACATGGGCATCGCGGCGGAGGTGTTCCTGACGCTGGGTCTCATCAGCCTCTTGGAGAACATCTTAGTCATTGGCGCCATCGTGAAGAACAAGAACTTGCACTCGCCCATGTACTTCTTCGTGTGCAGCTTAGCGGTGGCCGACATGCTGGTGAGCATGTCCAACGCCTGGGAGACCATCACCATCTACCTGATAAATAACAAGCACCTGGTGATGGCAGACGCCTTTGTGCGCCACATTGACAATGTGTTTGACTCCATGATCTGTATTTCCGTGGTGGCCTCCATGTGCAGTTTGCTGGCCATCGCGGTGGACAGGTACGTCACCATCTTCTACGCGCTGCGCTACCACCACATCATGACGGCCAAGCGCTCGGGGGCCATCATCGGGTGCATCTGGGCCTGCTGCACGGGCTGCGGCATCGTCTTCATCCTTTACTACGAATCCACGTACGTCATCGTGTGCCTCATCTCCATGTTCTTCACCATGCTGTTCCTCATGGTGTCCCTGTACATACACATGTTCCTCCTGGCGCGGACCCACGTCAAGCGGATCGCCGCCGCGCCCGGGTACAGCTCTGTGTGGCCGAGGACCAGCATGAAGGGCGCCGTCACGCTCACCATGCTGCTGGGGGTTTTCATCGTGTGCTGGGCCCCCTTCTTCCTCCATCTCATCTTAATGATCTCGTGCCCGCAGAACATCTATTGCTCCTGCTTCATGTCCCACTTCAACATGTACCTGATCCTCATCATGTGTAACTCCGTGATCGACCCTCTGATCTATGCCTTCCGCAGCCAAGAAATGCGGAAGACCTTTAAAGAGATCATTTGTTGCCATGGCTTCAGAATGAGCTGTAGGTTCCCTAGCAGGTATTAATCCCAACGCCACCCTCTCTCTGGCTCTCAATTCTCCTTTGACAGAGCCGGTGAGGTCCAGCCAAGGAGCAGGGAGGATCACGAGGAATCGGAACTGCGATCCCCTTATCTCTTCTCCGGCTCAGATGTGTGGGCCTTTTCTCCTGTGGTCACTGTCATGTCAAATGTGTGCATGTTGCTTCTCCATTTTGGAAGTGGCCTGTGACAATTTCTCACTGTCCCTTTTCATCTTGCTATTTCTCAAGTCCAACCTCCCTCTGTGTGGACTTAGGGAATGCTCAACACAGAGAGTGCGTGTGAATCTAAGCCTGCAGAACAGGCTGCTATTGGAAGAAAAAGCATGAATATCTAGGGGCTGGGGCTGAGGCTCAGTGGTAGAGCACTTGCCCTGCATGCGTGAGGCCCTGGGTTCAAGATCCTCAGCACTACATAAAAAAAATAAATAAATAAAAATAAAGATATTGTGTTCATCTGCAACTAAAAAAAGTTTAAAAATGTATGACTATCTAGATTAAATATGATTGCTTGTTTTCTTTTTTTCTTTTGCCCCAGAAGCAGGTTCATCCTTTGCCCGGTTCACTGAAGAGTAACGTATGCTTTCCAGGAAAGAATAGACGGTCGAATTCTTTCCATTTGAAATGTCCTGTTCACTTGTATGGTTGTCTCTACAGCTCTCTTTTCCTGAACTTCTGGCTTCGTGGCTTGTATTTATAATTGTCTGAAAATGGAATTTCCTTAACTATGCTTCTGTCAGTCATGGTTTTGCACTTACCCACACATAAAACTAGATGCTGCAAACCTTGCCTCGTGTGTTGTGAAAGTCTCTGTGATGACTCCGTACTGTCTTATCTGACTCAATCCAGGGTTCCCAAGTACTTGGGGGTGTGTCAGGGCCCTCCCCTCTCCTGCTGCATGGAGCGCGTGCCCCTGGCTGAGCTGTTTCTAACCTTCTCACCCAGGGTCAGTCTTGGTGTCTGAAACCCTGTGTGTGGATACTTTGCACTATCTCAACCTGACTCTAGCAGCTGTTGAAGGTTGGGGGCCCAATCTGGTACCCAGGGAGCCCCATCTTCTCTAACCTAGAGTGGAGTGAGAATACCCCAGTTCAGGCCCTAGCTCAGCTATCCCTGGCTGTGTGGCTAAGTAAATGTGTCAAATCTTCTAATAGCCCTGAGTGCTAAATGACATCACTGGAATTTCAGTTCCATAAGTGGGATGAAACATCTTATTTCACTCTCTGTGTCTGTGCTGACCTCTCCCAGGATGTTATTGAGGAAAATGAGAACTTCCAGTAAACAGTAAAGCTCTAGGAGGATTTTCTTTTTCTTTTTAAAAAATGAACCAGATGGGAGAAAAACTAAGGAAGAATGCAGGGGTTAGTGGTCAGAGTAGTGACCTGGACACCAGCAGACCTGCTGTGTGGCCTCTGGATCCCAGGGTCCTCATCTGAAGTGAAGTATACATTCCAATCTCTTAACGGCTTCTTGGTGTTTGTTTTTCTCTTTGGTTTGGACATTCACACCTAGAAGGAAATATGTAAAATAAAGCAGTAGATCATCAGGGGCATACAACAGTGAGCTACTAGAACAAAGAGGGCCCTTCCTGCTGAAGTCCGTTGGGGCAGAGGAACCCAGGGTGTAGTCACAGAAATCACCTGTGGGTATGACGCTCACCCTGGGGAGTGCAGAGTTGGGGTAAAATCGTGCTGGCATCAATAAGAAAGTGCGTAAGACACCCAGATCTTTGGAAACTGGCAAATTAGTAAGTTATTAACAATTGGAATTTGAAGGGGCATATAGCCCTTCAAATGTTCTCTGTTCCTCTTTGCTGAAAATTCCTGTGTGTAATCACGAACAAGAAGCAGGTGATCACAATGTGATTATGGAAACCCCAGCCCTGTGTTCTGTGGCAGTGGCCTCCCGTCTTGTACAGAGTAGGCACTCATTTAATGTTTGTTAGGTGGCTAAGTAAATGTGTCAAATCTTCTAATAGCCCTGAGTGCTAAATGACATCACTGGGATTTCAGTTCCATAAGTGGGATGAAACTGACTCTCATAGTTCACACCGGCTCATTTGGGAACTCGGTTCTTATTGGGCTAATTCTCGGTTCTGGTGCTTCATGACTCGGTACAAGGTCCGACCTTTTATGTGAAGGTCTTAAGGAAATGCTCCAATGTCTTTTAAACCACATTTAAGTACTACAGTAATAGCCCATGTATTTATATGTGTCTCCAGTTGGAAGGAATACATGTATGTAGCGACTTGGTCAATATCTGTAAATGAGCCAACTCCTGGTACCCAACCGACCCCTGCCCCACAAAAAAAAAAAAAAAAGAAAAAAGAATAAAAATAAAAATACATGTAACTCTTAAATATTGAAGGGTGTTGTAGGTTAAATTTCCTGTTAAATTTCCTTTTCTGTAGGAAATCTATTTGGTGTAAAAATATATGTTCAAAGAAATGGAAGGACATATCAATTTTTAAAAATATGCTAACAATGGGGCTAGGGTTGTGGCTCAGCAGTAGAGCGCTCGCCTCGCATGTGAGAGACCCTGGGTTCGATCCTCAGCACCACATAAAAATAAATAAACAAAATAAAGATATTGTGTCCATGTATAACTAAAAAAAAATATTTTTTAAAAATGGAAGGACAAGAGTGCCCATTTGAACTGATCATGGGCCCATGTGTGTGGGATTTGGAAGGCTTTTGGTCTTTCTATCAATCTTTTTTTTTTAAATGGTTGAACGGTTTGACAGTTGGCTGGGGTGCTTTCTTTTCTTTTTTTTATTGGTTGTTCAAAACATTACAAAGCTCTTGACATATCATATTTCATACATTAGATTCAAGTGGGTTATGAACTCTATCAATTTGTTGGCAGCTCCTGCAAAATAAGTAGGTACAATGATGGGCAAATTATGACCAAGACTACTTGAAAATATTTATTGTCTATAGGATGTCCATTTCTCCATTCAAAATGGTTTAACAAATGAAAGAAAACTTCACATTTGACTTTATATACTGTCCAAAAGTCTATGTCTCAGAAAACAAATATTTGGAGCTTATCAAGTTCTATGTGCTTAGTATGGGGGTAGAAAATGGTGCCCATCAGAAAATCCCTGCCATCAGGAGCTTATGGAACATGGGTTAACTAGGATATGACTATCAAAGACATGTGGAAACACATATTCAAGATGCTACATAGGATTAAATGTAAACCAATGGGCCACAGATTATATGTTATACAACGAGGGCTGATGCTGCACATATTGTAAAAAGACGCTCTCGCATACTGTAATGGCAATCTCACTGCTGGGTGCAGGGGGGTGCCACCTGAGTTCTGAGATGAGGGAGAGTAACTTTGAACAAGGCTGTCTCTATGTCTGGAGACCAATCAACTAGAAGGACGGCTTATCTGCTCCATTATCCCAAGGCCATGTTGGACTAGGGACCTCCCATTCAGGAGGGGGGAAGAGTGGTGACACACGGCGCCATGTTCAGGTGCTCACCGACATTGCGTGGCCCATGGCAATCACACTGGACAGTGCCCATCTGGACCTGTTCCTAGGCATCCTGCGTCTTTCTTATTGTCCCCAAGACTTTTCGTGCCTCTCAACTGTGCATTCACTGAGTCTATCAGGCTTTGAGGAAAAATTTTATTTTTCCCCAGCCATTTTATCCAGTGAGAGGGTTCACTGGACGCTTCTAATGCATCCTCCTTGGACTTGACTCTGAGACACTTCCATCATCCCCTTGGAGGAGTTAGGAGCATCTGTGAGAGCATGGCGTGATTTGATCCTTGTGCCCAATCTGAGTTTTAATTGCCCTGGGCTATTCAACTTTCTTAGTTTTATCTTCTGCTTTTTGGGTTAAGAAGGGTGATCTCTTGGGGCTGGGGATGTGGCTCAAGCAGTAGCATGCTTGCCTGGCATGCGCGGGGTGCTGGGTTTGATCCTCAAAACCACTTAAAATTAAAAAAAAAATAAAGATGTTGTGTCCACCGAAAACTAAAAAATAAATATTAAAAAATTCTCTCTCTCTCTCTCTTAAAAAAAAATAAAGGTGGTCTCTGGATTTTCCTGAGTCTTCTCCCTGAAGACACAATAGCATCATCACTAAAGAATTCTATTTCATTGGTTTATTTATTTTATTTATGATACAACATACATAACGTGAAATTCCCATCTTAATAATTACGTGTTTCCTTTGGTAACGAGGAGGGCCTCCACCTGCTGGGTCAACTGCTGCCTCATTGCGGCTCCTCCTCCTGTGCAGGTCCCTAGCATCTCTTCCTGGTGACATCTCATTAAATGCAGCTGACGATAACAATGCACACGACTCCTGTTCTGCTTTCCACCTTCCCTGCATCATCTTGCACAGTATCCATCCTTCAAGCATCTTCTTTGCCACCATGTACCCTGCACAGTCATCCTTCCCATTTACATACTGGTTTTAGTGTTGATTTAGTCATTTTAAAAAATTATTTATTTATTTGTTCTAATTAGTTATACATGAGAGCAGAATGCATTCTGATTTACAGTACACAAATGGAGCACAAGTTTTCATTTCTCTAGTTGTATACAATTCGTGTCATCGTACATGTACCTAGGGTAATGATGTCCATCTCATTCTACCATCTTTTCTACCTCCATGCCCCCTCCATTCCCAACCCTCCCCTTTGCCTTATCCAAAGTCCCTCCATTTCTCCCATCCACCTCACCCCCCAATATGAATCAGCATTCACTTATCAGAGAAAATATTTGGCCTTTAGTTTTTTGGGATGGGCTTACTTCACTTAGCATTTTCTTCTCCAACTCCATCCATTTACCTGAAAATGCCATGATTTTATTCTCTTTTATTGCTGAGTAATATTCCATTGTGTATCACCACATTTTCTTTATCCTTTCATCTAATGAACGGCACCTAGGTTGGTTCCACAATTTAGCTATTGTGAATTGTGCTGCTATAAACATTGATGTGGCTGCTGTTTTTAAGACCTTTGGGTATAGTGATTTGGCTATTTTTGGGCAATGATTTCTATACTTGCCAGGTGGTAGAGGCCAGTGCTTCTCAAGCTCTGACAGCCATGCAGAGCATGAGAAGAGCTTGTTAGGGGGCTTGGGGCAGGAGCTAACATTTTGTATTTTTAACAAGCTCCAAGATACTGTTGGTCCAAGGGCCTCATTCTAAAACCTAAGATCATCCTGTAGAAACAAAGAGATTCTAAATCTCAGTGAATTCACATACTGAGAACTTGCCTTTCAATCATGTCACATGCTCAGCACAAATTAGGAGGGTTATCCCTTGCAGCTACTCTGGTATCTGGGTTGAAGGAAGCCCCATCCTGATGCACCCTAGCTTGTGGGCTCTTTTCCTACCCACATATCACTCATTGGAACCAGTCACGTGGTCTCACTTCCCAGTGGGCTGGGAAATCCAACCAACTATGTACTTTTGGATGTGATAGGTGAATAGCACCTGCCGGGGTGGGCCACGCAGTGTCATTGTGTGGAGCTTACTGGCCAAGACATTGCAGTTGCTTTATTTATTCATTTTTGGAAATCTGTTTATTTATTCTAACTTGTTATATATGACAGCAGAATGCATTTCAATTCATAGTACACATATAGAGAATAATTTTTCATGTCTCTGGTTGAACACAAAGTAGAGTCACACCATTCATGTCTTCATATGTCTACTTGGGGTAGTGATATCCATCTTGTTCCACTGTCTTTCCTGGTTTATTTACTTTTAAACATGGCCATATGTGTGGAAAGGGCACAGCAAGTCAAGAATGAGCCCGTGTGGCCTGGAACGAGCACAGGAGTGATCCACCTGCTGCATTTCCCCATGAGTAGCACCAGCTCCCAGGTGGTGTGGGGCCCAGATCAGAGCTCTGGGCTGAGGGGAAGGGCTTGGAAAAGCTCTCGAGGTGGTCAGGGTATCCTCAGCTCTGTCCTCCACTCCACTTGGGAATCACTATGCTGAGGAAATGTTAGAACCAGTGAAGTCCAGGTACATCACTACACTTATTTTATAGGAATAGGGAGCAATTAAGAGCTTTTTTTTCTTTTCTTTTCTTCCTCTTTTATTTTTTTAAATACATGGCATAATCTGTTAAAATCTGTGCTTATAAATTAGTTTTATAGAAATTTACATTTGTGCCAGGAGAGATATGGGGGTAACTGAGGGCAGGGGCTGAGGGCTGCAGCTAGGTTGTTGGCCAGGGACAGAGAGAATAGGAAGCCATTTTAAAGGGAGGATGCCACGGTTGGAGACCCACTTAACCCGCAGGTTTAACAAAAAGGAACTCAGACCCTAGCCCACCTGTTCTTGTCACCGTCTCCCAACATGGTGCTGATTCTTCATTCAGTGTTCAATTAAGATGATGCTCAAAGTGTTTGGACCCTACGTGGAGTGCATACTCTGTTTTTTTCTGATATCTTTCAGATCACAATTTGCTGCGTGTCTCTCACATCCCTCTCCATATACCCCCCCCCATTTTTTGTCTTAAGCCTTTTAGTGCTGGTTATAAATATAAGATATGGGAAATGATAAGCCCCAAAGTAGTGTGGCCTGGGAAGAGGCCACATTGATACCCTTGATTCTTTCCCAATACATCTCTCCCAGTGACAAGACAATCCCCAGGCAGGGGATAAGCATCAAACCTAAAATGGCATTCTTTGGGAGGAAGCCAAATCATTGTTCCTTCCCCAAATAAATCCTTTCCCAGTAGACAGTACAGTGGGACCCTGAAGGGAAAGGAATAAGCACTGAACTCCGAGCCCAGACCCTCCATTCCTCTCTAAGTAAAAACAAATTTTAAATTCTCACAAACCTGTTTCCTGAGTGCCCAAACTGACATGCTCTGTCCATAATTAAGTCACCTCTCAGTGTGGCATATGGAAGCAAAGGTTCCTCCTTTGGCCACTGGCTCATTGTCCAGCAGGGAAGTGGCTCCACCAGGTGCATCACTTCACTACTGAACAAAGGCAGTGCTGATCCGTGACATTTGTACCCAGCTTGGTCATTTTGCACTAACATTAAACAAAAGATGTGGCCACATATCTTGCTCATATTCATGGCCTTCTTCCCAGTGATCTGTGTTTTGGGTTGAGTCTGTTAAGACTGTCTGTGAGCCATGCATGGAGAAGGCTGACCTGGCCAGGGCGGGCCTGTTGCCTGAGGCTTGAGCAGGTCTAGCTTAATATCAGGAACTAGGGATGAATGAGTCCTGAGAGCAGACCCTCCCAACACAAACCCCGCGGTTTCCTCCTGCAATGACCTCATCAACTTCCATGGATTTGACTTAAAATATGACTTTTTATGAACTCTAGTAATTGTACATATTAATGGGGTTGGGTGTAGGCTTTTCCACATGGGCATACAGCATGTGCTGGTCCAGACTCCCTCTATCCACCCTCCCCTCCCTTCCCAACCTCTAGTGATCACTGTCCTACATGAGGTTGACTTTGGATTTAACTTCCATATGAAAGAGACAATGAGGTACTGGCCTTCCAGTGTGTGGCTGATGTCACTTAACATAGTGTCCTCTGGTCCAATCCATTGGGCTGCCATTGATAAGCATTTTGTTTTTCTTTATGGCTGAATAATACTCCTTTGTGTACACAAGACACATTTTCTTTATCTAATCATCTGTCAATGGACACCTAGGTTGATTCCGTAACTTTGCTATTATGAATAGTGCCACAATCAACATGGACATGCAGGTATCTCTTTGGTATGCTAATTTCGATTCCTTTGGATATATTCCCAGAAGCAGCATAGAAGAATCTTGTGGTAGATCTATTTTTAGTTTTTAGAGGACCCTACACTAATTTTCATTCCCACCAACAGTACACAGAGTTCCTATTTCCTCACCTGTGTGTGTCCCAACTATATATATATATATATATATATATATATATATATATATACAACTATCACATGCAAGACACTTTGTNATATATATATATATATACCAAGTATAATTATGTATCTATGTAGTGACATTTTGAGTAGTGTCAGGTATCTCATCATAATTTTGATTTACATTTCCCTTTTATTCATATTTTTTTGATCATCTGCCTTTTTTCTTTTAACTCTAGAAAAAGAATTCCTAAACCCGTTATTTTCAGGCTGAACTTATCTTCTAAACATCTGCCTGGTGTTTTAGGGAAATGTTCTCCAAGCTTCTCAAACTCATCCTCATAGGGTTCTCTCCCTCCTCTCCTGTGTGGGTGAAGGCATCTTCCTGGCCTCTCGGTCCAGAGGCTCTGGAGGTACTGTGGACTCCTCTTTCTCCCTGGGCATCTCTAGATCTGCAAAATGTCGAGGTGAGAGGCCTCATCCTTAACTCCCTCTGTCACAGATGGGCTCTGTTTTTTGACATTTAAGTTTGGATTTTGGTATTAATATCCAGATTGCCTGCGGGTTCTTCCTCTATCAGCCCACCCTCCAGGGCTATTCTGCTAGTTCTTCAAGCACTTGCAAACATTAGCTCATCTTCTTGTCGCCTTCCGTATCAGTATCAATACATCAGCCTCCTCTGAACCTGGCTTGCCCTTTCTGCTTGCTGGCCTGCAGGAGCACCTGTGGACATCTGCACGGCCCTTAAAGGGCAGGCTGGGGGCCTTGTCTTCCATGAGTCCTTTTCAGTATCCTCAGTCCTGATCCTGCCAGGCACTTCAGAGAGCAGGTTGCTTATGTGTCCTTTCCAAGCACAGAAGCATCTCTGTGGGAAGTGTCTTGAATCAGTTCAGGCAGCAGTGTCCAAAAGAACTTTTGGAAATGTCAGAAATACCCCATATTTATTTATTTGTGCTTCATCCACTGCAGTAGCCACTGGCCACCTATGACCACTGAGGATTAAAAAGGTGGCCAGTGGGGCTGAGGAGCCGAGTTTTTAATTTAATTCATATTTCCATTTAAATAATTACACATGACGAATAGCTGCAGTTTGGAAGCGTGCAGAGTTAGAATTGGGTTCATTGTATATAAGAGAAAATTTGCAAGAAACAGTGAATCCCCGAGGACAGAAGTGCACCATTTTTCCCCAGAAGTCTGGACGTCAGCAGTTTAAGGCTAGAATGGGATTCTGGGTGCCTTAAAGAACCCCGGCTGAACAGCACAGGCTCTGGCTGAACCCCTCAGGGTCGCAGCCGCCCTGGGGAGTATGAGGGGCCATGCAAGCCACCTGCTTCCTGGACCTGGCATCCAGGACCCTGGAGGGCTGGTGCATCCATTCTGGACAATGGAGAGTATGGAGACCCAGACTGCAGCTGGACCAGCAGCCCCAGGGCCCGTGAATCCCATGAGACTTTGGAAGAGAGCAGGGGTTACCTGGAAATCAAGCGGTCATTGATCTTGTAAAGCCCCATCCTCACATGTAGACAAGGAAGACAGCCATTTCTGTTTCCATCTTCTTGGTTTTGCTTTCTGTATTGCTATTGTTTACATCACATATCACAACAAAAGGAAGATTTTCCTCCTCGTTCAAAGCAGGAAGCGGCGTGATGGCTTTTGTTCCAAAACCCTGGCACATCATCGTCTAGACCAGAATGTTAATGAGGCCATGCCTTCTCTGAAGATTACCAACGATTATATTTTTTAAAGCACTGTGATTTGAGTTTGCTCGTTTTATAATTTTTAGATGCTACCGTGCAGATGTTTGCCATCGGCAGTTGGTACTTAAATAAGAGGCAGATGTTCTTTTACTGTGGTGCTTTGGAAATGGAACATCACAAGCAGGGAGTATGTGATTTTTTAATCTACATTTTTAGAGCTGCATTCAATCAGATGTCTGAAATTCGAGTTAAGCATTACTTTCCATTTATAATGGTAGTTTTTATTATTTTCCATTTATTGAACTTCTTCTGGAAGTATGGTACTTTTAAAAGTTCTCAGACCTGTAACTAAATTCTAGCATACTTACTATTGATCTAGATTCTATATAGTCATCCAGATATTATTTTTTTTTTAAATTACACATTACTTTGTGGTCCCAAACTGAAATGTACAAGGTTAATAATATTTTGTATTTAATTAAAGCTGTTTTGGGTATTTTAGGCAATTAAAACAGTGTAGATAATGAGACTGCTCCATCTGACTGCAGTTTTAATATATTAAATTTGTCTAGTCATTCTGGCAAAAGAGACTCTGAAATTTGCTGTGAACATAGATAAAATGTTGTATAGATATCATTTTTGGTCTAAATTACTGAATTCATTTGTAGGTAGAAACTGATAAAATGTTAAACAGATGAAGAATTAGTCTTAGCAACTGATTGTACCACAGGTTCCTCCAAGGTTTCAAGCAATGGGCAGAGTTTAAAATTATATGATTTGTTCATTTTGGTTCTTACTGTATAGCAAGATTGAGTAAATTTTAGGAGCCATTATCACTTGTATAAGACTGTATCTAGATCTTTCAAATGAAAATTATGCCAGAATGAAGTTGTTTGTGTACATAAAGGATATACGTGTACAATGACATTTTCCCCTCTGAAATTGTATTATTTATTATTTTGAGTAAGATTAAAAAAAAATACAAGATTTAAAAAGAGAGAGAGAGAGAATATCCTGGCTGCTTCCATGAGGCATTCCATGACCCACGCTCTGTCCATCATAGACAAGTCCTGGATGGAACAGGTGAGAGAGCAGGGAATATCAGCTCTCCACCATAAATATTTTCCTTCAGCTCTGGGAAATTTTCTTCTCTTATTTCTTTGATTATTATTATCTTCTTCCCTAATTTCTCTGTGTCTCTTGGCTAAAGTCCTGTTAGTTCCATGTTGGACATCTGGACTCATCTTCTACTCTCTTCTTCTTTCCCTTCATAGTTATTTTTTCACTTTTCCCTTTTGGTTATTCATTCTGAAAGACTTCAATTGTGTCTCTTTTCTTCCATCTCTTCTATTAAATCTTTAACTGGGAAACTGTATGTTTAATTTCTGTGAATTTTCTGGATCCTTTCATCACCTTCTTTTCATAGCAAGCTGTTTTGGGATGCATGGATACATTTCTTGTCTAATTTTCTCTAGTTTTTAAAAATTCCTGTCCTTCTGAATCATTTACTTTCTCCAAAGTGTATTGTTCTGTTTTCAGGCTCCTTCCTGTTTGTGTGGTTTATTTCCCTCCAATGCTAAAGGAGCCTAGATCTCCTGTCCATGCCCATGAGTGAAAGGGTGGTTTTGATTGACAGTACTGCGTGGGTTTCCTTATAGCTACCTGGAATGAAAATCGCAGGTTGGGTGGCTCTCTGTGCGTGGGTGGGCACATCAATCACCAGGCTCTGCTGCAAGGGCTTGGAGTTGGTGGTTTGTGACCATCCTAAGTTCAGGAATAGTTTCAGGTCGCCACCTGCAGGCCACTTTGAGTTATTAGTCTTACTGTCTGGGAGATTCAAAGGGTGGGATGTGGGAGTCGCCAGAGTCCTAGGAAGTGCTTGGTGATAAATAGGACCTTGCAGGTAGCTGCGGAGCACATGTGGCATCTTTGGTGGGAGACTGAAAATCTCTCTCTCTCTCTCTCTCTCTCTCTCTCTCTCTGTCTGTGTGTGCGTGCGTGTGTGTGTGTGTGTGTGTGTGTGTGGTGTCTTTCATGGTGCAACAAGGCCCTGGCATATTGGGGGCCGCCTGGAAGAGTCAGACAGCACACCATGAGGCAGGACTCTTTTGGGGAGCAGATGGCAGGTCAGGCTTTTGCAGGCAAGGACTGGGCGGTCTTGCACGCTGGGTTCTAGCCTTGGTATGGGTTCTGGGTGGACTGGGCTGGTAGCAGTCGCACTTAATGTGTTGGATGTTGGAGGGGTCTAGTGGGTCGATTGGGGCGGTGGGACTGCTGGGAGATGGGGTATTGAGGAGTTCAGGGACCGCACTCATGTGTGATGATGGGAACCTTGACTGTTTTCATGGACCTTTTCGTGGCTCTGTCCAAGGTCTCACCATGTTCCCTCCCTACCTTTTCAGTGGCCCTCCTGCACCTGCGTTCATGTCCTCCCCTCGCTGCTGTCTGCACTGCCCAGCTCAGATTCCTGCTGCGCAGGGGCCTCTAGCTGCAGAGGCTGAACCAGGTGTGTGTGTATGGCGCGGGTGGGGTGGGGGTAGGGCTGGCTCCCAAGGTGTGCAGAAAGTTCAGAAGGGCGGGGCCGCGTTTCCTGAAACTCTTCCTAATAGCGGAGTACCTACTGGTATTCAGTAGACCTCCAAGACAAGCCATGAGCATGAAGGGCGCAATCATCAGATAGGGTGACCAGAGTGGCAGCCCACCGTGTCTGAGGCTTCTGCCTAGATCCTCACCTGTGACCACTGTTACCTCCCTGCCTCCCACCTCCTAGCTTGCTGCCTAATCTTAACCTCTGGCTTCAGACTGGGGTTCCAGCTTCAGTGTGCTTTGCACCTCGGGATCTGGAGTGGGGGGTGTGGGGCTAAGTTCCTGTCTCTCGCTGCATTGGCGGCTTCACTGTTTGTTTGTGAGGGATGGTCTTCTTGCAGAGTCGCCACTCTGCCTGGAGCCTTGGGCTGGTTCCTACCTCTCCCCAAAGGTTATTTCTGCTTCCGCAGCCCCAAGGGAGGGCCTGAGAGAGCCTTCAACTTCATGAGTTGATCCTCCTGTCTACAGGTGAGGGCGGTGTGGGGCCTCAATTCCACTCCCTAGTCACAGTCTCAGTGCCTCTCCCGCACCTGCTGTTGGGAAGTGGATTTGTGAGCTCCCTCTGCTGTTCTGCTCCATGCCCCCGCGGTAGCGAGGCAGAGTTGTGCCCCCTGGAGGGCTTTGGGTCAAGTCATCTCGCTGACCTGCGCATAGGGGGTCCGCAGCAACAGGCTCAGTGCCCGCCCTCGCCCCAGATAGTCATCCCTGTCCCCAGCGCGGGGCCTCTGTTATCCTTACTGTAGGAGCAGCAGCCTGGTCTCTGGCACACATTCCCCAGCGTCACCTCTGCAGACTGCAGAGCTAGCTCACCCAGCAGGCAAATAAAGGGTAGAGCAGCTGTGAGGTGGGCATCTGGCCTCTGGAGACATGCCGCTTCTCCACACCTGCCACCTCCTCCCATTCAGGGTTCTTGCCTACAGGCTAGGATCCTTGGGGGTGTAGCGCTGGAAAAAAAAAAAGAAGAAGAAGAAGAAGTTACACCTTCAGGGCTGTTCAGGGACCCTTCAGCCCAGAAATGCCAAAGGCTGGGGCTGGGTGTGGGCTCAAGGCTTCACTCTGCGGTGGTGCTGGTCACCCCTTTGTGCCCTTCCTCCTCTCCACATGGCGTGGTAGGGAGTCCACCAGCAGTCCTCTCCTGATCATGGACTGGGACACTTCTGTGGAGTAGGGATCCAGTCACCAGCGCCACTCCTTCTTCCAGGTGGTGGGTACTGGATGGACCAGAAGGCCTGTGGCCAGGGGCCAGAAGCTACTTACTCTACTGGAAGAATCCTGGTCTACTGATAGTCCCTCAACAGTCCTTCAAGCGCAGCTGCCAGAATTGGCTGATACTTGGAGGCATATTTCCCGGAAGACCAGAAAATATCTCTTTGTGTATTGGATGCTGTTTCTGATACATTTACATTTCTTCATGTTTTGTATTTTTGTATTATCTCCACTAGACTTTATCCTGCTACAACCATATTAGTTTTTTTTTTTTAAATATCAACATGTGGGTTTAGACTTAAATATATTTCTACTGAATTATTCTTTTGAGAAAAACACATAGATTGAGAAATTATTAAGGGGTGCTTGAGTCTTGCTCTTTCTCCATGAGTTATTTTCTAAGAGATAAAATAAGTTTATCCATCAGGTGCAAGTGTGTGGAATGTGAGGGATTAGTAGGGTGCATACTACTGATTATTCCAGGTTAATAACTTTCCACAAAGAACTGCAATCCTGTTCCCATGAGAATTCGTTTGTCCCTCTGTCCACTATGTTTGTATGTGTAACAAATATAAAATTACTATAACTTCATTAAACAAAAGAGGACTTCAGATAAGATGAAATTTACTTACTTTCTCCGATACTCTATGAATAGTAGAACTCTCAAGAAAAATGAAACAATAACCATTTGAATCCTACCGAGTGTGAATACTGGGGCTTCATGAGATTGTAGGGAAAAAAAAGTGTGGTAGGGGGAGTTTCCATGGGCTATACATGACCACATATGTGTATAAAAGACTTATGTATTTGCAACCAAGGGACTGATTTACGTAAAATTCTAAATTTTCTTTGAAGTGTTCACTTTATTTCAATATTTCTAAAAATTTAATTGACACATTATAGTTCATATTTATATGGTACAGTATGATAATTTGATGTACGTACACAATGCTTAAAAATCAAATCAGGGTAATCAAATCAATTTCCACCTCCTGAAATACTTACCATTTGTGTGTGTGTGTGTGTGTGTGTGTGTGTGTGTATTGGGAGCCTTGAAATTCCTCACTTGGTTTTCCCTGAAGTCTGCCAGACCAGTATTGGAGGCCACATTGGCAGTTAAAGCCCTTGTTTACTTTTGAGACATGCTATCTGGTCCAGTCATTATCAAGAATTGCAAGAATAAATTATCTTCACACAATGTTGTAATGTGACTGTGGACTAAATTTAATCAGTTTTAGAGCAAAGAAAATAAAAGTTCATTAAATACACTCCTCAGTAAAAATTAGATTTAAAAATTAATGTTGAATACTCAGTCTTTTTGCATAGAGAAGAATTGAAAACTGAAAACAAATACAGACATGTGAGAATATTTTTTCATTATTTATGTGTGATGATAAACACATTTTTAAAGCTTATTAAAATTGATTTACCATGCATAATGTGGCAATGATACCAGTACTTATCTGAATATATTTTTCTGCAGTTTAAATGAGAGAGAAGTTCACAATTGAAATTACTTAGGAGAATGTCTTGTGCAAACACTGAATTTGGTCAATATTAATATATGAATAAAGCAATAAGCCTGTTTTAGAAATGGAAATTTTTGGGGAATTAAAGAATCCAAATTCTTCATTTTATAGTTACAAGTATTAAAACCAAAGAGTATCAGAAAATCTTCGGAGTCAGAAACCATTAATTATAGTGTTACTGAGGAAAAGCCTTCTTCAATGTTATTTCAGTTATAACACCCTGACTCCACATGTGTCTTCAATTTTCTTCATGTGTATTTATTTCTTAGGGTTTACAATATGTGACACATAAATATGTTGGAGGAAGCTTTAGAAAAAAATAGGTACTTTTAGAAGGGGATTTATTTGGGACATTCAACACTACCACAGCGCTTAATTTCAAGAAGAAATAATTCCAGAAAATTCTCCCAATGAGCAGATGACTAAGAATGCAATAAAACTGAAATGTAACTTACTGCAGATTCTGCAAAAATGAAGTAACTTTTTCCTTGATATCTGGCTAAAAGAGGCACTCTATTCACTACACAGCAAGAGTCCCAGTCATTATGATTGCACGATGGCACAACAACCTGACACTTGTTTCTTTCCAGCTCACATTTGTTTCTGTTTAGGCAAATCATCTGTCAGAAATATCAACTTGCTATGATCCTCACATGAGGAGAATATTGTTAATTGTCTTGATAACCTCTGTGTTTTGAATTATATTTTCCCAACCTTCACACATATGTCAGTGTTATTGATTGGACATGATGTGTTCCCCTACAGAGCTCTTGTGTTAATACAGGAAGTAATGTTCAGAGGTGAAATGATTGGACTGTGAGAGCTAAAGTAACCAGTCCATCTAGTATGAATGCACTGAATGGGTAGTAACTATAGGCAGGTGGGGTGTGGCTGGAGGAGGTGGGTCACTGGGGGCATGCTCTGGAAGGATTCATTTTAACTGGCCCTTTCTCCCTTCCCTCTCTCTTGGCCTCCTGGCTTCTATCAATGGAGCAGAACTCCTCTACCATGTCCTTCCTCCATGATATTACAGTTCACCTTGGTCCCAGAGCAATGGTCTCAGCTGACCATGGACTAAAACCTCTGTAACTACGAGCAAAAATAAACTTTCCATCCTATAAGTTGTTCTTGTTGGGTATTTTGGTCAGAGCAATGCAAAGCGAACTAATACAACCACACTTGAAATCTGGAAAACATCTGCTTTTCTTCCTAGAACTGGTGTTAAGTCCTCTTACTCATGCAACTGAACAGGTTTGACAAGTTGGATAGAAATCAAGTAAGATAATTAGTATTTTGTCATTTTCTTTCTTTTTCTTGTTTTTTTAAAGAAAATAACCGATCTCTTCCTAAATATCTAATTTATTAGGAAAGCTTTTATTTTTTTTAATTCAATGACATTATTCTATATTGTCTCTAAAGAACATTTCCTACGCTTCATTCTTTTTTTAAATATTAAACTACTTCCCTATATTGAACGGTAAATTTCTACACAGTGATGATTTCACAAGTGCTTTACTGTTACTTGAACCAGTTTTATGGGGGGTAATGTGCTTCCATTTTGGTGTTAAAAATACCAAGAATACACTCAGTGAGAGAGTGAGTGATTGTGTGCATGGCTGTGAGTGAGAAAGAGAAAGGAGATGAGAGTGAGTGTGTGGGTGTCCTGGAAGGTGGAAGAAGATGCAAGACACAAGATAATAGCCATGTTTTATTCAGAGGCAGAAGTAGCCTATAGCCAACCTGCCAGCTCTAGATTCAGCCCCCAGCCAGTTCTACTTAGCTTCACTGAGCCATTCCCATAGGCCTTTTAAATATGCAGACCAGACAAAGAAGGCACACTACCAATGGGTTACATCAATGGGCACATGGCCACAACCAATGTTTATGATCTTGACTACATATGTTGAGTCAGAGTGTTCATGATATTGACTACACACTATAAAAACATAGCCTGCTGGAAGTCTTGGTGAGGGAGCCTAACTATATCCATTTTGGGCCTGCCTTACAATCCACCCCTTTAGGATTCCTTGCCATACAATCTACACATCTGAAGTCTACTGCAATAATCCCTTAGTGAGATGGGCAGGGCCCTTCATCCATAGGCTACAACAACAATATAAGATGTAACAACATACAACCAGAAAACAAATCCCATCACCTAGGATTATTAAAGACCACTGCCTGCCTCATCCCATACTGAAGTGCCAATAAGTCTCTCAAGCCACATCCAATTCTCCAGGGACATAGACTGGATTCACCAGGGTTGTCTAGTAGCAGAACTCACAGGAATTTCCATGCATACCCAGCATAGCCAGTGTTTGCTACTTCGGCATAGGAGTATGCTCAGTTCACATTGGTATTGGAGAAGACATACCTACAGATGAAAGTACAAGCAGTCACAGGCATTAGTATAGGTTAATCATATCCATCCAGGAAAATGCATGCCAGCTTTGAGATTGGGGAAAGCACAGTGATACCACACTCATACAGCTTGGTCCTGAACTTTGGCAGACTCAGTGTTCACCAACACTAGGGAACATAGTTGGCTAAAGGAAATAACAAACATTTCCCATCTGTGGGACCTGGTCAAGTCACACGTACCCAAGGTGGTGCTAGGGGTGGGGGGATATTCACTAATTTTTCATGGTGTCACAAGGAGATCACACTCCAATAAAGTAGAATGTGATCACACACCCAATGAAGGTGGAGGGCCTTTATTGTCCAGGGCTATGTTCAATCCAGTTTGCCCTCTATTCAATTCAGTAGGAACAGGCAAAGGAACATTTCCTTGCTTCCCAAACCCCAGCTTAAGTACAACATCCTTGTTGTCACCTGGACCTGTATTGGTCCTGCTATGCTATGCAGCCAACCCCCACAGGAGCTGGTCCCCATCACCAGGGATGCTCACTCAGAGCTCCCAAATTGCCCACTCATCCCATTGAGTGTTCGTGCCATTCCCACAACATATCACAGGGTGTCAGTAGAGGGCTGTATAGCAAGAGCAGACCAAAAGGTCAAGGGCTGTATCCTGGATGCTGTGCTGAGTCCTTCATAAAAGGTATGTTGATTGCAGTCCTATATCCTTGCTAACACAGGCCATTATATTTCTCTATCATGCCTGCAGCCACTGAGCCGGCACACAACAAGCCTGTAGCTGTATCCACTGCCAGCAAGGCAAACGTGACCTCTTTTCACCTCAGGAAAGGGCCAATATAGTCAACCTACCATCGTGTTAAAGGGATATTATCCATGCATCACCTGTCCATCTGTGGCTCCAAGGCATCAGGGTGTGGATGTACCTGAGCACAGAACACACATGCCAAAGCAGCCCATGTTAGAGGCAGACCCCATTGTTTGACTACATTCCACATAATTTTCACATCTGCATACTGTAAGTGATGGTGCAACAAAGCCACCAAGTCAATGGAAGGTGCCCGCCCTAAGCCCCTTACCCTAGCCAAAGCATCTGCTTCATCATTTCTTGGGCTATCAGGGGAGCATGACCAGTAATATGTACAACAGTTATCTCCTTTAAAAGGCCTATGGTCCAAAGGACCTGTCACATAGCTTGACCCCATAAAGGCTAATGCCCTACCATCCACTTGTTCACTTTCCACATAATAATCCACAAAGTTGACCCCTTAAAAACAGCCCAGCTATCTGTACAGATAATCAGGAGTCCCAGTTCATGCAGTGCCACTGTCCATATGGCACATATAACTCATCCCATTGACTGTTCTGTGCCATTCCCACAACATATCACAGGGTCAGTAGAGGGCTGTATAGCAAGAGCAGTCCAATAGGCCAAGGGCTCTCTACTGGATACTCAGTGTACCAAGCAGTATTGCCCACTGGGGCTGCTCCTTCCTTAAAGGGTGATGGCTCTATTAGCTCATGTTTATCAACATTGTCTGTTGTTTCCTCAGCTGAATATTGAACCAGCCCTAGAATCTGTGGAGCTCATGGGACAAGGGGTTATCAGAAAAGACACTCCTTTGTTCCAAATATGCCCCCCCACTTTGCTGGGGCTCTCCCAATTCTGCAGCCATCCTGCCACCAGATACCTGGTGTATACCAAAACTTCAGCAGCACCTGTGCTCGCATCCGAGGCCACTAGAGCTGCATACACAGCTGTGAGCTGCTTCTCAATCAAGGTATAGCAAGCCCTGGCACCCTTTCCCAACTGTGATGAGAAGCCTATTTGTCTCTGCAGCTGCTCATGCTGCCCTCATAGGCCCTACCCCAAACCCTACTGGATTACATGAATATCCAGCTTGAAGGGACAAGCTGGGTCTACTACCTGCAGGGCCTGAGCTTGTTGAATAGTTCTCCTAGTGGCTGGAAGGCCTGATCAGCTGTTTTGGTCCAGTTCCACTGTGCCTCTTTCTTCACTAGGACATAAAGGGGACAATATAATTAGGCCAAATGGGCGAGTAAAAGCCTTCCAATAGCCCAACAAGCCCTCATAGGTCCGCAATTGCACTACCATTGTTGGTCATGGACGTGCCTGAATTGTATCAATAACATTCTAGCTCAACTTTTGTCTTAACCAAACAAACAATATTCAAAAACTGACTGACAAGCCAGGTCCCTGCACCTTGGTGGTGTTTACTACCCAGCTGCATGTGTCCAAATGGTCCTCTAAGTTGAGGCTGCAAGCTTTAAATCTGTGAAAGAGTCAGAAGGCAACAAAAATATAATGAAACATATACAGTAGGTGGCTGAGTCCACTGGGCCACCAAACCATGTGGCACATGGTCGGGCTATGCAAATAGCTTTGTGGTAACACATAAAATATCCATTACTGGCCTTCCTATGTGAAGACAAAACTGCTCCTGTCTCTCTGAGGCCAGTGCAATAGAAAAGAAAGCATTAGCCAGGTTGAGCATGTAATTATATCTGCCCAGCTGCGAGGTCAGTTGGTTCATAAGATCATGCACTGAGGGAACTGCTGCATCCACACTTTGTTCAGTTTTAGATAATCCAGTCATTCTCCAAGTGCCATCAGTCTTCTTCACTGGCCACACTGGAGAGTTTAAGTGGCTGTGTGTGTGTATGTGTATGTGTGTGTGTGTGTTGTATTATGCCTACCCTCTCCAGTTCCAGGATACATAGTTCCAATTTCTGCATGTCCCCCTAGGAGGCAGTACTGGTTTACCCTCACAGTCCTTCAGGGTTGTGGCAAGACCTCTGGGTGGTTGTTTTGCACATCGTCTCACAACTGTCTTTACAACTCGCACACAGATGCTGTGATCTGCAGTCACAGTTCTTGTAACACATGTATACCCAAGATGTACTCTGGTGGTAACTTCATTAATGGAGTGACCAATCTATGGGGCTAAAATAGCCATCAAAGGCCCAAAGGTGGTAGGTGAAGCATGCTGCAAAGCCAAGTCTCTCACGTCACTAGGAAATGTTTCATCATCTGGCCCCTGTGTATTCAGATTAATATGGCCTGATGCACACCAAGTTCCCATAGAATTTTCACTAAATCAGCACAGGATTGCTATTTACTCTCAGTTTCTGGCAGTTCACCAGCCTTGGTCCACAGGTAACTGAAAGCTTAGTCTTTGTCCCCAATGCCAATTTAATAATGAGGACATAGTTTTGAAAAAAAGGAGAAAGAAGCTTTATCACTTTCCTAGTGAAGGAGAAACACAGGGGACTCCTGTTTCTGAGTCTGTGAGTCTGTCCATCAGGAAGAACAGGGGGATTTTAAAGAAGCTGTTCAAAGGCTACATTCCAGGTGTGCCCTGACTGGGGGTCCCAGGGTACCCTGATGTGTGTTCAGATTCACTTGTTAATTTGGGAGATACTCACTTCCTAGATCCTCTGGCTGACTTCTGCTTCCTGTGGAGCCCAAATTACTCAAGGTAAGCTTGTTCCTTGTCCCCAGGTTAGGGAAGGGGAGAGGTAAAAGAGGAAAAGGAAAACAAGTCCCTTTTAAAAATAAGCCTCAGAGCTATATTCAGAAGGTGAAGCGGATCACTGTGACACACACAGTTCAGTATATGCAGTTGCATAAATCCAATCTATCAGAGAGTGATTATCTTTTCCATTCTGCAGCAGTTCTGCAATCATTGTCTGGGAGCGTGGCTTGTGATGGATACCTGATGCTCCATCTCCTCAGGAGTGCAAACAATGCTGTCCACCTCTAAATCCCACAGGAGCAAAACACATGCTGCCAGGGGCTCCCCAGGTTGTTGATGAAAGGGCTTACCTAAGTTCACTAATTCTGCCTGGGTGCATGGGCCATATTTAGTACACTCTATAACATTAGATTGTTCCAGCACCTGATGTCCAGGGGCCTGGGGCTGCTCATGTTTCATCTTCTGCTGTACCACAGGTTGGGCTCACAGCAGGGGCTTCTCCTGAGGCCCATTTTCATATTATACCTATAATCTATAATCTAATCATTTCACCTCTCAACATTCTTACATTGTCTTACACATGAGCTTTTGTGTGACACCTCATATCCAAACCATAACATTTTCCCTCTGACTCCAAAAAGCTCATGCCCATCTCATAATGTAAAATATATTTACTCCATTTCCAAGTGTTCCCCTGGTTTTCACAGTTGCAGCATTTGTTCAAAAGTCCAAGTCCAAAATCTCATTTGCATCTCAAGCCAAACTCTTATCTGTGAGCCCCTGTAAAGATCAAAAGCAAGTTACATACCTCCAGTATATAATGGTACATAGTAAACACTGCCTTTTCAAAAAGGAGAAACAAAGGCATAGAAAGAAGGGAGAGGACCAAAGCAAGACAAAAATCCAACTGAACGAACAGGTCCTGTAGCTCCACATCTAGCATCTGGGGCACATGACATTTTGATATTCTGTCCAAAGGTTTTACATATCTCTTCTCCTATGACCTTGCTGGTTGTAGCCCACATGACCTCAATCTTGACTTTTTTCTGCTTGATTTTTGCAAGTTTCCTGAGAGTCCATGTTACTGGCATTTCTTAATTTTGGTGGTCTCCACTGCAGCTTTATCTTCCTTCTTACATCTTAATGCATTATACTTTCAGGGGATGCCTGCAGGAATTCTGATCCTGCTATGTTTTTCTCCTTTCTTTGAAATTTTAGTGGAAATGAACCCCTAACTCCAGCATCCTGATTCCTGCAGAACCAGCACCCTGTGAAAATGCCAAGGTCTGCCACTCGATTGACTAGCCAACAGACCACTTGGGACCATGGCTACAGTGGACTCTGAGTGCCTGGTCAGCTGAACATGGTGAAACAACTTCTTAGTACCCCTGGGCAAGCAGGGTACATCCATGGTCTCTTCTCAAATGATATTTTACTCTTACACCCTTGAACCTGTGATAGGTTTGACCTTGCCAATTCCTAAGATGCCCTCAAGCCATGTTTCCTATTGTCTCTGTGTAAAGTACTTAACTTCTCTTTAGTGGTTACAATGTCAACAGTCACACTATTCTTACCCCAGTTTTACACTCACCAAACTGCAAGCTTTTAAAACCTTTCCACTCTACTTTCTGTGCCTGATTATCACAGTAATTTTGGCTAAAAGCTGTCAGTAATATCCATGTCACTGCCTGAATGCCATTCTGCCTTGAAATTTCCCTCATCAGATTAGTTAATCCATCATCTTTAAATTCAGCTTGATGGAAAGTCTTAGGACACCAGCAAAATGTAGATAACTTCTTTGCCATACAGTCCTTCACTTCTGAAATCTGCTGAGTTTAGTCTTTATTGTTCATGGTCCTATTGGCATTCTGGTCCTCTGAACTCACACCAGAATCACCCATTAAGCTCTGCTTACAACATTTTAAGGCTTTTCCAGCCTGCATCTCCAAACCTTTTCAAATTCTTCCTCAAAACCATTCCCAAAGCCTTCTAAACCTCATGGTCCTATTAGTCACAGCAACCCCACTTCTTGGCATCAATTTCTGTTTCAGTTAGATTTTTGTTGTTGCAGTCAAAACACCTGAGAAGAACAACTTTGATAAAGAAAAATGTATTTTAGCTCATGGTTTCATAGATTGAGCTCATAATCAGCTGACTTCTAGCTCTGGGCCTAAGGTAAGACAGAACATCATGGCAGAAGATCATGGCAGAGGAAAGCTGCTCAGTTAATGACACACACACACACACACACACACACACACAAACACACACACAGAGAGAGGAAGAGAGAGAGAGAGAGAGAGAGAGCGCGAGCACACGTGGGAGAGAGCAAGAAGCTAGGGACAAAAGATAAACCCCAAGGGCATGCCATCAGTGACTTACTTTCTCCAACCTTTCCATACTTGCTTATAATTACCATTCAAGTGGATTAACCCAGCATTCAGTTATCTCTCTCATAATGTAATCATCTCACCTCTCAACATTCCTGCATTGTCTCACACATGTGAGCTTTTTGGAGGATATCTCACATTTAAGTATAATGATGATGCAAAGGGGACTTTTATTGCAGGAAAGCTTTCCAGTTACACTGCATGGTAAGTACAAGACAATGAGTATTTGTCAAAACTAATAGCTCTTTATAGAACAAATGGTAAACCTTAATGAATGTAAATGTTATAAACATCTTGCAGGATGTTAAGGTGTTTTGGGGTGAAATACAAAATTGCAAGCAAGAAACTCAATGCAACAATGTATACATCAATCTTTTTAAGGTATGGGAGAACTGATTTTATATAAGGAAGTTGGGAAATCAGTGGACTCTAATTTTCAATAGAAATAATAATTTTGATTCTGCTATTCATGTAGTAGAATAAGAAAAATAAAATGGTTGACATTTTTTAGGAGCCAGGGTTTCATTTTTGGTGTGGATGTTACAGTTCATCAGGGAAACAAAGCCAGAATTATTAATTTGCTTTGAAATTCACTTACTTTCCTTGATCAAAAGGTTTTATAAGAATTCTTATTTCTGGGCTGGAGCCATGGCTCAGTAGTACAGTGCTCACCTAGCATGTGTGAGGCACTGGGTTTGACCCTCAGCAGCACATAAAATTAAAATGATAAAATAAAGATAATATAACTAAAAAGTAAATATTTAAAAAAAGAATTCTTATTTCTTGGGGCTGGAGTTGTGGATCAGTGGTAGAGTGCTTGCCTAGCATGTGTGAGGCACTGGGTTTGATTCTCAGCACCACATTAAATTAAGTAAATAAAATAAACGTCCATCAACAACAACAAAAAAATATATGAAAAAATTCTTATTTTCTTGTGACCCTTTAACATGAATGACTCATTTCAAAACAAATATATTGGTAGAGCCTTTGAATAGGTTGTGTGATGCCCTAGATTCTTTCCCCAGTATTGTAAAACAAATAAACAAAACCCAAACAAGATGAAAAAGGATTATAAGCTGCTATTGATATACAATATTTTGTGTAGTTTAGAATTTAACTACAGTTGGTTTCAGAAGAAATACAAAAAAGTAGTAAAATTATAAGAATGTCTTTCTAAAAAATTAGATGTTTCTGAGAGGGGTAGCCTATAACCCAAGATACTTTGGATGCTGAGACAGGAGCACTGCTTGCGCCCAGGAACTCAAGGTAAGCCTAGGAAATATAGCTGTGACCCTTTTAAGACATAAAAAAGAAAGCAATAGGGAAAAATCTTGAATGAAAGCAAGAAAAATCTTTGTTTTATTTTTTATTTTAAGACACAGTCTTGCTAAGTTAATGAGACTGGTCTGGAAATCCAATCCCTTTTTACTTAGCCTCCTGAATTATTGGAAATATTGATTTTAAATATAGATTAACTTACCATTGGTCGACGTCTATTTTTTATGTCAGTACTGTGCTATTTGTGCCATATTTCTATATTAAAATTCAAAATTGGTTATTGTGGTTGCTTTTTGTGCTCAGAATTACTTTGTATCTTTGTTCTCCCATAGTAATTTTAGGATTGATTTTTCTAGTTCTTTGAGGAATATCATTGGTATTTTGATGAAGATTACAAAATATCTATAAATTTATTTTGGTAATATGACCATTTTAATGATATGAATTTTGCCATCCATGAACATGAAAGGATATTCCATCTTCTAGTGTCTTCCTAAATTTCTTTCTTCAGTGTTGTATAATTTTCATTGTAGAGGTGTTTTTCCTCCTTTGTTACATTGACTCCTAGGCATTTTGTTATTTTTGAGACTTGTGAAAATGATTATTTTGCAGAATTTTTTGAGTGGATTCGTTATTGGTGTACAAAAATGAAGAATGTGAAATAGTTGCCTCAGAGGCAAACAGTTCTCAATGCCCTAAGAGATAAGTCAAGAACATGATTTAGGAGCATGCCTTGATTTTTTGTTTTTATACTGCTCTTACAAGCAGTTTTCAAATTTCATATATTCTCTAAATAGCACAGGGCCTGATGGGATGAAAGGAAGAATGTGATATTAGTGCATCATGGGAGACAATGTCCTATACCTGCTCTGTAAATTAAGTAAGAACCAGGATTTTGGGGGGAGGCATCTCTGGCACTTAGATTTCAAGGTTGTTCTTACAATCCCTTTTCAAATTGCATGTATTTAGAGCTAATGAGCAATGACCCTAAGGGTGAAAGGGAAGAATGAAACTTTTTCTTCAATGGATCAAAAATTTCAATGCCCACTCTGTGAAATAGGTAAAAACTTTCCTTTAGGACACTTCTGGCACTTGCATTTCACTTTTGCTTTTATAATCATTTTCCAATTGCAAAATAATTAGCACTAATCTGAAAGAGCTGAAATTAAAAAAAAAAAGATGAGTTTGTTGATTCGAAGGGAGTGGATTTAAGCAATAACCTACTGTTTGAATCTTTGTGCCATTTACATTTCACTGCTGCTCTTCCAAGTGATTTTCAAATTTCATGTGTTCAGCTATAATAAGTACTAAGTCTGAATGGGTAAAATGGTTTAAACCTGGTGCTTCAAAAGGGGACAACTCCAAATACCTGCCTCTAAATTAAATAAAAACCTGCCTCTTCAACCTTTCTTTCTGGAACTTATATTTCACTGCTAGTTTTACAAATAATATTCAAATTGCACATATTTGACTGTAGTGAGTACAATTCTAATGGGCTTAAATGAAGAATGTAAATCTTGTGCTTCAACAGGGGGAATTTTTCAATGCCCTCTGTGAATTAACTAAAAACCTGGATATGGAACCACCTGGAAAGTTGTGTTTCACAACTGCTCTGCAAGCCATTTTGAATTGTACAATTCACCAAAAATGAGCAATAGCCAAAAAAGTCTGAAAGAAAGTATGAACCTGCTTCTTCATTGAGGGACAATTCTCAATGCTTTCTCAGTGGATAACAAAAGAATTTGCCTCTGGAATATTCCTGGCCACTGCCAGTTGCAGCACCAGGTTCACATTCTTCATTTTGACCTATTAGGACCAATGCTTCTTATGGCTGAATATATGTAAATTGAAACTAGCTTGTACCAGCATCAGTGAAAAACAGGAGACCAGGTTCAGGAATCAGGATCTCAGTCCATTCATAGAGAGGGATTATTTCCCCAGATTCTTTTTTTCATCTTGAATTAGTAGGGCCAGGTCTCATTCTGTTCAAATATATACAGTTTGAAAACTACTTGTTGGAAGAGCACTGAAATGGAAGTTCCAGAAGCAAATACTCAATTCATTCAGAGAGAGCACTTGTCATTGTCCCCTGTAGCAGTTTTTTGTCCCATTAAGGCAGTGCTCATTATGACATTTTCTGTACAATTTGGAAACAGATTATAGGAACAGCAGTGAAATGCAAAGGTCAAGAAATTTCAGGAGACAGGACGTGGTCTGATTCATAGAGCCCTGGGAATAATTCCCTTTTGCAGCTCAGGTTCACATTCTTCATTTCAGCCCAGTAGAGACAGTGTTCATTATGGCCAAATATGGGCAATTTGAAAACAGCTCATAGGAACAGGTTGATATGCAATGACAAAGAGGTCCCTGAGTTAGATTCAAGCTTAATTAAAAAAGAAGCCATTGGAACTGTCTCCTGTTGTAGCCAATGTTTCACATTGTTCATTTCAGCCCATTTTGACCAGTGTTCATTGTGGTTGAATACATGGAATTTAAAAACTGTTTGTAGGAGAAGCTGTAAAATGTTAGTGATGAAGAGATTCCAGACTCAGCTTCTCATTTAATTCACAGAGAGCATTGGAAATACTGCCTCATTACAACATAAAGTTCACATTTTTCATGTAGGCCTATTAGGGTGAGTGCTCATTATGATCAAGCATGTACAATTTGAAATCAGCAGATTAGATAAGCAGTGAAACTAAAGTGGCAGGGAGGTCCCAGAAACAGGTTCAAACTTAATGAGAGTATATTTGAAATTGTCCACTGTTGCAGAACAAGATACACATTTTATACTTAAGTTCAATGGGGCTATTGCTTATTATAGTGGAATATATGTAATTTTTTATTAGTTGCTCAAGACAATACAATGATCTTGACATATCATACATTTGATTCAAATAGGGTATGAATTATCATTTTTCCACATGCACATATTGCAGGATCACATTAGTTATACATCCATGTGTATACATATAGCAATCCTAGTGTCATTTGTATTCTGCTGCCCTTCTTATCCCCCCTGTCCTCCCCTCCCCTCCCATGCCTATTCTCTACCCATTCTACTGTGACACTTATCTCTCTCTCTCTCTTTTTTCCCCTTCACTTCCCCCTCACGCTATCTTATATGTATTTTGTGAACACATGAAGGTCTCCTTCCATCTTCCGTGCAATTCCCCTTCTCCCTCCCTTTCCCTCCCTCCTCTTTTCCTTGTTTCGTGGTAATCTTCTTTTCATTCTCTTCCTTCCTACTCTGTTTTGAGTCACCTCCCTTATATCGGAGAAGATACTCGGAATTTGTTTTTTAGGGATTGGCTAATTTCACTTAACATAATTTGCTCTAGTTCCATCCATTTCCCTGCAAATGCTATGATTTTGTTATTTTTTAATGCTGAGTAATATTCCATTGTGTATAAGTGCCACTTTTTAAAAATCCATTCATCTGTTGAAGGGCATCTGGGTTGGTTCCACAGTCTAGTTTTTGTGAATTGTGCTGCTATGAACATTGATGTAGCTGTGTTTCTGTAGTATGCTCTTTTTAGGTCTTTTGGGTATAGTCCAAGAAGGGGAATAGCTGGGTCAAATGGTGGTTCCATTCCCAGCTTTCCAAGGAATCTCCATACTGCCCTCCAAATTGGCTGCACCAGTTTGCAGTCCCACCAGCAATGTACAAGTGTACCTTTTTCTCCACATCCTCGCCAGCACTTGTTATTGTTTTACTTCATAATGGCTGCCATTCTTACTAGAGTGAGATGGTATCTTAGAGTGGTATTAATTTGCATTTCTGATAGCTACAGATAGTGAGCATTTTTTTGTGTACTTGTTGATTGATTGTATATCCTCCTCTGTGAAGTGTCTGTTTAGATCTTTAGCCCATTTGTTGATTGGGTTATTTGATTTTTTGTTGTTTAACTTTTTGAGTTCTTTGTATACTCTGGAGATTAGTGCTCTATCTGAAGTGTGAGGGGTAAAACTTTGTTCCCAGGATGTAGGCTCCCTATTTACCTCACTTTGATGGAGATTTATAGAAGCAGCTGTGAAAAGCAAGTGGCAGGGAGGTTAAGGCAGGGTCTCACCAAATTCAAAATGAGGTCATTGGAATTGTTCCCTGTTGCAGTATCAAGTTCACATTATTCAATGCATCTCATTAGTGTGAGTGCTCATTATGGCCATATATGTGCAATGTAAAAGTATATTGTTGGAATACCTGTGAAATGCAATCAGCAGGAACACTCAAGAGGCAGTATTTGACTTAATTCACAGATAGGCATTGAGAGTTGTCTCACATTGCAGCACATTGTGCACATTCTTTATTTCAGCCTGTTAGAGTTGGTGCTCATTATGGCCAAATACATTTAATTTGAAAACATATTTCAAGGACACAAATGCCAGGGAGATTCAGTAAACAGAATCTCACTTAATTTACAAAGAAAGAATTGGGAATTTTCTTTCATTGCAGCCCCAGGTTTATACTCTTCTTTTGGGCCAATGGTCAACATGGCCAATTATGTGAAACTTGAAATCACTTTATAAAAGCAGCAACAAAAAGCAAATAGAAAGGAATTTTCAGGGTGGATTCCAACTTAGTTCACTGATAGTGCTTTGTAACTGTCACATATTTGAGATTCATATTTTTCATTTTGGTACTTGAGAACCAGTTTCCATTATGACCAAATTGCACAATTTGGGGGAAAAATGTACAGGAGTAGCAGTTAAACTGCAGTTGCAGGTGAGTTCCAGCGGCAGAATCAGGCTTACTTCATAGAGAAGTCAGTGAAATCTGTCTCCACTGTAGCACCAGGTTCACATACTTCATATCTGTCCATCAGGTCCAGTGTTCATTATTGTCAAATATTTGCAATTGGTAAAGGATTTTTAGAGGCACCAGTGAAATGCAAGTGGCAGGGAAGTTCCAAAGGCAAATTTCCACTTAATTTACATAGATAGCATTAGGAATTGTCCCATTTGGCAGCTCCAGTTTTGCAGTCTTTATTAGGGCCCTTCAGAGAGAGTGGTCATTATGACCAAATATGTGCAATTTGAAGACAACTTGTAGGAGCTGTAGTGAAATGATAGTGCCAGGAGCTTCCAAGTCAGGTTTAAGCTTAATCCACAAAGAGGGCCTTAAAATTATCTCCCACTAGAGCACAATATTCAAATTTTTCATTTGGCACATTAGGTGCAACATTCATTTGTTTGAACATGGGCAATTTTAAAGTAACTTTAAGGAGCATTAGTGACATGCTATATGCAAGGAGTCACCAGAGGCACATCCAACCAATTTATAAAATGGTCAGCAGGAATCATTCCGGATGCATCACCAAGTTCACATTCTTCATTTCTGTCCATTTGGGTCAGTGCTCATTTTGACCTCATATGTGCAAGTTGAAAGCAGCCTTTTGGAGAAGCAATGCAAATATAGTGGCAGAAAGACTCATGGCACAGGATTTGACTTAATTCAAAGGCAGGGAATTGGGAACTGTTCCAGCACCAGGTTCACATTCAGTTCACACCAGATTCAATTAAGTTCATTAGGGCCAGTGCTCATTATGGTCAAATAGGTGTAATTTGAAAAATGCTTGAAGAAGTACCTGTAAAAAGCAAGGTGCAGTTGATTTTTAAGCAAGTTAAGGAGCAGAATCTGCCTTAATTCAGGAAGAACTCATTGGGATTTGTTTCCAGTAACAAATTCACATTATTCATTTCAGCCAATTAGGGCCATTGCTCATTATAGCTGAATATGTACAATTTGAAAATGACTTGAGGAAGCATCATGAAATATAAGTCATAGGAAGGTTCAGGAGGTGGGATCTCACTAATTCAATTATCAATTCAATTATCAATAATTGTTCCCATTATAATTGTCCTCATTTTAATACCAGGTCCATATTCTTCATTTCAGCCTATTAGGTACACTGTTATTTTGATTGAACATGTGCAATTCAAAAATGGCTCATAGAAGTACAAATGAAACAGGGCTGGGGCTGGGCTCAGCCATAGAGTGGTCACCTAGTATAGTATGCATGAAGCCGTGGGTTCCATCCTCAGCATCACATACAAAAATAAACAAATAAATAAAATAAAGAGGCATTGGGAATTTTCCCCCATTGTAGGACCAAATTCACATTCTTCATTTTGGCCCATCAGGACCAGTGCTCATTATGGCCTATCACATACAATTTGAAGCAATTTGTAGGAACAGCAGTGGCAGAGAGGTTTCAGAGGTATGTTCAAACCTAATTCAGAAAGAGGGTATTGGGATTTATCCCTTGTTTTGACACTAGGTTCACATTCTTCATGTTCGCCCATTAGGGTGATAATCATTATAGCTGAAAACTGCAATTTGAAAATGGCTTGTAGGAGCAGTAGTGAAAACCAAATGGCTGCAACATTCAGGTGGAAACATCTCACTTAATTCACAAAGAGAGTATTAGAAATATTCTCCACTTGCAATACCAAGTTCACATTCTTCATTTTGGCTCTTTAGGACCACTGCTAATTAAGTTCAAATATATGCAAATGGAAAACAGCTTGTAGGAACACAAGTGAGAAGCAAGTATCAGAGAGGTTCCAGAGAAAATTCTGACTTATTCCACAAAGAAAGCATTGAGAAATGTACCCTGATGCACTATCAGATTCATATTCTTCATTTCAGACCAATTATGGCCAGTGGTCATTATGGGCAAATGCATGCAATTTGAAAAAGGCTTATTGGAACAGTGAAATGCAAGTTTCAAGTAGGTTAAGGAGGTAGGATATCACTTAAAACATGAATGTAATGGCATTGGGAACTTTACTGCAGCACCAGATTCAAATTCTTCATTTCAGATCTTAGATGAGTTTTATTATGGTCAAAATGTGTAAATTAAACTGGACTAGTTTGACAAGCAGGGAAATACTAGTGTTAGGAAGGTTCAAACTTTATTTACAGAGAAGGCACTAGGATTTCTCTCTGTTTGCCAATAACATGTTTACATTCTTCATTTGAACACATTAGTTTCCATCCTTTATTATGGCCAATTGTGTGGAATGTGGAAATGGATTGTAGATAAACCAGTGAAAGGCAGGTGACAAGAAGATTCAGGAAGGAGGGTATGACTTAATTCATAGAGAAGGCATTGGAACATATTTATTTTTGCATTACCAGGTTTACATTCTTTGTTCCATGACATTAGTGACAGTACTCATTACGGCTGAATATTTGCAATAGGAAAATGGCTTTTAGGAGTAGCAAGTGGCTGGAAGGTTAAGATGGTATATTCTCACTTTATTCATAGAGACCATTGGGAATTGGTCCCCATTAGAGCACCAGTTAATATTTTTTTTTCAGCCAATTAGGCCCTGTGCTCATTATGGCTGATTATGTGCAATTTCAAAAGAGCTTGTATTAGCAGTAGTGTAACCCTGGTGGCAGGGAGGTTTCATAGGTAGATTGAAACCTAATTCACAAAGCAAGCATTAGGAATTGCCTCTCTTTGAAACACAAGATTCACATTCTGCAATTTGGATCATTGAGGCCAATGCTTTTTATCCATATGTGCAAAATTTGAAAAAAGCTTGTAGGAGAAAAAGTGAAACACAAGTGACATGGAAGTTCCAGAAGCAGGGTTTCAAATTCACAGAGAGTATTGGAAATTGTTGCCCATTACAAAACCAGGTTACCTTTTGCACAACACTTTAGAAACAGTGCTCATTATATCTAAATATGTACAATTTGAAAATGGCTTATTGAGGCATCACTGAAATTCAAGGAGTAGGAAGTTATCAGAAGCAGGTTTTCACTTAATTTACTGAGATGGCATTGTGAATGAACTTGTCCCATTTCTGCATCAGATTCACATACTTCATTTTGACCCATGAGGGCCAGTCCTCATTATGGCTGAATATATGCAATTTGAAGAAGATTTGTTGGATCAACAGTGAAACACAAATGGCAAGGAAGTTCAGGAGCAAATTCTCATTTGATTTACAGCAAAGGGATTGGCAATTGACCCAGGTTCCAGCACAACATTCACATTCTTAATTTCAGCCCATTTAGGCCACTCATTGTGGCCAAATATGTGCAATTTCAAAACATCTTGCAGAAGCAAAAGTGTAATGCTAGTTAATGCAGAGAGGTTCTAGAGGCAGCTTCAAAGCTCACTCACAATGAGAAATTCAGAATTCTCTTCCCTTGTAGCACTTGGTTCACACTCTTCATTTGGGCCCAGTAATGTCGTGGTCATTATGGGTAAATATTTGAAATATGAAAACAGATTGTAGGAACAGCAGTGAAATTTAAGTGGCAGGTTCTTATTTAAGTCTCAAAGAAGGCATTCACTGTTCCAAGTTTCAGCACAAGACCCTGTGCAGCATCAAGGAACATTCTTAAAGTCACATTCTTGAATTCAACCTATAAGGGACAGTGCTCATTGTGGCCAAATATATGAAAATTCTAAGCAGCTTGTGGGAAGAGTGGTGAAACCAATAAGCAGTGAGGCTCCAGAGTCAGGTTCACACTTAATTCCCACTGGTAACATTAATTAATGGGCAGGTTTTTATTTAATACAGAGAGCAGGGAATTAATGTCACCTTCATTCCAGCAACAGGTTCACATTCTTCATTTTGGCCCACTAGGTCTAGCACTTATTATGGTACAATATTTGCAATTTTTTTTGCAGTGCTAAGGATTGAACCCAGGCCATGTGCAATGCAAGGCAAACACTCTACCAACTGAGCTATATCCCCACCCCAATATTTGCAATTTAAAGCAATTTTTAGGAGCAGCTTTGAAACACTAGTGAATAGGAGGTTCCATAGGGTGGTTTAGACTTAATTAACCTAGAAGGTATTGAGAATTGTCCCCTGTTGCAGCACCAGGTTCACATTCTTTGTTATTCCAGTGCCCATTATTTCTGAATATGTATAATTTGAAAAAGGATTTTAAGATCAGGAGTATAATGCAGTGGCCAGGAATGTTCCAGAAGCAAATTCTCTCATTATCCATGGAGAAATCATTGAGAATTGTGCCTCAATGAAGAAGCAGGTTCATAAATTTTTTCAGACTGTTTTGGCTATTGCTCATTTTTGGTGAATTGGACAACTCAAAATGGCTTGCAGAACAGTTGTGAAACACAAGTTTCCAGGTGGTTCCATATCCAGGTTTTTAGTTAATTCATGCAGAGGGCATTGAAAAATTCTCCCTGTTGAAGCACGAGGTTTAGATTCTTCATTTAAGCCCATTAGAATTGTGCTCACTACAGGCAAATATGTGAAATTTGAATGCAATTTATAAGACTAGCAGTGAAATGTAAGTTCCAGAAAGAAAGGTTGCAGAGGTAGGTTTTTATTTAATTTAGAGAGCAGGTATTTGGAGTTGTCCCCTTTTGAAGAACCAGGTTTAAACCATTTTATCCATTCAGGCTTAGTACTTATTATAGATGAACACATGAAATTTGAAAATCACTTGGAAGAGCAGCCAGTGAAATGTAAATGACACAAAGATTTAAACAGTAGGTTATTGCTTGAATCACACTCCTTTTGAATCAACAAACTCATCTTTTTTTAAATTTCAGCTCATTCAGATCAGTGCTAATTATTTTGCAAATGGAAACTTATTATAAGAGCAAAAGTGAAATGCAAGTGCCAGAAATGTCCTAAAGGAAAGGGAAAGATTTTACCTATTTCACAGAGTGGGCATTCAAATTTTTGCTCCATTGAAGACACAGTGAAACAGTTTCACATTCTTCACTTTAACCCTTAGGGTCATTGCTCATTAGCTCTAAATACATGCAATTTAAAAAGGGATTGTAAGAGCAACCATGAAATCTAAGTGCCAGAGATGTCCCCCCCAAATCCTGGTTCTTACTTAATTTACAGAGCAGGTATTGGACATTGTCTCCCATTAATGCACTAATATAACATTCTTCATTTCATCCCATCAGGCCCTGTGCTATTTAGAGAATAAATGAAATTTGAAAACTGCTTGTACGAGCAGTATAGAAACAAAAAATCAAGGCATGCTCCTAAATCATGTTCTTGACTTATCTCTTAGGGCATGGAGAACTGTTTGCCTCTGAAGTACCTATTTCACATTCTTCATTTTTGTATACCAATAATGAATCCACTGAAAAAGAATCTGTAAAATAATTCTATTCACAAGTCTCAAAAATAACAAAATTCCTAGGAGCAATCTAACCAAGGAGGAAAAAGACCTCTACAATGAAAATTATAGAACACTGAAGAAAGAAATTGAAGAAGACACTAGAAGATGGAACATCCTTCCATGTTCATGGATAGGCAGAATTTATATCATTAAAATGGTAATATTACCAAAAGAAATTTATAGATATTTTGTAACCTTCATCAAAATACCAAGGAAATTCCTCAAAGAACTAGAAAAATCAGTCCTGAAATTAATATTGGAGAACAAAGATACAAGAATAACCAAAGTAATTCTGAGCATAAAAAAGCAACCACAATACCCAATTTTGAATTTCCATATAGAGATATGACAACACAAATAGCATGGTACTGACATAAAAAAGACATGTGGAACAATGGTAAATTATTCTATAATTTAAAAAAAAATATATTTCCAATAATTCAGGAGGCTAAGTAAAAAGGGATTGGATTTCTAGACCAGCCTCATTAACGTAGCAAGACTGTGTCTTAAAAAATAAAACAAAGATATTTCTTGCTTTCATTCAAGATTTTTACTTCTTGCTTTATTTTTTAAGTCTTAAAAGGGTCATAGCTATATTTCCTAGGCTTACCTTGAGTCCTCCTGCCTCAGCTTCCAATGTCTCTTGGATTATAGGCTACCCCTCTCAGAAACATCTAAGTTTTTAGAAAGACATTCTTATAATTTTACTACTTTTTTGTATTTCTTCTGAAACCAACTGTAGTTAACTTCTAAACTACACAAAATATTATATATCAACAGCAGCTTATAATCCTTTTTCATTTTGTTTGGTTTTGTTTATTTGTTTTACAATACTGGGGAAGGAATCTAGGGCATCGTACAACCTATTCAAAGGCGCTACTGATATATTTGTTTTGAAATGAGTCATTTAAGTTAAAGGGTCACAAGAAACTAATATTTTTTTTATATTTTTGTGTTGTTGATGGACCTTTATTTTATTTACTTATTTTTATATGGTGCTGAGAATCAAACTCAGTGACTCACACTTGCTAGGCAAGCGCTCTACCACTGAGCAACAACCCCAGCCCCAAGAAATAAGAATTATTTTTTAAAAATATTTACTTTTTAGTTATAAATGGGCACAACATCTTTATTTTATTATTTTATTTTAATGTGGTGCTGAGGATCAAACCCAGTGACTCATGCATGCTAGGCAAGTGCTCTACCACTGAGCCATGGCTCCTGCCCAGAAATAAGAATTCTTATAAAACCTTTTGATCAAGGAAAGTAAGTAAATTTCAAAGAAAATTAATCAATCTAGCTTTGTTTCCCTGATGAACTGTAATATCCACTCCAACAATGAAACCCTGGATCCTAAAAAATGTCAACCATTTTATTTTTCTTATTCTACTACATGTATAGTGGAATCAAAATTATTATTTCTATTGAAAATTAGAGTCCACTGGTTTCCCAACTTCCTTATATAAAATCAGCTCTCCCATCCCATACATATGATTAATGTTTACATTTGTTTTGAGTTTTTTGCTTGCATTTTTGTATTTTTCACCCCAAAACACCTCAACATCCAGCAAAATGTTTATAACATTTACATTCATTAAGGTTTACCATTTGTTCTATAAAGAGCTATTCGTTTTGGAAAATATTTATTGTCTTGTACTTACCATGCAGTGTAACTGGAAAGGTTTTCTAACCTAAAAGTCTCCTTTGCATCATTGTTATACTTAGATGTGAGGTACCACAAAAAGCTCAAGTGTGAGACAATGCAAGAATGTTGAGAAGTGAGATGATTAGATTATGAGAGCTCTAACTGAATGGTGGATTAATTCACTTGAATGGATTATCTGGTGTGATTATAAGTAAGTAGGTGAATTATAAGCAAGTAGGTGTAATTATAAGCAAGTAGGGAGAGGTTGGAGAAAGTAAGTTCCTGATGGCATGCCCTTGGGGTTTATTTTTTGTCCCTAGCTTCTTGCTCTCTCCATGTGTGTATTCACATTCTCTCTCTCTCTCTCTCTCTCTCTCTCTCTCTCTCTCTCTCTCTCTTTCTCTGTATATGTGTGTGTGTGTGTGTGTGTCATTAATTGAGCAGCTTTCCTCTACCATGTCCTTCTGCCATGATGTTCTGTCTTACCTTAGGCCCAGAGCTAGAAGTCAGCTGATGATGGGCTAAATCTTTGAAACCATGAGCTAAAATGCATTTTTCTTTATCTAAGTTGTTCTTCTCAGGTGTTTTGATCACAGCAACAAAAATATAATTGAAACAGAAATTGGTGCCAAGAAGTGGGGTTTCTGTGACTAACATAACCATGAGGTTCACAAGGCTTTGGAAATGGTTTTGAGGAAGAATTTGAAAAGATTTGGAGATGCAGGCTGGAAAAGACTTAGAATGGTGTAAGCAAAGCTGAATGGGTGATTCTGGTATGAGCTCAGAAGACCAGAATGCCAATAGGACTGTGAACAATAAAGACTAAACTCATGAGATTTCAGAAATGAAGAAGGACTTTTTGGAAAAGAAGTTATATACATTTATCTGGTGTCCTAAGACTTTCCATCAAGCTGAATTTAAAGATGATGGATTAACTAATCTGATGAGGGAAATTTCAAGGCAGAATGGTATTCAGGCAGTGAAATGGATGTTACTGACAGCTTTTAGCCAAATTTACTGTGATAATCAGGCGAAGAAAGTAGAGTGCAAAGGTTTTAAAAGACTGCAGTTTGGTGCATGTAAAACTGCGGTAAGAATGGTGTGACTGCTGACATTGTAACCACTAAAGAGAAGCTAAGTACTTTAAACCGAGACAATAAGAAACATGGCTTGAGGGCATTTTAGGAATTGGCAAGGTCATACCCATCACAAGTTCAAGGATATAAGAATAAGAAATCCTTTGAGAAGAGACCAGGGATACCCTGCTAGCCCAGGGGTACTAAGAAGTTGTTTGACCATGTTCAGCTGACCAAGTACTCAGAGACCACTGAGACCACTGTAGCCATGGTCCCAAGAGGTCTGTTGACTACTCAAATGAGTGGCAGAATTAGGAATTTTCATAGGGTGCTGGTTCTGCAGGAATGAGGATGCTGGAGTTAGGGGTTCATTTCCACTGAAATTTCAAAGAAAGAAAGGGGCAAAGCAGACCAGGATCAGAATTCCTACAGGCATCCCCTGAGAGTGTAATGCATTAAGATGTAAGAAGGAAGATAAAGCTGCAGTGAAGACCACCAAAATTAAGAAATCCCAGTAATGTGGACTGTCAGGAAACTTGCAAAAATCAAGCAGAAAAAAGTCAAGATTGAAGTCATGTGGGCTCAACTAGCAAGGTCATAGGAGCAGAGATATGTAATACCTTTGGACAGAACATCATAACCTCATGTGCCCCAGATGCTAGATGTGGAGATACAGGACCTGTTCCTTCAGCTGGATTTTTTTTCTTGCTTTGGTTCTCTCCCTTCTTTCTATGCCTTTATTTCTCCTTTTTGAAAAGGCAGTGTTTACTATGTACCATTATATACTGGATCTATGTAATTTGCTTTTGATCTTTACAGGGGCTCACAGAAAAGAGTTTGCCTTGAGATGCAAATGAGATTTTGGACTTGGACTTTTGAACAAATGCTGCAACTGTTAAAACCAGGGGAACACATGGAAATGGACTAAATATATTTTACATTATGAGATGGGCATGAGCTTTTTGGAGTCAGAGGGAAAATGTTATGGTTTGGAAATGAGGTGTCACACAAAAGCTCATATGTAAGACAATGCAAGAATGTTGAGAGGTGAAATGATTAGATTATAGATTATAGGTATAATCTGGAAAAGGGCCTCAGGAGAAGCCCCTGCTGTGAGCCCAACCTGTGGTACAGCAGAAGATGAAACATGAGCAGCCCCAGGCCCCTGGATATCAGGCACTGGAACAATCTAATGTTACAGAGTGTACTAAATATGGCCCATGCACCCAGGCCGAATTAGTGAACTTAGGTAAGCCCTTTCATCAACAACCTGGGGAACCCCTGGCAGCATGTGTTTTGCCCCTGTGGGATTTAGAGTTGGACAGGGTTGTTTGTACTCCTGAGGAGATGGAGGATCAGGTATCATCACAAGCCACCCCTCCCTGAGATAGATTGGATTTAAGCAGCTGCATGTACTGAACTGTGTGTGTCACAGTGATCCACTTCACCTTGTAGATATAGCTCTGAGGCTTATTTTTAAAAGGGACTTGTTTTCCTTTTTCTCTTTTCCCTCCCCCCAACCGGGGGACAAGGAACAAGCTTACCTTGTGTAATCTGGGCTCCACAGGAAGCAGAAGTAAGCCAGAGGTTCTAGGAAGTGACTATCTCCCAAGTTAACAAGTGAATCTGAACACACATCAGGGTACCCTGGGACCCCCAGTCAGGGCACACCTGAAATGTAGCCTTTGAACAGCTTCTTTAAAATCCCCCTGTTCTTCCTGATGGACAGACTCACAGACTCAGGAACAGGAGTCCCCTGTGTTTCTCCTTCACTAGCAAAGCGATAAAACTTCTTTCTCCTTTTTCTCAAAACTATGTCCTCATTATTGAATTGGCATGGGGGACAAAGACCAAGCTTTCAGTTACATGTGGACCAAGGCTGGTGAACTGCCAGAAACCAAGAGTAAAAGGTAATCTTATGCTGATTTAGTGAAAATTCTATGGGAACTTGGTATGCATCAGGCAATATTAATCTGAATACACAGGGGCCAGATGATGAAACATTTCCTAGTGACATGAGAGACTTGGTTTTGCAGCATGCTCCACCTACCACCTTTGGGTCTTTGATGGATATTTTAGCCACATATATTGGTCACTCCATTAATAAGTGAAAAAATTAAAATATGACCATCTTACAACCCCCAGTTAAGCTTTAATTACCAGCAGTTGCTAACTCTCCATAAAAAGTGAGAAAGTCAATAAGAAAACATGTACCATGGATGAAAGAACATGTTACATTCCCACTATGGCCTGTCAAAGGGTGCAATCCTTAGTGTTTAATTAATGAAGTTACCACCAGAGTACATCTTGGATATACATGTGTTCCAAGAACTGTGGCTGCAGATCACAGCCTCTGTGTGTGAGCTGTAAAGGCAATTTTGAGAAGATGTTCAAAACACCCACCCAGAGGTCTTGCCACAACCCTGAAGGACTGTGATGGTAAACCAGTACTGCCTCCTAGGGGGACATGCAGAAATTGGAGCTATTTATACTGGAACCTGGAGAGGGTGGGCATAATACAACATGCGCGCACACACACACACACACACACACAGCCACTGAAACTCTCCAGAGTGGCCAGTGACGCCTGATGGCACTTGGAGAATGACTCGATTATCTAAAACTAAACAAAGTATGTGTGCAGCAGTTCCCTCAGTGGATGATCTTATGAACCAACTGACCTTGCAGCTGGGCACATATCATTATGTGCTGGACCTGGCTAATGCTTTCTTTTCTATAGCACTGGACACAGAGAGACAGAATCAGTTTTGTCTTCACATAGGAAGGCCAGTAATGGATATTTTAAGTGTTACCACAAAGTTATTTGCATAGCCCAACCATGTGCCACATGGTTTGGTGGCCCAGTGTACTCAGCCACCTACTGTACATGTTTCATTTTATTATTTTTGCCTTCTGACTCTCTCACAGATTTAAAGCTTGCTTAGAGGCCCATTTGGACACATGTAGCTTGGTAAAAAACACCACCAAGGTGCAGGGACCTGGCTTGTCAGTCAGTTTTTGAATATTGTTTGGTTGGTTAAGACAAAAGTTGTGCCAGAATGTTATTGATACAATTCAGGCATGTCCATGACCAACAATGGTAGTGCAATTGCAGATCTATGTGGGCTTGTTGGGCTATTGGAGGGCTTTTACTCATCCATTTGGCCTAATTGTATTGCCCCCTTTATGTCCTAGTGAAGAAAGAGGCACAGTAAGAACTGGATCAAAACAGTTGAACAGGCCTTCCAGCCACTAGGAGGACCATTCAACAAGCTCAGGCCCTGGAGGTAGAAGACCCAGCTTCCCCCTTCAAGCTGTATATTCATGCATGAGCAGCTGCAGAGACAAATAGGCTTCTCATCACAGTTGGGAAAGGGTGCCAGGGCTTGCTATTCCTTGATCTAGAAGCAGCTCACAGCTGTGTATGTAGCTCTAGTGGCCTCGGAGGCCATCACAGATGCTGCTGAAGTTTTGGTATATACCAGCTATCCTTGGCAGGATGGGTGTAGAATTGGGAATTCACCCAAGTAGAGCCCTAGCAAAGTGGGGGAGCATATTTGGAACAAAGGAGTGCCTTGACTACTAACCCCTTGTCCCATGAGCTCCACAGATTCTAGGGCTGGTTCAATATTCAGCTGAGGAAACAGCAGACAATGTTGATAATCATGAGCTAATAGAGCCATCACCCTTTAAGGAAGGAGCAGCCCCAGTGGGCAATAGTGCTTGGTACACTGAGAATCCAGTAGAGAGCCCTTGGCCTATTGGACTGCTCTTGCTAAACAGCCCTCTACTGGCACCCTGTTATATGTTGTCGGAATGGCACAGAACAGTCAATGGGATGAGTTATATGTGCCATATGGACAGTGACACTGCATGAACTGGGACTCCTGATTATCTGTACAGATAGCTGGGCTGTTTTTAAGGGGTCAGCTTTGTGGATTATTATGTGGAAAGTGAACAATTGGTTGGTAGGGCATTAGCCTTTATAGGGTCAAGCTATGTGGCAGATCCTTTGGACCATAGGCCATTAAAAGGAGACAACTGTTGTACATATTACTGGCCATGCTCCCCTGACTAGTCCAGAGAATAATGAAGCAGATGCTTTGGCTAGGGTAAGGGGCTTAGGGCAGACACCTTCCACTGACTTGGTGGCTTTGTTGCACCATCACCTACAGCATGCAGATGTGAAAACTATGTGGAATGTAGTCAAACAATGGGGTCTGCCTCTAACATGGACTGCCCTGGCATGTATGTTTTGTGCTCAGGAACATTCACACCCTGATGCCTTGGAGCCACAGATGGACAGGTAATGCATGGATGCAACTCTTTAACATGATGGTAGGTTGACTACATTGGTCCTTTCCTGAGATGAAAAGAGGTCATGTTTGCCTTGCTGGCAGTAGATATAGCTACAGGCTTGTTGTTTGCCGGCTCAGTGGCTTCAGGCATGATAGAGAAATATAATGGCCTCTGTGAGCAAGGATATAGGACTACAATCAACCTACCTTTTATGAAGGACTCAGCACAGCCTCCAGTAGAGAGCTCTTGGCCTTTTGGACTGCTCTTGCTATACAGCCCTCTACTGACACCCTGTGATATGTTGTGGGAATGGCACAAGCAGCCAATGGGATGAGTGGGCAATTGTGAGAGCTCTGAGTGAGCATCCCAGGTGATGGGGACCAGCTCCTGTGAGGGTTTGGTGCATAGCAAAGCAGCATCAATACAGGTCGAGGTGATAACAAGGATGTCATATTTAAGTTGGGGTTTGGGAAGCAAGGAAATGTTCCTTTGCCTGTTCCCACTGAATTGAATAGAGGGCAAACTGGATTGAACATAGCCCTGGACAATACAGGCCCTCCACCTTCATTGGGTGTGTGATCATATTCCACTTCATTAGAGTGTGATCTCCTTGTGAAACCATGGAAAACTAGTGAATATCCCTCCACCCCTGGCACCACCCTGGGTACGTGTGACTTGGCCAGATCCCACAGATGGGTTATGTTTGTTATTTCCTTTGGCCAACCATGTTCCCTAGTGTTGGTGAACACTGAGTCTGCCAAAGTTAAGGACCAAGCTATAGGAGTGGTATCACTGTGCAGGGAGGCAACACAGGTGGCCACTGTGCTTTCCCCAGACTCAAAGCTGGCATGCATTTTCCTGGATGGATGTGATTAACCTATACTAGTGCCTGTGACTGCTTGTACTTTCATTTGTATATATGTCTTCTCCAACACCAATGTGAACTGAGCATACTCCTATGCCAAAGTACCAAAAATATCTGCCTGCTGGGTATGCATGGAAATTTCTGTGAGTTCTGCTACTGGACAACCCTGGTGAATCCAGTCTATGTCCCTGGAGAATTGGATGTGGCTTGAGAGATTATTGGCACTTCAGTATGGGATGAGGCAGGCAGTGGTCTTTAGTAATCCTAGTGATGGGATTTGTTTTCTGGTTGTATGTTGTTACATCTTATATTGTTGTTGTATTTTATGGATGCAGGGCTCTGCCCATCTCACTAAGGGATTACTACAGTAGACTTCAGATGTGTAGATTGCATGGCAAGGAATCCTAAAGGAGTGGATTGCAGGGCAGGCCCAAAATATATAATTAGGTTCCCTCACCAAGACTTCCAGCAGGCTATGTTTTTATAGTGTGTAGTTAACATAATGAACACTCTGACTCAACATATGTAGTCAAGGTCATAAACATTGGTTGTGGCCATGTGCCCACTGATGTAACCCATTGGTAGTATGCTTTCTTTGTCTGGTCTGCATATTAAAAAGGCCTATGGAAATGGCTCAGGGTATCTAAACAGAACTGGCTAGGGGGTGAATCTAGAACTGGGGGGTTGGCTAGAGGCTACTTCTGCCTCTGAATAAATCATATCTATGATTTTGTGTCTTGCATCTTCCTCCACCTTCCAGGACACACACACACACACTCACTCACTCTCATCTCCTTTCTCTTTCTCAGTCACAGCCATGCACAAAATCACTCACTCTCTCACTGAGTGTATTTTTGATATTTTTACCACCAAAATGGAAGCACATTACCCCCAAAAAACTGGTACAAGTAAAAGTAAAGAATTTGTGAAATCATCACTATTTAAAAATTTACCATTCAATATAGAGGAGTAGTTTAATATCTAAAAATGAATGAAGTGTAGGGAATGTTTTATATAGACAATATAGAGTAATGTAATTGAATTGAAAAAATAAAAGCTTTCCTAATAAATTAGATATTTAGAAAGAGATCAGTTATTTTCTAAAAATAAGAAAAGAAAGAAATGACAAAATACTAATTATCTTACTTGATTTTTATCCAACTTGTCAAACCTGCTCAGTTGCATGAGTAAGAGGACTTAATACCAGTTCTAGGAAGAAAAGCAGATGTTTTCCAGATTTCAAGTGTGGCTGTATTAGTCCACTTTGCATTGCTCTGACCAAAATACCCAACAAGAACAATTTATAGGATGGAAAGTTTATTTTTGCTCATAGATACAGAGGTTTTAGTCCATGGTCAGATGACTCCATCGCTCTGGGACCAAGGTGAAGTGGAATATCATGGTGGAAGGGCATGGTAGAGGAGTCCTGCTCCATTCATAGCAGCCAGGAGGCCAAGAGAGAGGAAAGGGAGAAAGGGCCACAGTGAAAATGAATCCTTCCAGAGCATGTCCCCAGTGACCCGCCTCCTCCAGCCACACCCCACCTGCCTATAGTTACTACCCACTCAGTCCATTCATACTAGATGGACTGTTTATGTTAGCTCTCACAGTCCAATCGTTTCACCTCTGAACACTACTTTCTGTATTAACACAAGAGCTCTGTAGGGGGACACATCATGTCCAATCAATAACAGTGTCATACATATGAAGGTTGGGAAAATATAATTCAAAACACAGAGTTTATCAAGGCAATTAACAATATTCTCCTCATGTGAGGATCATAGCAAGTTGATATTTCTGACAGATGATATGCATAAAACAGAAACCAATGTGAGCTGGAAAGAAACAAGTGTCTGGTTGTTGTGTCATTGTGCGATCATAATGACTGGGACACTTTCCATACAGTGAATACAGTGGCTCTTTTGGCCAGCTATCAAGGAAAAAGTTATTGCATTTTTGCAGAATCTGCAGTAAGTTACATGTAAGTTTTATTGCATTCTTAGTCATCTGCTCATTGGGAGTATTATCTGGAATTATTTCTTCTCAAAATTAAGTGCTATGGTAGTTTTCAATGTCCCAAATAAATCCTCTTCTAAAAGGACCTATTTTTTCTAGAGCTTCCTCCAACATATTTACCTGCACATATTGTAAACCCTAAGAAATAAATACACATGAAAAAAATTAAAGACACATTTGGAGTCAGGGTGTTATAACTGAAATAACATTGAAGAAGGCTTTTCTTCAGTAACACTATAATTAATGGTTTCTGACTTCAGAGATTTTCTGATACTCTTTGTTTTTAGTCCTTCTAATTATAAAATGAAGAATTTGGAAACCTTCCATTTCTAAAACAGGATTATTGCCTTATTCATATATTAATATTGATCAAATTCAGTGTGTATACAAGGCACTCTCCTCAGTAATTTCAACAGTGAACTTCTCTCCCATTTAAACTGCAGAAAAATATGTTCAGATAAGTACTGGTATCATTGCCACATTATGCATGGTAAATCAATTTTAATAAGCTTTAAAATGTGTTTATCGACACACACATAAATAATGAAAAGAATATTCTCACATGTCTGCATTTGTTTTCAGTTGTCAATTCTTCTCTATGCAAGAAGACAGATGGAGTATTCAATGTTAATTTTTAAATCTAATTTTTACTGAGGAGTGTATTTAATGAACTTTTATTTTCTTTGCTTTAAAAATGACTAAATTTAGTCCACAGTCACATTAAAGCATTGTGTGAAGACAATTTATTCTTGCAATTCTTGACAATGACTGGACCAGATAGCATGCCTCAAAAGTAAACAAGGGCTTTAACTGTGCCAGTGTGGTCTCCAGTACTAGTCTGGAAAACTTCAGGGAAAACCAAGTGAGGAATTTTTAGGCTCCCAATACGCGCGCGTGCGCACAAACACGTGGTAAGTATTTCAGGAGGTGGAAATGCTGATTACCCTGATTTGATTTTTATACATTGTGTAAGTACATCAAATTATCATACTGCACCATATAAATATGAACTATAATGTGTCATTTTTTCAACATTTTAGAAATATTGAAATAAAGTGAACACTTCAAAGAAAATTTAGAATTTTACATAGATCAGCCCCTTGGTGGCAAATACATAGGTCTTTTATATACATACATGTTCATGTATAGCCCATGGAAACTCCCCTTACCACACTTTTTTTCCCTACAATCTCATGAAACCCCAGTATTCACACTCACTTGGTAGGATTCATATGGTTATTGTTTCATTTTTCTTGAGAGTTCTACTATTCATGGAGTATTGGAGAAAGTAAACAAATTTCATCTTATCTGAACTCCTCCTCTTTTTATGAAGTCATAATAATTTTCTATTTGCTATACATCATCCTATAGGAACACAGTGGACCAAGGGACAAACCAATTCTCATGGGAACAGGATTGCAGTTCTTTGTGGAAATTTATTAACCTGGAATAATCAGTAGTATGCACCCTACTAATCCCTCACATTCCACACACTTGCACCTGATGGAAAAACTTATTTTATCTCTTAGAAAATAACTCCATGAAGAAAGAGCAAGACTCAAGCACCCCTTCATAATTTCTCAATCTATGTGGTTTTCAAAAGCATAGTTTAATAGAAATATATTTAAGTCTAAACTCACATGTTGATATTTAAAAAAAATAATATGGCTGTAGCAGGATAAAATCTAGTGGAGATAATACAAAAAAAATACAAAACATGAAGAACTGTAAATGTATCAGAAACAGTGTCCAATACACAAAGAGATATTTCCTGGCCTTCCGGGAAATGTACGCCAAGTATCAGCCAATTCTGAGGCTAGCATGAAGGACTGTTGAGGTTCTATCAGTAGACCAGGATCCCTTCCCAGTAGAATAAGTAGCTTCCAGCGCCTGGCCACAAGGGTTCTGGTCAATCCAGTGTCCACCACCTGGAAGAAGGAGTGGCGCTGATGACTGAATCCCTACTCCACAGAAATGCCCCAGTCCATGATCAGGAGAGGACTCCCTACCACGCCTGAGGAGGAAGGGCACAAAGGGGCGACCAGCACCACCAAAGAGTGAAGACTTGAGCCCACACCCAGCCCCAGCCTTTGGCATTTCTGGGCTGAAGGGTCTCTGAACCACCCCGCAGGTGTAACTTTTTTTTTTTTTTTTGCGAGAGCTACACCCCAATGTGATCCTAGCCTGTAGGCAAGAACCCTGAATGGGAGGAGGTGGCAGGTGTGGAGAAGCGGCAAGTCTCCAGAGCCCAGATGACCTCCTCTGACAGCTGCTCTACCCTTTAGTTGCCTGCTGGGTGAGGTAGCTCTGCAGTCTGCAGAGGTGACGCTAGGGAGTGTGTGCCAGAGACCAGGCTGCTGCTCCTACAGTAAGGATAACAGAGGCCCCTCTCTGGGGACAGGGATGACTAGCTGGGGCGAGGACGGGCATTGAGCCTGTTGCTGAGGACCCCCAACGCACGGGACAGTGAGAAGACCTGACCCAAAGCCTTCCAGGAGACACAACTCTGCCGGGCTACCCCATGGGCATGGAGCAAGACAGCAAAGAGAGCTCACAAACCCGTGGCACAACAGCAGGTGCGCGAGAGGCAGTGAGACTGTGTACCTGGGAGTGGAATCTTGGACCCACACTTCCCTCGACTGTAGACAGGAAGATCAAGTCATGAGAGTGGAGGCCCTCTCAGGCCCTCCCCTGGGGCTGCCAAGGCAGAAATAACCACTGGGGAGAGGTGGGAACCTGCCCAATGAGCCAGGCAGAGTGGCGATTCTGCAAGAAGACCATCCCTCGCAGATAAACAGTGCAGCCAGAGACAGGAACTTAGGGCCCCGATCCCGAGATGCAAGGCACACTGAAGCTGGAACCCCAGTCCGAAGCGGGAGGTTAAGATTAGGCAGCAAGTGAGGCGGTGGAAGGCAGAGGAAAGGAGGCGGGGAGGGAACGGTGGTCACAGGTGAGGACCTAGGCAGAGAAGCCTCAGACACAGTTGGCTGCCATGCTGATCACCATGTCTGAAGATTGCGCCCTTCAGGCTCAAGGCTTGTCTTGGAGGTCTATGGGATACCAGTAGGGACTCTGCGATTAGGAAGGGTCTCAGGAAATGCTGCCCCGCCCTCTTGAACTTTCTGCACATCTTGTGAGCCAGTCTCACCCCCACCCCACCAGCGCCATATACACACACACACACACACACCTGGTTCAGCCTCTACAGCAAGAGGCCCCTGCGCAGTAGGAATCTGGGCTGGGAGGTGCAGACAGCAGCGAGGAGAGGACATGAGGTGCAGGTGCAGGAAGACCACAGAAAAGGTAGGGCGGGAACACGGTGAGACCTTGGACAGAGCCAAGAAAACAGTCAAGGTTCCCATCATCACACATGAGTGCGGTCCCTGAACGCCTCAATACCCCATCTCTCAGCAGTCCCACCGCCCCAATCAACCCACTGGACCCCTCCAACATCCAACACTTTAAGTGCCACTGCTACCAGCCCAGTTCACCCAGAACCCATACCAGGGCTAGGACCCAGCGCACAAGATGGCCCAGTCCTTGACGGCAAAAGCCTGACCTACCATCTGCTCCCCAGGAGAGTCCCGCCTCATGGTGTGCTGTCTGACTCTTCCAGGCGGCCCCCAAAATGCCAGGGCCTCCTTGCACCATGAAAGACACCACACACACACACACACACACACACACAGAGAGAGAGAGAGAGAGAGAGATTCAATCTCCCACCAAAGATGCCACACGTGCTCCACAGATACCTGCAAGGTCCTCTTTATCCCTAAGCACTTTCTAGGACTCTGGCCACTCCCACATTCCATCCCTTGCATCTCCCCGACAACAAGACTAATACCTCAAAATGGCCTGCAGGTGGCGTCCTAAAACCATTCCTGAACTCAGTAGGATGGTCTCAGATCACCAACTCCCAGGTCTGGAGGAGACATGGAGAACATCCCGAGATGCCCAAATGCCCATAGCAGCCTGCGCACACCTTCCACACCAGCACGAGTGATTCTCCATCTAAGAGAACCACCTAGAATATTCGGTGTGTTGGGGGGCCCTTAAGCAGACTTGGCCTATAAAATAGAAACCGAATAGAAAATGTGCAAGAATCACCTGATTCTTCCCTATTCAGTGGAAAAGGGGACATACAGGAAGAAAATGCTGTTTCAGAGTCCTATGTGAAAAGTGGAACCATTGATTTTCTAGGGAAATTTTAATCATGAAAAAGTGCAGGGACACGGAGACTAAGAATTGAGAGTTGAATGGGGTTTAACATGGCATTATCAACCAAGTCTTCAAGTTATAAAAACCACTAGGTGATTATCTACATGAGCATAGCTCAGTTGTACTTACTTTAAAGGTATCTCTAATCTCTTGGTAACTATATCTTTAGACTTTTATTAAGGCAAACAACAGGATGGATATTCATTCATTAAATATCCAGGCCATTTCTCCATAGGATAATATATTAATATATCACTAACAGAATCAAGTGTATTTAAAGGCTTCTTAAATTTGATAAAAAGAAAATATAATTGGATTTGTTCACAAATATGTCCTTTTACTCAATGAGAAAACACATATTTCTTAAAAATCATTAAATTGTGTTAATTTTCAGAATTATAATTGTTGAAGTATCAAAACTAATGATTATTCCAGCTACTTAGTAGTGAGAGGTAGGAGGATCACAAGTTTAAGACCAGCCTGGGAAACATAGTGAGACCTTGTCTTAAAATAAAAGAAAAAGGACTGGGGATGTAGTTCTGTGGCAGAGCACTTGCTGAACATGTGCAAGGCTATGGGTTCAATAAAAGTACTGCAAAATACATGTGCCTCTCTCCAAATCTGATTCCTACCAGATCTGAAATTATTTATGCATTTTCTTAATTTTATGGTAATAAAGTTGTTTACATAAGTTCAACAAGAACTGTTCTCTTTACAATGGTGGTATTGTGTCCAGCACTTTGTATGGAATGGTACAGCTTCAGATATGACCAAACTGAGTTAAAGAACAGAGGTCTGTCTTTGTGAAGCCAGAGATAGATCATGGAGAAACTGGTTTTGGGTGGTATCAATTATTCAGAGCAAAAGCCACTGTCCAGAAAACCAGGTATGAGAAATTTCCCTCACCTGGAAGGTGAATTTAAGCACAGCAAAAGGCAGAGCCAGAGTTAACATTCCTAAAGGCCAAGAACCACTATCCCATCCAGAAGTCTCCAACTGGCTGCAACCAGAGATTGGAGGATGAATCTGGAAGAAGAACTATAGATAAGAAGGGAGGGTGAGTAAGGAGGGACAGCCCTGGGCCACCTGTACCTGATTGCACACTCGCCTGTCCTCTTCTCTTCCAAGAAGCATTCCCAGAATTGCTCCCCACAATATGGGTAACCTATTGTGTTTCCTCTAGTCTGTCTTCCCTTCTCTTGTGAAGTTCAGAGGAGGTGCTGGTTGACCCTGAGTCTCGGCCTGCAAGGTCAAGCCTCCACATACCTAGACACACTGGAACACCCTTGTTCTCACCCTGACTTCACCCAGGACTCATCTTGACTTGTGAGAATCCAAGACCTGGGCAGGAAACTCTAGTTAGGCATAATCTAGTTAGTAAGTCCTATGGAGCTGGAGGAGACCAGCACCTCTCATTTACAGAACACTGCAGCTGCCTGTCCCTCAGCTGCTAGTAACCACTCCCCTGGGTAGATCGGGTAAACTACAGAAAGAGTACCCAAGAGGCAGTGAGGAGGAGACGGAACTGCCAGGATCCCACAACAGAAGGCAAGAAGGCACAAGGCAGGGAATAAAACCATTTGCCTACCTTTAATTTTTGGAAAGTATGTCTACTGGATTAAGAATCTCATGACTCCCTGGTGCAATGGTGCATGGCTGTGATCTCAGCTACTCAGGAGACTGAGGCAGGAGGATCACAAGTTTAAAACAAGCATGAGTAACATAGAGAAACACTGCCTCAAAGTGAAAAGTTTTAAAAGGGTTAGGGACATAGTGTGATATACAGTATCCATGGGTTCAATTCCCAACATAAAAAAGAAAAAGAAAATCATGACCACCAACTTGAGTTGACACATTTGGCCCCCATGTGGCTGCACCCTGAGGAAGAGGAGTTAAGAATAGGCATTAGACAAATGTGCAGAAGAAACTATTTGCCTAATAGGGGCAGGGGTGTGTTGGTGGTCTGGATTTAATCTGCAGAACTAAAAAACAAAACAAATAAATAAAACAGAGCACACATGCACACACTTGAGTGTGCCCTCCCCCCATACACACACATGCACACTACCATAAAAGTTGATTGATCACCCAGGGGTTACACAAAGAGAACATTGGATCAGCAGGCAGGCATCCCCCTCTAGGCCTCTAGGAATAATAGCAATGCAGAGCACTCATGCAGGATGATGGGTCCTTGATGAGGGAGGGAAGAATAAATGGAGGAAATGATGTGATGCTCTGACTAAACAAACTCTGAGACTTTCCTTATCATGCACTTGCTAGTGCCTCCCACCCCACCCCCACATATATCTCCTAGTAACATCCCTAAGATTTAAAACTTCCCCCAACTTGGGTATCATCAATCCTTTCATTCCATCACAGATGTATTTTTCTTTGTCTAAAACATAAAAGCCTGGACAGGTGATATAGATCAGTGGTAATTTTGTAGGAACAGATGAGATCAGACCCCAAAGGAGTACCAGGAGGCAGATTTATTTGGCTGCAACCAGGTTCAGAGGGAAAAGCTTTCACTATAATCAATCAATCTCCCTGAACCCTGGGTTCATGAAGTTTTAGAGCTTCATACCCAGTGTGTAGGGGGAGGGGTTCAGAAGTTTACAATCTGCAGAAGTTCACAAGAAGGCAGCTTTTTCTTTCACTGTTCTGGACAAGTTGCTTGAGAAGAGGAGAGCTTCTTTCCCCCCTGCCAGCTGTTTCCATGAAACCCAATTGGTAACATCTTCTCTTATCTTTGAAATGTAAATAAATATCCCTATGTAGCTTCCCTGAAGGCCAGAGATCTTATGAAAGAATCCATATTCCTAATCACACTCTGCATTTGTAAACATACTTCCCACTTGGAAACCTTTACAAACTACTAGATCATTTCAAACTAGAGAACACCAAATAGTCCTTAAATGTTGTGAAAAGCTAGTAAAGAGGCTTTCAGCATCCAGAGTTCTGATATTTTTCAGGCCCATGGCCAAATTTCATTGTTATAAGATAGAGCAACAGGAAATAGAAAGTTTAACTACATTGAAATCTTTTGCAGAGATCCTTTCTGCTGATAGCCCTGGTATCAATTATGGTGAAAATTTCTGGAGAAGCTTAACTAAGATTTTCTGTGGAGGAGGGTATGCCACTACAGTAGAGTGCTTGTGTCACATGCTCTGGGCCCTGGGTTCCATTTCCAATACAAAAATCATCATTGTCGTCAAAATACAACTGAATGTGCAAGTGAGACCACAGATATCATCCAGGGCTAAAATGTAGGTATTTTTGTTTTGTTTGTTTTATTGGTATGTTATAATTATACATAATTGCAGAATTCATTATTAGAGTGGATTGAACAACAAGACCCAAGTATGTGCTGTTTGCAAGAAACTCATATTATAGGACAAGAAATCCAAAAGCTGAAAGTAAAAGGGCGGAAAAACAAATATTTCATGCAAATGGAGTTCAAAAAATAAGGGGGAGTCGCTATACTCCTATCCACCAAAGTATATTTAAGGCAAAAATCCATCAGAAGATATGTTGAAGGTCACTACATACTGGTGAAGGAATGATCTAATAAGAAGATATGGCAATGGTAAATACATATGCCCCAAACATTGGTTCTCCTAATTGAATAAAATAAGTGTCTTTCAACATTAAGTCCCATAAAGAAATCAATATAACTATACTGAATGATTTCACCATACTTTTCTCTCCAATAGACAGGTCATCTAGATATACAATCAGAAAAGATTCCTCTTACCTAAATACTATAGTAAATCAAATGGATTTAACAGACTTCCACCAAATATTTCAGCTACTAACAATTGAATCATTTTCTTCTCAGAAGCTCATGGAACCTTCTCCAAGATAGATCATATCTTAGGTCACAAAGCAAGTCTTAGCAAATACCAAAAAATAAATCCCAATATCCTGCCTTACATCTTATGAGAACATAATGGAATGCCACTAGAAATCAATAGAAAAAAATATGTTTAATGTATATGTTAATGCATTACAGTTTACATAATAGATTTATTTGACATAATTATGCATGCATGAAATGTAATTTTGCTCCATTTCCACTACTTTTTCTATTCCTCTCATCCTCCCTCCCCTTGCCCCCCATCAACTGCTCTACTGGTCTTGCCTCTATTTATTTGTTGCTTAATTGGTACTTTATAGATAAATATAAAGGTGAAATTCACTTGGAATATTCAAATGTGTACATAGCATAATTTCATTCCAAAGTTCCTCCCTTTTCCCATCCCTGCTTCCTCTTCCTTTATTTCCTGCTTCTACTCCATTGATCTCTCTTCTGTTTTCATGGATTTCTGCTTTTTCCCCTTACTTTGCTCTAGCTTCTGCACATGAAAGAAAACATTCTACCCTTGACTTCCTGAGTCTGGCTTATTTCACTTAGCATGATGTTCTCCACTTCCATCCATTTACCAGCAAATGACATAATTTTATTCTTCTTTATGGTTGAGTAAAACTTCATTGTGCATATATGCCATATTTTCTTTATCCATTCATCTGTTGGTGGGCACCTAGGCTGATTCTATTACTTGGCTATTATGAATTGGGCTGCTATATACATTGATATGATTGTATCACTATAGTACAATGATTTTAGTTCTTTTGGATAAATAACAGAGGACAAGATAACAGGATCATATGGTGATTCCATTCGTAGTCTTTTGAGGAATCTCCATACTTTTTTTCAAAAGTTGTTGTATCTATTTGCAGTTCTACCAATAATGTATGAGTGTACCCTCCACGCCCCATATCCTCACCAGCATTTATTACTATATTTTAGATGATTGCCATTCTAACTAGATTGAGATAAAATTTCAATGTAGTTTTGATTTGTATTTCCCTATGTAATGTGTGTTGAATATTTTTTTTCATATATTTGTTGGCCATTTGTATTTCTTCTTTTGAAAAATATCTTAACTAAAGTTCTTTTGTTCATTTATTGGTTGGGATATTTGGTTTTGTAGGGTTATGTTTTCTGGAGTAATTTATATTTTCTGAATATTAATTCTCTGTCATAGAGTGTCTGGCAAAGATATTTTCCCATTCCACTGACTCTCTGTCTAATTGCTTTTTTTGCTATTTGGAACTTTAGTAATTTGAAGCCATCCCATTTATTGATTCTTTGTTTTATTTCTTAAATCAAATAAAAACAGTGAAACAACATATAACAATCTGTGGGGCATTAAGAAGGTAGTTGAGTGCCAGAAAGAAAGAAGAGAAAAGAAAGGGGAAAAAAGGTTCACATACACAAATTAAATGAGAAAGCAAGATGAAAGAGTCCTCTATTTTCTCCATTCTTTCAAGTCATTCAAGAACATTCTTTGATTTGCCTAGAAATATTTTGTGAGGAAATAAAATATTTTCTTTGGAAATAAAATATTGTTCTCCTATAGAATTTAAATTCAAATTACCTAACTGGAATTAAATACCTATCTATCACGCCCTTCAATTCTCAAGTGATAATTTTTCTCATAATATATAATATTACACATTATATATTATAATATATATTACATATTATATATCATATATATATATAAAAAATTATATACTGTTATGTATATGCAAATATATTATACATATATTGTGGAATTACTAAAAATAGCCAGAAACCCACTCTAGTTCTCTCCTACCAAGTTAGGATAGAAGAAAATAGATAAAAAGGAAAGAGAAGGGAATATTATTTTAATTTTACTTCCACATGTCTTCCAAGCCTGTCACTCTCCAAGCCAGTCTCTCTTCCAGTCCTGCCACTACCAAATTTCTGGTAAATCTGTAAAAAAATAAGTATATGCCGCGACCCCTCGCCGGCAAGGGAAAACACGACACAGGATTCTTCTTTCAGCAGTTTATTCAGGCCTTGATTCATGTATCATCTTCTTGTGACCCCCCGCCGAGCGCCCAAGCACAGCCTAATAAAGCCTCCCGCATACCAATCTTAAGCTGCCACGTGGACCTTTCTCATAGGGTGGGAAGGGATTGCGTGCCAATTCTCCATATTAGGAGTTGTTTATCACAGGCCACAGTGGAAGCCGGCGCCATCTTCTAATGGCGGCCTCGGTCTAATTAGAACGGCTCACCACAAGTATACATTCACTCACTTATGATAACTATCTTGTGTACTCTTTATTAGTGCAACAACAAATGTATTTGCAAAGAGAGATGATTTTTAATTTTTTTAAGTTTTAGATGGACACTATAACTTTATTTTATTTTTATGTGGTGCTGAGGATGAAATGTAGTGCCTTCCACATGCAAGGCAAGTACCATACCACTGAGCTACAACCCCATTATTCCAAGAGAATAATATTTCAAGAAATCTGTGATCTAAAGGATTTTCCAGCATCATCTTCTGATTGGAAAATGGAGACCATGTCAGCCTAAGGATACTGAGAGTTATGAGGCCACCATAAACCATCTTGTGATCAACAGATTTATAAAGTTGGTTTAGTCCCCAGCACCACACAAACAAAAAAGTTTAATGACATAGAAAAATGACTCACATATATTACATGAAATAATCAAAACCACAAATGTAAACAACACACATTCTGATTTTTCAAAAATGAGAGATGTGAATCCAGTTTATTAAAGAGTCAAATTATTCTGGGGAAACATGAAAATTTTGTTTTTGCTAGGACCTGCACTCCAGCTGTACTATACTAATCTCTTTTTCTGTCCTGGAAATATAATTTGACCATTTGAGGGGAGTGGTCAGAGACATGAATTTTTGTTTCTCTTTCAGAAATTGATAATTGAGGTCTTAATTGGGACACACTCAATGACTAAATAGAAAGCTTTGAATTACAGAGAATAGGCTGTCCTGAAGTCTTCTAAAACCAATGCTATTTCTTAGCTGTACAAAAATAGTTGGCTGGTACTAGAACCAGAGACACTTGGACATCCCCTATCCCCAACCACACAGACATACAGTTGAAGGTATCCCCTAACTCTAGCTTCCCTCATTCTACTCCTTAGTCATAACTCTAGTTCCTAGACAAAGACATGTCAATCACTGCAAAAGATAAAAATAATTGATTGACCTAGAATATAAATAAGACCACTGGGGCTATACCTCAGGCCAGTTTCCTCATCTCTATACTGGAAATAACCCCACTCATTACCTCCTAGAATTCATGGGAGAATTAAGTTAAACAGTTATGAAGCAGGCTTTATACAATGAACAATAGAAGTTACCCATTATTATTATCAAGGTATGAAATGTTTTAAGTGTGATAAATAAAAATTTGGATCAATTTAAAGGGAAGAAATCATAAATTGGTTCTAAAAGTTTTTGAAAAATTATGCAAGCAAGCATAGATGAAACTATCTTCACCCAACAAGTGTTTGCTTTTATTATTTTTATGATCAGTAGACTTTTAGAAAAATGGAAATTTTGTTAATTTTGTGCATTCAACTATTGTCATGTATGTAAGAAATAAAAAAAGAAATGTCAGTGATAATGAGAGACCAGTAAAGACAATAAAATGTTTGATATTATTTGAAGAGATGATAATAAAAGCAACACATACTATAAACTAGATCCTATACTAAAGGGAGAAAATGATTATGAAGAATATTATCAGGTAGTTTTACAAGGAATTTGGACAGGAGATTAGTGTTGTATAAGGTGGACAACTGTATTGTGCTGATATATGAGGATATTTTTATGTCTTATTAAATACTTATTTCTTTAGTACACATAGGTATAGGGCTATTATGTATGTAATTATTATCATAAGCTTCAGAAAAATACATTTACATGTGCACATGTAGCTAACAAAAGAAATTATAAAGTGAGAGAGTAAAATATTAGTAATATTCAAGCTCAGATAGATAGTGGATACATAATGTTTGATATTTTTAATTTCTCTAACTTTTTGTAAGTTTCTGATTGTTTCCAAATAAAATTTAAGATATTTACATACACAAAAATATTGTTTGCTATGTCAATTAAAATACCTTAAGAGCAATAAGACAGCAGCAATAATCATTCCTAATACTCAGACTATGATCTTAGCATGTTTTTTACTAAAAGAAAATCCCCCTTGATTTTGGGAGTGGGAGCAGAAAAAGATGATTCCAAACCAAGAGTAGGAAATACATAAATGTGAAGCATCTTTTCTTTCCAAATTTCAAGGAAGACATCAAGACTAATATGCAGTTTTGTCAGAAGGCCTTAAGAGACAACTTGGGATCCTGGGGGTGTAGCTGAGTGGTAAAATGCTTGCCTAGCATGCATGAGGCCCTGGGTTTGACCCCCAACACCAAAAACAAAACAAAACAAAAATAGGAGGCAACCTGGAGCATTTTCCCACTGGTCAAAGATGGGATTTAAGCTCTGAAAGGATATTAATTGCAAAGGTTTGGAACCCATCAAATATGGTTGAGTCCCTGAGCTTGTTATAATAACTTAAAACAATCTGTCATCAGAAGACAATGAAGTATTAGTTTAACTCTAAATTAAGAAATAGAGAGAAAAATTATGTGTCTTTTCTCTGTGAAATCCTGTCTCTGGATAACCTCATTGAGGGTAAGGGAAAGCATGTTTATAAAATGAATCCAGTTAAAATAAGTGAAAAAAAATTAAAATATGACCATCTTACAACCCCAGTTAACATAGCTAAGCTTTAATTACCAGCAGGTGCTAACTCTCTATAAAAAGTGAGAAAGTCAATAAGAAAACATGTACCATGGATGAAAGAACACGTTACACTCCCACTATGGCCTTTCAATGGGTGCAGTCCTTAGTGTTTACAGCTCCAGAATCCAGTTGCCAGTTTATAGGAAATGCCAAGGTGAAAGAGCATGATGTATTGCACCAAGAGTGCTAAATCAGCAAAATTTAGATTGTGGTAAACCCAAACATGTGCTGTTGAACAGATAACTTGTATTTAAAAAAAAAAAAAAAAAAAACATGTAGGGATAAAAATGACTTGAAAGGCAAATTATACTTTTCCAATAATGAGCACAACTAAAAAAATTAATACACGATTTATTCTTCTCTAGAATATTTTACAAAGTCATTAAATTGCCAGTCGTGGTGGCACATGCTTGTAATCCCAGTGACTCAGGAGCTGAGGCAGGAGGATCATTAGTTCAAACCCAGCCTCAACAATTTAGTAAGGTCATAAGCAACTCAGTGAGACCCTGTCTCTAATAAAATATAAAAAAGCACTGGGAATGTGGCTCAGCAATTAAGCACACCTGGGGTCAATCCTTGGTATTAAAAAAAAAAGTCACTAAAGCTTGGGCTGTAGCTCAGTGGCAGAGCGTGCTTGCCTTGCATGTGTGAGGCACTGGGTTCTAGCCTCAGCACCATATAAAAATAAATAAAATAAAGGCACACAGTCCATCTACAGCTACAAAAAATAATTTTTAAAAAATTATGAAAGGCACATGTAAGTTTTAGGATAGTGATAAACTCATTTTTTGAATACTGAGAAATCCTTGAGATGATATGTTAAAGGAAAAGCCTCACAATATATTCCATGATTTTTGAGAAAAGACCAGCAGTTTTGATAATTCTTTGGTTTCACATCGGAATTGATCCACAAAGGTATTATATATCCAAAAGTGAGATTAATTGTAGGAAGAGGAGCTGAGGGTGGGGTGAATAAAGGAAAAAAAATATAAACTTGGTAAAGAACTGACATCAATCATTACTTGAAAATAATATTAAAGAATAGAGCTAAAATGTTAGACAAAATTATGAAGGTTGCCACTTTGTTCTTGGTCTCTATTTTTTATCTCTTTAATTTTCATGAAAAAAATGTGGGCTCAATAAATATTTATTGAATTGGGAGTAAGAACAACCTGTGTGCTCTCAGTAAAACAAGATTCCATGGAAAATACTCTACAATGTACTTCAAGAAACTTAGGTATGGGCTGGGGATGTGGCTCAAGTGGTAGTGAACTCACCTGGCATGCATGTGGCCCGGGTTCAGTCCTCAGCACCACATACAAACAAAGATTTTCTGTCCCCCAAAAACTAAAAAAAATAAATATTAAAAATTCTCTCTCTCTCTCTCTCTCTCTCTCTCTCTCTCTCTTTATTAAAAGAAACTTAGTTATGAATGGAAGGACTTAGAAGAGTAAACAGAGATGCAAACCAAGGAAGATCATATTGACAGAGTCTTGTATATTTATGTGCACACAAATATTATCACAATTGTGGTCACCTCAATATCTACCTTTCCCCCTCCACCAAAACCATCACTTCCTCTGCCAGTAGTCCCAAATACACGCCTCATTAGCAGCCATGCTTACAAAATTTTATACAAAAATATTATATATACATATAAAAATACATATATATTTTTAAAATATTCTTCAGGGCCAGTGGTGTTGCTCAATGGTAAGGGATCTGTCTATACTACAGAGCAATAGTAACAACAACAGCATGGTATTGGCACCAAAACAGACTGATAGACCAATGGTACAGAACAGAGGATACAGAGGCTAACCCACAAAATTACAATTATCTTATATTAAGCAAAGGTGCCAAAAAATGCATTGGAGAAAAGATAGCCCCTTCAAGAAATTGTGGTGGGAAAACTAGAAAAGCACATGCAACAAAATGAAATTAAACCCCTATTTCTCACCATATACAAATCTTAACTCAAAATGGATCAAGGACCTAAAACAAAACCAGAAATGCTGATTCTAATAGAAGAAAAATTAGGCCCTAATATCCATCATGTGAGATTAGGCCCCAACTTCCTTAATAAGAATCCTTTGGTGCAAGAATTAAAATCAAGAATCAATAAATGGGATGGACTGAAACTAAAAAGTTTCTTCTCAGCAAAAGAAACAATCTGTGAAGTTAATAGAGAGCCTACTTTTGGGGAGCAAATCTTTACCCCCCCACACATCAGATAGAGTACTAATCTCTAGGGTAAATAAAAAACTCAAAAAGCTAAGCTAAGCAACAAAAAACCAAATAATCCAATCAACAAATGGGCCAAGGACTTGAAGAGACACTTCTCAGAAGGTGATATACAATCAAGCAACAAATATATGAAAAAAAATGTTCATCATCACTAGCAATTAGAGAAATGCAAATCAAAAATACTCTAAGATTTCATCTCACTCCAGTCTGAATGGCAGCTATTATTAAGACAAACAACAATAAGTATTGGCGAGGATGTAGGGGAAAAGGTACACTCAAAGCAAACCTTTGTTTTTGGGATGTGGGTACCAAGGATTGACCTCATGGACACTCATTCACTGAGACATATCTCCAGCCCTATTTTGTATTTTATTTAGAGATAGGGTCTCATTGAGTTGGTAAGCACCTCAATTTTGCTCAAGCTGGCTTTGAACAGGTGATCCTCCTGCCTCAGTCTTCTGAGCCCCTGGGATTATAGGTGTGTATCACCACACCCAGCTTCAAGCAAACCTGTAATTAGAATTATAGAGATTGTAGAAAGAGGTTACTTAGGGTGTTATGTATGTTAATGTGTTTGATCATTAGACTGCAGACTCAATAGAGCATTTTATAGAGTCATTTGCATATTGGTATACTAAATATTTCTCTACTTTACATGTAAAGTTATAATGTAAATAACTTTTTTTGTTTCTTTCCAACTGGCATATTTTAATGACTTTCAGTGTATTTGTTAGTTTGTAACACAGGTTTGACGTTTTCTGGAAAATCACTGTCCATTTAGAACCCAAGAATCAATTTTACCAAGATTGTTAGTGATTTCCTTGATAAAGCCTATTTCTGGAAATTGTTGAATAATAGCAAGCACCATATCTGGTGCGGCCCGGGTTCAGTCCTCAGCACCACATACTGAAATATCTTTATTATCAATACTTCAAAATAGCTATTTAGGAATCTTATATTCAGAAGACTGAGCATACAACATAACAAATAATCAGGTATTCTTTAATTATTACTTATTTTTTTTTTGTTATAGTGTTTTGCATGCCCTGTTTTCTCCTTCTCTTTGTATCATGGATGCTTTACACACAGATTTCTAAATTTTAATTTTTAAAAAGTTTCCTACTTAATTACCAACAGCTTGCTTCTACCAATGTCTAAAAGCCATAGTTTAAATTAAATTCATAGTTTAAATCAATACAGATTTTATCATGTGTTTTATGTAGATTAATTATATTGACCTAGTCCTAAATGCTAATAAATTTTAATTTCAGGTAGTATGATTATTAAGAAAAATATGTCAGATTTGAAGTAAAGGAAAAAGTGGAAATTATGAATATCTAAATTAATGCACATAGTAAAAATTCACTCGTTAGTAATGTCTATAAAAATTATTCTTCATCTTTGATTTGTGCAGCATGCGCGCGCGCACACACACACACACACACACACACACACACATATATATGGAAAATTGTAGTTGCAGCTGCAATGTGCTCTGGATAATTTGCACATTAACCCATTGTGTTTACAATTTGAAATTCATGTAAGTATAGTAGAAATTTCAAGTATATTTGCCCCGAAAATGTAAAGTTGTTTATCACAAATACTCTGGTTAATTTCTTTTAATGTTAACTTGATGGTTTTGTTTAAAAAGCTGAATTTCAATCAGTGTGGAACTTAAGGTGAGTCTGTCACATAATTATTATAGTGAGATATTGCTGAATGTTTAAGACAAAAACTCTATTCAAAGGATATATTTGGGCAGAACCCAAAAAACCCTTTTGCTTTAAAACACTGATTACATATGTGTGTACATTTAAATGAGTTCAGCTTGAGCTACAGTCTATCTGCAGAAAAAAAGTTTTATCTCATCAGGATTTAAAGGACCTCCATGTAATGTTATATATTCATGATGGAATATCTGAGACTGGGTGATTTTTTTCGGTTTCCCTTAGAGACATCAAAATTTCTGTTGTGGTACCTCATCTATTTTCAGAGGAGAAAAACTGTATTGTTTGTATAATAAATTTCTGTGATAGCAACAATTTTAGAAGAAAAGCATTGTGTTATAACTAATAGGAGTGTAATAGAGAGCAGTGGTACTTGAATTTTATTTCATTTGTAGATTTTACTTTCAGACTTAATATTTTCAGCTATTGATTATATTTTCTTCCTTCTCTCATCTCAGCTATAATTCTCTTACTAATATCTATTACTACAAAAATAAATGAAAATAAATGCACACCTGGTGTACTTATTTTCAAATAGAAGTATATTACTTTTGCCCATGAAACATGTAACATTCTGGAGAATTGAGAATTGAAGTTCCAGATGTAAATTTAGAACAGAGGGATGAAATTATCTAATGTTCCTTTATTTATTTATCTTTTTTAAAGCTATATGACTCAGTCTGGGTATTTGAAAACCGTAAAGGTTTGTTTCTTAAATACAGGTGCATTTTTTCAGTATTACTTTCTTTGCTAAGTAACATAATAACAATATACAGATTAACACAAAAAAAAGTCAAAGATCTAACTACGAAACATAAACCAATGGAAGTTCTAGAAAAAATGCAGAGAAAAATCTTAGACATCTTGGTTAAGCAAATTATTCTTCAATGGAAGGGAGCATGAAATATAAAAGAAAAACAAGATAAATTTGGCTTTCTCAAAAAGTAACCCTTTTGACCTTCAAAATATACTGTTAATCAAATATAAAAGCCAATCACATATTAGTCAATAAATTTTCCAAAACATGTGTTTACTTTTTGTGAATTAGGTGATTAATAACCTCTTAAGACAAAATAAGCATGATTAATTTGTTATAACTTGCTCTTTTAAAAAATCATGTTGAGCCAACAATAAAAAATTTAAAAAAAATGATATATCAAGAACTATGTAATGTTTTGAACAGCCAACAATAAAAAATTAAAAAAAAAATAAATAAAAAATCATGTTGCTTTATTGGAATACTATAAGCTTTTCAAAATGTGAATGAATGATTAGCTTTTGACATTCCAACCCAGAATTTACAGGAATAAGTATTACTAGATTTCAGTGATGAGTATTATTAGATTATTATTAGATGATGATGATGTTTACAGCTTTTTAAAAATGTGGCCTATTTTTGCATCTAAGTTTTAGTTTCTCTCCCATTCTTCAGAAATTTCCAAAGTTATAGTTAACAATTAACCAAAACTTATATCAGAATGCTTTTAAGCATTTTGGTATTAAAAATGGCAAATCTGAGATCAAGGACCAAACTAATTTAAAGAAATTGATTTTATTTTTAATAGCTTCAAGAAGTGTACTGAATCAGAACCCCAAGCTGACATTAATTGCAATATATATATATATATATATATATATATATATATATATATATCTCCTATATATATATTTAATAACTTGGCCCATGATGAATTTAAAGACTTTATATAACAAATAATGTGCAATTTTTTAAACAACAAATTAGCATTCCATAGTAACAGAAATAAATCAGTTAGCCAGAGAGCCTTTGTAATATAGTTGACATTGCATATATACAAGTTTGCACAAAGCTAATAATGTCATGACTAATAATGTCATGACTCGTTGAGCATATACACAGTTGGCACTAGCATACTGAGTTTAACTGCCACATAAAGTATCTCCAAGAAGAAATGAAATTGTGAAAGTTATTGTGTACATAGAAAGACAAAAAGAAAAAAAGGAGCATAAATTTATTATTAGTAACATAAATATTTGTCACTGGAAGAATGACAGCAATTGAATATTTACTTGCAAAGCATAACCAAGTGCTTTATGAAATCTAAGAATAAAGATACTCATGAGTAGATGAAACTAGGTTATGTTGGCTAATAAGAGTGTGGAAAGGATTCTCTGTCACAGTCAATGCAGACAGGAGGAAAGATNTATATATATATATATATCTCCAATATATATTTTAAAAAGAGAGAGAGAATTTTAATATTTATTTGTTTTTGGTGGACACAACATCTTTATTTTATTTTTATGTGGTTTTTATTTTTATGTGGTTCTGAGGATTGAACCCAGAGCCCCTCGCATGCCAGGCAGCATGTTACCACTTGAGCCACATCACCAACCATATTATATTTTTTTAAAAAAATTCTTTCAACTGAGTTATCAGACAGACAAGGGGTTAAAAAAACAAAAAAAAGAAACAGGAATTTAGATGGGCTAAGGATATGAATTTACAGGAATAAGTATTACTAGATTACAGTGATAGTATTACTAGATTTCAGTGATGAGTATTATTAGATTATTAGATGATAATTATGGTTACAGCTTTTTAAAAATGTGGCCTATTTTTCATCTAAATTTTAGTTTCTCTCCCATTCTTCACAAATTTCCAAAGTTACAGTTAACAATTAACCAAAACTTATATCAGAATGCTTTTAAGCATTTTGGTGTTAAAAATGGCTAATCTGAGATCAAGGACCAAGCTAATTTAAAAATTGATTTTATTTTTAATAGCTTCAAGAAGTGTACTGAATCAGAACTCCAAGCTGACATTAATTGCAATATATATATTTTAAAAAGAGAGAGAATTTTTATTATTTATTTGTTTTTGGTGGACACAACATGTTTATTTTATTTTTATGTGGTGCTGAGGATTGAACCCAGTACCCCTCGCATGCCAGGCAGCGTGCTTCCACTTGAGCCACATTGCCAGCCCAGAGATTATATTTTTTTTTAAATTTTTTATTGTGGGTTGTTCAAAACATTACAAATTTCTTGACATATCATATTCGACACTTTGATTGAAGTGGGTTATGAACTCCCACCTTCACCCCATACACAGATTGCAGAATCACATCAGTTACACATCCATTGATTTACAAATTGCCATACTAGTGTCTGTTGTGCTCCGCTGCCTTTCCCATCCTCCACCCTCCCCCCTCCC
>NW_025999926.1:6404494-6424028 GCF_001458135.2 Marmota marmota marmota
CTGGGTTCGATCCTCAGCACCACATACTAACAAAGATGTTGTGTCTGCCGAAAACTGAAAAATAAATATTAAAAAATCTCTCTCTCTCTCTCTCTCTCTCTCTCTCTCTCTCTCTCTCTCCCTCCCTCCCTCCCTCCCTTCCTCTCCCTCTTTATTTTTGTTTGTTTGTTTTTGTTTTTGGTAGCATGAATAAAACCCAAGGATATTTAACCACTGAGACACATCCTCAGCCCTATTGTTTGTTTGTTTGTTTGTTGTTTTATTTTTGTATTTTTATCTAGAGTCTTTAAAAATTGCTTAGGGCCTCAATAATTTGCTTAGGCTGGCTTTGAATTTGTAATCCTCCTGACTCAAGTCCCCATGCTTCTAGTATTACAGGCAAGCACCACCACAGCTGGCTCCTATCCATCTTTTTTATAAAGAACAAACTATGCAAAGGGTCAGTCAGTTGTTTGAGAATGGGTCACATAGTATTCATTAATAGACAGAATAAACCCTGAGAATAAGAAGCATAAAGAAGACTACTGAAATCATCTATATGAGTATCACACAAATATACAAAAAACAAAGAACAATTTTATAGTCACTTAATTACATAATAGTAATACTAGCAATTTGGGAGGTTGAGTTTAGAGAATTTAAAGTAAAAGACCAGCTGGGCAACTTTATTTTATTGCAACTCTACTCTCTTAAAATCCAGCATCTGCAATTTTGTCAGAATATGGTTGCTAGTGCATTGTGCTAATGTGGAATTAATGAATTGTTTCACTGAACTTTAAAATGCAAAATCAGCCCTAAAATCTTGTATTTAAACAAAGATACATGCATGAAACAGGGAAAACACTTAAGAGAAATTAGTGTTGGGACAGAAGCAATAATATTGTTGTAAAATACATGCCAAAATAAAATAGAAAAATGTTTAAATAATCAGTTTATGTTCTATTTTGTTTTTGCAGTACTGAAATTGAACTCAGGGCCTTGCATATGTGAGTCAAGGGCTTTACTTCTGGGTTACATCCCCATCTCTAATGATCAGTTTCTAAGTTAACTTTTACAATAAGAGAATTTACAAGATTTTCTCTTATACATTAACCAGGGAAAAGCTAGATGAAATGCAAATAAATGATGTTTTTAATCTTAGTCGGTTATAGGACATATATTAGAATGTTGAAAAATAACCTGGTACTTAAGACTGCAAGAGACAATCCTCAAATTTTTTATTACACCCCACAAACCAAATAAATTGGAAAAATTAAATTAATGTTTTTTAGCAAGGCTAACTGAATATGTGTAGATTGGTGAATAAAATTTTTAGACAATTCAGTTTCCAGATAGAGGACACATTTTCTTTTACATGTTTTGTAAAGAAATATAGAGGAGGTATATGGTTATAGCTCCATGGTAGAGCAATTGCCTAGCATGTTTGAGGCACTGGGTTTTATTCTAAGTGCCACATAAAAAAATGAATAAATAAAACTAAGGTATTGTGTTCATGTTCCACTAAAATATATTTAAAGAAAAGATATTAGAGTGTCGTGAGAAATATTCTTACATGGTGTATGTCTTTGTTTCTTTTTTTCTCTGAGGTCCTAAAGACACAAGTTGTATATATCATTTCCAAGAGAAGATTCAAATAAAGAAATATATGCATTGATGTTGACTTTTATAGTATCATATTTACTTTTATTTTCCTCTGGATTTTTAAAATTCTATATTCTTAAACCAGTAATTGTAAGTAGCTGTATTTTTTTTTATTGCAACTGTGTTTGTTAGCAATTATCATCAGTTTTGCTGTGGAAGTGATTGATAGAGCCCTTCATAAGGTCATGCTGAAAGTTATATATATATTATATATATTGCTTGAGAGAAGGAATATTGTGAACAGAACTCAGTGTGCTTAAACACTGACCCACATCTCCAGCCATTTATTTATTGGTTTGGTGGTGCAAGAAATTTTACCCAGGAATGCTTAATCATAGAGCCACATCCTCAGTCCTATTTTAAATTTTATTTTATTTTACATTATTTTGAGATAGGTTATCTCTAAGTTGCTTAGGGTTATGCTAAGTTGCAAAGGCCAGACTTAAACTTGTGATCCTCCTGCCTCAGCCTCTTGAGTTACTTACATTGCAGGCATTGACCACTATTCCCAGGTGAATTATCTATGTTTAAATGATCATATGCTCAGTAACACTTGAGCTATGCTTCTAATAGACACATGCAGTGACACATTAAATTCTAAGCACAATTAAACTGAACAAACTGAAAGTTATTTATGAATAAGTCACACTTTCTTTATGGGTTTTATGGACTTTTTAGATTTGATGGTGACCTGAATTAAAGAAAATAAATTTGGGAGGAGTAACTTCTAGATTTTTTTCTTCAGTTTATTATATAATGAAAAAGTTAAGATGACTAAAACATTGAAAAATATATCAGATAGAACTACATTTGGATAATATAAATATGCTCTCATTAATTTTCAGTTACAAATTAACCACAAAATGTTAAATGTAAAACTCTATGAAGAATATAAAGCTACCATACTGATACATCACATACACAATTTACTAAATAATAATAACTTTATAAAAAACATTACACCAAGATTTTCTAAAATATGTATAAGAATCTTCTCTCTGGAAATATACCTTCTCTTATGTTTTATATAATTCTATGTGCATAGTTTGTATTACCTCAATTTTTATAATTTTGTTTATTTATTTATTTAGTGGTGCCAGAGATTGAACTCAGGACTTTGTGTATGTGTAGGAGGCACTCTACCAACTTAGTTATATACACAGCCCCTCAATAACCTCAATTTTTAAAAACTGCAAGATATATAAAACACAATATCAGTTTCAGCCAGACTTAGTGATGCATACCTGTAATTTCAGCAGTTGAGAAGGCTGAGGCAGGATGCTTGTGAGGTTAAAGCCATGCTTAACCACTTATTGGGACCTGATACATATTAGTGACACCTTGTCTCTAAATCAAATGTAAAAACGAACTATGTTTGTGGCTCAGTGGTTAAGCACTTACCTGGGTTCAATATCCAGTACTAAAAAATTAATCAATGAGTACCAGTTATAGCCTCAAAAACATTGAATCAGCAGAAATTATACACATCTGGACATACCATGTGCTTCATTATTTGAAATCAGGGGAAAAAATTTAAATCTCCAAGGTGTTCGTTTATGCCTACATTGATTTGCCAGTGGTTTTGCCAACTGCTGTTGCTGGAAAAATTACTTCTCTCTGACTTAAATATTGGATTTAATAGAGTAAAATTCAGCAAACCACTGCTAGACTCAGTAAGAATTGAGCATTTCCTAATCTCTGACATACACTTTCTCACCACAGTAGTAATTCTAGGCCTACCAATTGTTTCCAAAAAGAGTTTGTCCATGCACTGAGTGTCACTCTTTAGAATCTTCTGCTCAAGGGTGTATATTCTAAACCTTAAAGTTCTAGAAGCAAAGATGACTGAACAGGTGCAAATCTCTATAGATGGCAAACAAGTGGGTTTGCATTATATTTAACTATTTTCAATGACTAAAATCGTCAGCAATAGTGCAAAAAATGGGTTAGAAATTACAGATCCTGCAGTGGGGACAATATCTTAGCTAACAGAATGTTTGCCTCACATGCATAATGCTTTTGGTTCAATCCTCAGTACTAATTCTCAAAAATAAATAAGTAAATAAATAAATAAATCACAGATCTCTGTATTATCGATTTACAGCACACTCTCTTCTTGCTACTGGACAGCCTGGAATCTAACAAACTTTTATCAGAGATATAATGTATTAGTGTGATAGCAAATTACCTATCAGAATGCCTATGATAAATATCTAAAAGTTGGGGCTTTGGTTGTGACTTATTGGTAGAGTGCTTGCCTAGAACACTTGTGACATTGCATGTGATCCTCAGCACAACATAAAAATAAATAAATTAATTGTGTCTATCTACAACTAAAAATTAAAAAAAATAAAAAGATTATTTAGAAGTAAAAAAAATCTGAACTATAGAGGGTACTAAAAAGTATATGAGCATGAATATAGAGAAACACATGTATAAATGTTGGTGAGAATATACATTCAATAAAGCTGTTTTTGAAAATTGTGTTAAGGTTCTTCAAAAACTTTAAAATAAAAATACTGTAGGCTCTATTATTAGTAATTCTCAGTATGTATTTAAACAAATTGGAATCTTTACAGGATAGAAAAAACTGCACTCTCATTTTTATAGTAGTGTCATTCACAGAACCTGGTAAAAGAACTGAAGCATTCTAAAGATTAAAAGTAGGATGGAAATGGTTGCATATTTTTGTATTCTCAGCAGCATGGAATGCTGAAACAGGAGGATCCTGAGTTTACAGCCAGCCTCAGCAACTTAGCAAGGCACTAAGCAACTAAGTGAGACCCTGTCTCTAACAAAAAATATATTAAAAAATAGTGCTGGTGAAGGAGATGACATCATAGCTCAGTGGTACAGTGCTTGCTTAGCATATGTGAGGCACTTGGTTTAACTCTCAGCACTACGTAGAAATAAAATAAAGGTATTTTGTCCATCTACAACTAAAAATATATTTTTTTAAAAAAAGGCTGCTGATGTAGCTTATTGTTTGAGTGGCCCTGGTTTCAATACACTATACCCGCCCCCCCCAAAAAATTATATATATATATATATATATATATATATATATATATATATATACACACACACATATATACACCACCAAACAAATAAGTAAATAAATAGTATACAAGTGATAGGGGACAGACAAATGTGAGTGGTAGAAACATAAGACTAAGGGAAAAATCTGTAAAATGGACCCAGCATGCTCACCACATGCCTTCTTTTCCAAGAGAATACTTACCTACAGCTCTGCCTGGCTTAAGTGGACAGAGTATGTCATATTTGTCAGCAAACTATTATATTTAGAAAAATGCAGTTCCAAAATAATGTCCATAAGAGAAACACCAACACTAAAAAAGAGACTTTTAGGACTCTGTCACAGACCAGATACTGGAACTCATAAGGGACATAAGGATATTCTTAATAATCATAATTTTCAAGAATTGTGGAGGCCACAGGATGAGTGGAGGAACATTTAATGGGGAAAATGGGAGTGTGGGAGGGGACATAGAATAGGAAAGATGGTAGAAAGAGACAGACATCATTACCTTAAATACATGTATGATGGCATGAATGGTGTAATTCTACATTATGAACAATCAGAAAAGTAAAAAAAAAAACTGTTATTCATTTGTTTGTAATGAATCAAAAAAGCCTTCTGCTGTCATATATAACTGATTAGAATTAATAAAGTATAAAAAATTGCAGTAGTTATTGCTCAATCTAAATAGATATGGTAACCCTTGGCCTAATTAACATAAAGGCATCATGGCAGTAGGGATTTTACACTATGCCGTTATCCTACTGTCAGACAAAAATCAAGAAGTAATCCTGGGCAAGGGTTTTTGGAAATTTTTCTTAGATCCCCAGTAAAACTAGAGTGTAGAAAAACCATGTTACTTTTCTCTCTGAGAGTACCAACTCTCTCTTTCAGAGTATCTCCTTGATTTTTTTTAACATCACTTTTAAAAAACTAATTGCCCGCTACTCTGAGAAATAAGTCTGAAAACTTTGTGTCTTTTTTTAAAAAAACATTTTTAACCTTATTTTATTTATTTATTTTTTATGTTGTGCTGAGAATCGAACCCAGTGTCTGACACATGCTAGCACTCTACCACTGAGCAACAACCCCAGCCCTGAAAACTTTGTGTCTTGATTGAAAAAATCTGCATTTAAAATTGGGGTATTCTCATTATCTCAGTTTTGCAGAGGACATTATTTATGTATCACAGAAAGTTTCTTGACAAATGAATAGCTTCCAGAGACTCTCTAGAGAGCCTTCACTCTATAGTACAAACTGTTCTGTCATAGGGAATGACTCATGGAATGATATTCACTAGATATAAACAGACTTTAGAGACTGTGTCAGTTTAATCTTTTTGTAAGGCAGTTATGAAATCGAAGACTATGCAAATATGAGATGTTGTGATGAGGACACATCACACAGTAAAATATTTAAGGAGTAATCTCAAATCACATATATGATAAGGTGACTGTGCCTGGGAAGACAGAAGGATGAGAGACACATTTTATTTATTTATTTAGTTAGTTAGTTATTAATTTATTTATTATTTTTTTACATTGTGAAGTTACACTGGTCTGCTCTACTTTCATGTGAAATGCTCATAAAAAGTAAAATCAGTAAAATCTGCCATCTAGTTCTTGGGAAAAAATGGAAATACCACACCAATTTGATAAGTATCATAAGAAAAAAAATAGTTGATAAGGCAAAGCCAGAATTCTGGCATCAGGAATGTAATGACAGTGGCTTGGGACTGAGGAAGGAGGATCACACATTCAAAACTAGCCCCAGCAAGGATGAGATACAAAGCAAATCAGTGAGATCCTGTCTCTCACTCAAATACAAAAAAGGGTTGTGGATGTGGCTCAATGGTTAAGTACTCCTGAGTTTATTTCTTGGTTCCCAACTCCCATAGAAATATAAAAATAGGAAATTTAGGAATTTATTCCAAGACTTATGGAGAGCTAGGCTGAAGGACACAGTTCTGGACACATACTACTTTTCAGACATTTAGAAAGCTCAGGAGGAAAAAGAAAGTTGGGCTCCCACAAAACTCAGCTGCTTTGATGCCAAAACATAGCATATAAAGTTAAGTTTTCCTCCATTGTAATTCCAGTATTCACCACACTGTCTGGAGAGATGCTGGGTTGGTGGCACACTGATTCCAGTACAAGGCTTAAGAAAATGGCTGAAGACACTATGCAGTGATGTGACAAGATGAAGAGAGTCCAGCTACTGACACACACCATACTAGGATGGGCAGAAGTAACTGAGAGCTTAGCGGCCATGAAGAAGCTCTCAGGGCACCAGAAACTGGAGAACACAATAAGGAGTCACCATTTGCCATTTTTAGTTTCCTATACCATCAGCCCCATGGGTGCAAACAACCTCCTACCAAATCTCAAGATTTCACTGGCAGGGCTGGGGTTGTAGCTCAGTGGTAGAATGCCTGCCTCACACACATGAGCACTGGTTTCTATTCTCAGCACCACATTAAAAAAAATAAAGATTGTATCATCTACAACTTAAAAAAAATTTTAAAAGATTCCATTGGACACTCACCATTTTCTGGCTTTTTGGATTCCCAGCATTCTCCCTATGGTTATTTAAGCATGCATGTAGCACAGAAGCATGAGGCTTCTGAGGATAGGAAACTTAGAAACATATCTGAAGGATGTCAGACTTGGAATACTAACCCTGTACCAGCTATCGAAGCCAACACCCTCTTCACTGGCTTTGTGTGGATTGAACAGTTATTTTGAAAGTGCTCATATTGGAACAGGGTACCAGGTCCTGTCCCCAGGATGAACCTTGTAAACCTACTTTCTGAGTGAAAGTTAATTGCATCCAGCCAAAGAATGAATCAGACTAGAATGATAGGTCCGTGGCCTTTTTTTTTTTTTTCTTTTTTAACTAGGTACTGAATCCATGGGGGCTTTGCTATCTTTGCCTATCACCATTCTTATTTTTAATTTTGAAACAAAGTCTCAGTAATTTGCCCAAGCTAGCCTTGAATCTTTCTACCATGGCCTGTAAAGTAGCCTATATTAGTGCAATGCACCAATTCACTGCTGTATTATTGTTCCTTTTGTGTAACTGTGAATTGAATGCAGAGCCTTAGTATTAAATCATTTTAATATAGTAGTAGGATCTAGCCCAGCCAGAAGGATATTTGCATTTATATGTGTATATAAGAAAAACTCAATGTATGAGATATATACTTAATTCATGTGAAAATGATGTTGCTGGGTGTAGTGGTTGACTTTTAGAGAGCTGCCATCTCCAACTCAAAAGGCTATGATTTGGACACTGTTCCTAACAAGACACTGAGCACAGATTTATTTCTCATTCAGATATCAGAGTGTAAGCAAAAAGAAATGATGTCCCAGAAGGTAGAGAATGCCAGGTCTTCATATCTGTCAGCAGCCAACAAGTAGAGTACAAATATATTAAAGAAAATATTATTTGGCAATTTTTCCTTGAGCCTAATTGCAGGGTTATGATGCCTTTTTTTGGTATAGGGTACTGTGAGAATATTAGCAAAAATCAAAGACATAGATGTCTACACATATTTCTAAATATTTTAATCCCTTATATTGAGAGATTCACCTTTAAATTTAAATAAGAGAAATTAAAATACTACTTATAAGGTGTATGCTGTTTTCCAGATATTCTCTGTACCACATATGATTGAATCCTGACATTTTCCCTCCAGTGGGTATATTGTTGTCTATAACTGTATAAGAAGTCACTCTAAAACTTACTAGTTCACATTTGGATTGAACTGCATTCATCTGAAATATTTTTGCTGCATGTGTTCAGCTCTTAAGATTACTGAACTTCAGAGGGTGATCTGGCTGCCAAAAAAAAGTGCCCTGAATCTTCTTTACAGGATATCTCAGAATCAAATAAATTAAGGGGGGCTTGTTCTCATTGAGGAGACAGTGTTCTAAAAGCAAAAGCAAAATCATTAAAAAAATATTTCCTGACTAGGTACCTGACTAGTACTCTTTTCATAGCCACAAATTTATATAAGCCATAAAAAATAAGAAGAGCTCTGACCCAAAGTTTGGAGAATACATTCTGCATTTGGCTAGAGTAGGAGTAAAATCACATTACCAAATTTCTGAACACAGATAAGGCTAAAGGACTACTGATATTATGGCACTAATTCTGCCTTTAGTAATGGATGAGGTTTATACAGCTCTTTCAGTTTCAAAAAATATTTTCAAAACCCCACAAGTACTGTGTGTGTGTGTGTGTGTGTGTGTGTGTGTATGAGTGTAGTACTGGTGGTTAAACTGAGGGAATTATTATTCCTGAGCTATATCCTAATTTTTTTGTTTTCTTTTTTTTTTAATTTTGAGACAGGATATTAGAAAGTTGCTTTGTTGTGTTCCTACAATTTTTAAGTACATATTAAGATCAAATATGTCTGAACTAAAGGCAAAACTTATGTCTTTAGAAGCCATGATTCATCATTATTTTTAAATTATCTTAAAAGTTATGTAGTGACACTTATTCAAAAAGGGCAGTGGGGTTTACACACATATGGTGGCTCATGTCAGCAATCTTAATAATTTAAGAAACTTAAGCAGGAGAATCACAATTTCAAATTCAGCCTAAATAATATGAGAGGGCCCTAAGCAACTAAGCAACACTTTGTCTGAAAACTAAAAATATAGTAAAATACAATTTAAAAAGGGCTGGTGATACAGGATTTAGGAGAACTACCCTGGGTTAAGTACTAATTCCTCTTTCCTTAAAAATAAGAAAAAAAAAAGAATAAGAAAAAAGAAAAACAAAATTTTTACATCTGGTGAACTTTTTATTCAATGGAGATAATATGTTTGAGAAAAACTTCTGAATCTTATAGCAAGGATTTAAAATAAACTTGGGAAATGGCTGAGAACTCAATTGAAAAATCAAGAACAAGCAATATTTTTTTATATTTCTTATCAGGAGAAATTTGAAAACTGGTATATTTCATTACAGTCATAATAAAAAGGTAGCATGCTATGAAAAATACAACAAAAATACTGTATCTGTTTCACAAAAGTTTTGTAAACAGAGAATATGAAACACTACATAAAGAAATGAGGGAGAGACAACATTAAGGCAATGTATGTAATCTAAAATAAATAATACAGTAAATCTCCACTATACAAATATTATCTGGGAGTATGTATACAAAACAACACAATACTCCTTGCATAAAGCAGAGGATTTGTGACAGTCTCAAATTTTTAAAAATAATTTTACATCTGTGGCTGCTGTGCAGGGGCTCATATCAGAAAAAAAGCAAGATTTGGGGCTCAAGCAGTTGAAAGAAGATGTGAGGAACTTTTGTGATGGTAGGCATGCTACATTTGAAGGCAGCAATAGCCCATAACCAGCCTCTAGCTTCTATCCCTCAGCCCCCCAAATTATTAAATAGAACTTTTTTTAATGCAGGCCAGACAAAGAAGGCACATTGACAGCATTTTATTGATGTAAGAGCATGCTCACAAACAAATGTTTTTAACCTTGAGTACATACATTGAATCTGAGTGTTTATGACCTTGGCTACTTGCTAAAAACATAGCCCTTTGGAAGCCTGGCCAGGTACTAACACACTTGGTATATTTTTGTCACTAAATGCCTCATGGCATTGAGCATTTTACAACTTCTACTATAAGGAGCAATGCTAACCTCTCCATTTTTAAGGTGCAACACAGAATGCTGTTTATCTCTAATTCTTACAGACAAAAAAAAATAATCTTGCTATCTTGCCACCTGGGTAAATTATTTTTTTAAGTCCACCAGTTCTGATTAACAGGTAAAGAAGGGTAAAGTTGGATACCTGGGCTGGACATGCAAGTTGTTCCTTGGAGCCACTGGCTGATGTTATTTCATTTTATGCATCATCCATTGACTCACTTGAAGGCCTTTATCCTCCTTCTTCTCCCCAGACTCAGTCATAACAATGGGGAAGGTTGATGGGTATTTTCAAAATACAGAGATCTTACTCTACTGAATGTACTTCGGATTCCTAGACCTCTTGATTATCTTGCAATTCATCATTCTGGTAGTCTTTCATACACTTGCATCAGTGTTTGCTCTCAGATCTATAGAAAGAGTTCATCCCATGGCCAGAGCAGCTGCACATAACTCCTTGACTACTTCTCCAAATCATCTATGCCACTGCTGCCACTTTTTTTCTTTGGCCAGGGGCTGGGGCCTGGGCTTCAACACTTCATTGACAGTTCAACTTGCAAGGTTCATGTTTGCCCACAGTGCACTCAGAATCCTTATTTCTGTTTACAAGGAACTCATCCCATTATATCACAACTCTCCATAGGAGTCCACTGTAATAGGACTGAGGCAACTAAGTGTTGTATGCTTCTTGGTGTCCATAGGTGCCACGACTCCCCTAACAACTTCCATTAATCCATCAGGACTGAGATACCTCTCACCTGCAAATGTCCTAAAGACTACGCCATTTGCTGTGTGGGTGTTGAGATCCAGGATGTAAAATTTTGGTCTCTAGCAATTGAGAGATGTGAGGCAGATTTGACAGTGTAGTCATGCTTATTAAGAAGAAACAATAACTCCCAGAGAGCCCAGAGCCTTCAGCCCTCAGACGCCTGCATCATTCCATAGGCCTTTTCTTATATAGGCCAGAAAACAAAGGTGCATGGTCAATATTTTACATAGTGAACACAAGCTCAAATGAAAATGTTTATGACAATGAATGCATACACTAAATCAGGGTATTTATTTCTTGAGTAAATAATAATAATTATTATTATTATTATAATTATAATAACCTGTTGGAAGCATCAACAAGAGACTAGCTATAGCCATGTCTGGCCTTTCCAGTGATCCACCCTTTTAGGATTTATCATCAAAAAATCTACAAACCTGAAGTCTTCTGCAATGATCTATTAGCAACGAGGTAAGAGCTCTGTATCCACAGGCCACAAAGACATATGCTGTATTTTGATATGACTAGAAACATTTCCCCTGCCTAGGATTACTAAAAGCCATCTCCAGAATGTATCTAGACAAGCTCATCATTCTTGAAACTTATAATTGATCAACTGCTGTGTGGCTGCAACTAAAGATGTCATGTGTATTGAAGTCATACTGATATTATTTTGGTGATCTAGAATATATATACAACTGATGGCAGAAACCCATTTCTGTGCTGCTGTTAACAAACCAAGTGCCATGTGATTTTGCAACACAACTTTTTGTATTTGATATTTTTCTTTATTAACTAGAGATAGAGCCTGCCTTGTATGATTTAAGGTTTGGCTGTGTACTCTGTACCTTATTCACCCAGGATACATAAAAAATAACAAAGAAAATACCGCATCCTCATGAGTTTAAATTTTATTTATCATATAGTCTTCTCTTTAGCTATAACCACACCATAATTTCCCATAGGCTGTATGGTTTTAACCTAGTATCCTAATAATGCAAGCAGAAAAAAAAACAGAAGTTTAATCATATTGAGTAACATTTTCAAATTAAATCAAAGTTTAGGCAGTAAAAAATTATCTGGATAAAATGGAGATCAAGAGACTGTTGACTATAATAGATAATGTTACCTTCAATAGACATTGAAAAATAGGTTTCGATATTTAAACCTTAGGAAATAAGCTAGAATTAACAAAGGGGTGATTATAACAGCTGCTTCTTGGCTTAGCATTTCAATTTTGCCTGTTCATAAACCTGCAAACAAGAGCCAATATTGTAATGTATGTCTGTAATTTCAGTGACTCAAGAGGCTGGCTGAGGAAGAAGGATTTTAAGTTCAAGGCTAGACTCAACAACTCACTGGGGCCTTAAGCATGTTAATGAGAATTTGGCTTGTCTTAAAAAAATGGACTGGAGATGTGATTTGTGATAAAGTGCCCTGAGTCCAGTCCTTGGTACAAAACAAAAATTTCTGCTTTTTTTGTGTCACCATCTAACTTCTAAGACAATAATGAAAGATTGATAATTCATGTAGTCTAGAGGATGTGAGTTGTGGTTTTGGGGTCACATAGAGTTGATCCTAAATTCCAGTAAAGTTGCTTAATATTTGTGAGATCTTCCAAATATTTTTTCACACTGAAGAGTTATGTAAACCTCATCTATTACAAAAGGAAGAATGATACTGAGTACCAACATGTTAGCAATTCTTTAGCCTTATCTGTGCACATAATGTTGACAATGTGTTTTTACTCCTCTTCTAGCCAAAGTGCAGAGTATCTTTTCCAAACTTTGGGTCTGAGCTCTTATTTTATTGCATGTAACTTATGTAAAGCTGTGACTATGAAAGTATATTAGTCAAGAAACATTTTGAATACTTTGTTTTTACTTTCACAACACTGTCACCTCCATAAGAATGAGCCCACCTTAATTTATTTGATTCTGAGAAGAAGAGTGCTTTTTTGGCAAGCATATCTCCCTCTGAAGTTCAGTAATCTTATCAACTATGACCTAATTACATGATATAAAAAGATCCCATATGAACCCAGCCTTAATTGATGATAAGCCCACATATGAGACAATAATTTTTAAATAGTTACTTCTTATTCAGTGATAGATAACTAATCCACTAACCATAGGCTGAATGTCAGGATTCAATCACATGTGAACAGAAGTTATGTGAAAAACACATTCTGCCTTATAGGTAGTGGTTAAATTTTTATTGATTTAAATTTAAACTTTAATCTCTTAACAGGCTTTATTGATTTATATAGAAATATGTGTAGACATCTATGCCTTTAATATTTTATGATATTCTCAGAGTACCCCGTACCAAAGAAGAAAATTGAAATCACAGCCCTGCATTAGGCTAAAGACAAAACTGCAAAATAAGTTTTTCTTTAAAATGTCTAGACTCTAGTTTCTGGGTTACTGATGATCTGATGACCTAGAGTCTTTTCTCCAGTGATGCCCATCTCTTTTGGTTACAGTATGATTTCTAAAATGGAAATGGATCTGTGCCCAGAATCCTATGAGAAACAGTGTCCACTTTTGTACACTTCTGAGTTGTAGATTGCAGGTCTCTCAAAGTGCACAGTCTCTCCTGTTCTTTGGCCCTGAGAGAATGTTGTTTGGTAAGTTTATTCCATAACCTATGACATGGACCTAAGGTGTCCAGTTTTTTCACTTTGCTGAGGTCAGGGTATTCATAGATCTCAAACATGGAATATAGCTGTGGTGAACATAGATATCCCTGAGAGGTCAAGAGTGAATTTTAGGATGAAGCTTGAAAAATACATTTATTTATTAGTCAATTTATATTGTCAAAAATAATAATATTTTGGATATAGTGGTTTAAGTTATTACAATTGATTTAAGCTGTCCTTAATTTTTAATATGAATACTAGAAAGTTTTAAATTATACTCATGCATTATATTGTTTTCCCTCTGGGGAAACATTACTGCCTTAGTACATTGCTTAGAAGTTTAAAATACAATTTGCTTACTTGTAAGACCAGACAGCAGAAAAGTTAAATGAAATTTTAAAGTAATTGTGATGAAATTTTTATTCATATAATTATATATGTTGGGTGTGTGGGAGACCTTGCCTCTTGGTTTTATTTTCCCCATTGGGTTTCTCCCCACTGAAGTTAAGTTTTCATCACATGAGAAGAACTTCTTTTACCCTTCCCACTCTCACTAAGGTCATTATGTGGCTGTAGAGTTTAAGAGTGGTGAGGATAATGCAAATGATGAGAAGTGATGAGATGTCATTGCAAGTCCTCATCAGCCTCTCCAGCTCAAGTGCACTTTTTATTGAGCTGGCTGAACATCTGTTCATTTGCTCTATTATTTATACTAAATTTTAAGGCTTTTTTACCCTCTTTTCAATCCTTATTAGTAACCACCATATTTTTCCATGACATCATTTACTCCAGGGCCAGAAACCTCTGGTCTGGTGGTCTGCACCCTGGTTTTTTCACCCTTCCCTCTTATTAGGTGAGGACAACCTGCCAGAGGCCTCACTCTGTTTCTCAGGGTAAGGGGAATTGATTTGTTTATGTCTGAGAGCAATACTGCAAGGCTTCTTTAGGCATGCCTGATGAGACTGGAGGTTTCAAACTGAAGTTTCTAAAATGAAGTTGTTTAGACCAGACTTAAGGCCATCGTCATAATAGTGTAGTTAATTTGTTCAAAATTAAGGATGTTTCATTTTGTTTTTGTTTGTTTCTTTAATGTATTTGTCCTCAATTGAGTTTTTTTCTTTTTTCTTTTTCTTTTTTTTTTTTTTTTAATACCAGGTATTTAACTCAGGGCACCGAGACACAACCTCAGCACAATTATTTTTTGTATTTATTTAGAGAGAGGGTTTCAGTTAGTTGCTTAGTGCCTTGCTTTTGCTGAGGCTTTGAACTCATGATACCCATGTATAATTTTCCTGAGACACAGGGGTTATGGCCTTGTCACCAAGTGTGCTTTCAACTGATTTTTTAAATATGTAAGACAAGTTTATTAAAATGACATTTAGAAGTATTCCTAATATTCAACCAAACTCCTTTGTCCTGGTGTGGCAGGAAATAAAAGTGAAACTGGACTTTAATTTAAATTACAAGAAAGTTGAATTGCAAGGGCTTAATTAGAACACAGTTAATTAGAAGGTCACAGGCCCTGGCACTGTTGTACTTTTTTAAAATATTTTTTTCTTAGTTGTAGATGAACACATTATCTTTATTATTATTATTATTATTATTATTATTATTATTATTTAATGTGGATCCAGTATCGAACACACTGCCTTATGCATACTAGCAAAGTACTCTACCACTGAGCCACAACCCCGACCCTTACCTTTTTTTTAATATTTACTTATATATTATTTATTTATATATGGTACTAAGAATTAGGCTCAGGGCCTCATATATGCTAGGTGAGAACTGTACCACTGAGCCACACCTTCAGCTCTTTCCTGGTACTTTTATAGTACCTGCTTTACATAAATTTTAATTAGTAGCCTTAACCCTTTTCCAACATATGTTGGAATTAAATCTAGTTTTATCTCAAACTCTGATTTTACTTCCTCTTTTTTCCCCAGAATCACAGTGTCTGAGTTAAGATTCCCCCATGAGGAATTTACTGTGTGTTGTCCACATTCCAAACTCCAATATTTACCTATTCCTTAGTTTTAGAAAAGTCTTACACAATTTGCCCAGAGGTACAAAAATCTCTTGGAGTACTCAGAAAAATCAGTATCTGAGTCTTGCCTTTTAGGGAGCAGTTTGAATTATAAGTATGCAGCCTTTAAGGCAAAGAGATGGATGATCTGTAGCTGGAAGGAGCCTTTTCATGGATACCTTGCATCTAAAAGACACTTCATTTGATTCCTTTTATTAGATTCTGTGAGTAAACCTACAATGAAAATGGAAGTGAAGTAATTTCTTTAACAAAAGTGTTCCAATTTCTTTAGGTATATATCCAGAATTATAATTAATGGGTTATAGGGCATTTTTAAACCAAGAATTGTTATTCATTTTTATTTACTTAGGCATTTTACCACTGTGTTACATCCCTATTTTTTTTAATAAGACATGGTATCACTGAGTCACTTAAACCATTGCCAAGTTTCTGAGGCTGGTCTTGCACTCAAGTTCCTCCTATTTCATCCTCCCAAGCTACTGGGAGTACAGACATTCACAATAATACTCTGCTTAAAAACAATATTATTAGTGGATTATATGGCATTTTTATTTTGAGTGTTTAAGAACCATGATAGTTTTTTCAAAAGTATCTTTATTAACGTTATATTTTAACCAAAATTTTAATCTATACATATACACATATACTCTGGAGTACCTAGTATCTTTCAGATATTTTTTTTTTTTGTGTGTGTGTGTGTGTGTGTGTGTGTGTGTGTGATTTGATGCTAGGAATTGAACTCCGGGGGTGCTTACCACTGAGTTATGTCCCCAGTCCTTTTTTTGAGACAGGTTTATATCACTAATATCTCACTAAGTTGCTTATAGCCTTGCTATGTTGCTAAGGCTGTCTTTCAAATTACTATCCTCCTGACTCACCTCTCCAGCCTCTAGTATATTTGCCACAATACCTAGCTGTTTCAGATTATTATAATAACCTTTTCAACAACCCTGCCCAGGCTACAGAAAATCTCTTTGACTGATGCATTTTATCCCTGTGGAAAGTTTATATGAAGTAGCCAATGTAGGAGTATTCTGTAAAGATATGTTGGAGATGTTGAGAGCCACAGTTTAGTCAGAATGACCCCTGACATTTTTGCCAGAGGGAATGGTTGAAAGGTGACCCTGCTCTGGGACTTGGGCAGCTCCAGGATTAGGGTGGATCTGGCTGGGAATAGGTACTTTGGAAGGATATTCTAACAGGACAATGGAAAGGTCCTGACCCAGTGATTGTCTGGAGTCAGGGGTCTGTTGTGTGTTTCCACAGGGAGAACAGCAGCCAATTTGGATTCCAGAGAGACTAACTAAAGCGATTTCTGCAGACCAAAAAGAAGATGACTTGGCTCAAATCCATAACAGCTGATATCCTTACATCTGCAACAGTGGTTCTCCCACACCTAGAGGCTAATGAATAATGAACACCATTAAAGCCTATTTCAAATGTAAAAAACCTTGGGGCTTGCTTGTGTGAATACATTCAGACCTATTATGCGAGTTACAGGAAGAAGGATGGAATATCAAAAGAAGGTGGTAACCAGGATGCTTTTTTCAATATCTATTTTATTATTGCCCTTTCCCACATCATGAAGTTCTATTTTATTTTTTGAGCTCATACAGACCTAGGTTAGTGTTTTTCTGATGAGTTCTATTTTTTGACTGTGGAGTTTTTAAACATTGCAATGGAGATTTCACCTGTGTAAAGCTACAAGGCCTTTACTATTGTCTTATGTGTTGTATGTTATGTGTGCACACTTGTGTTTTCTGTTGTATGTCTGTATGTGCTTATGTCCATATATATGAGGAGCGTTCATGAAAAAATGGATTGGATTTTTTTTTATTCACGTGATTTAAATGGTTTAATTTAAATTGGGTAAACAACTGTTGAGGATTGTTTTAATATGTGAACAAAAAAGGAGGTTAACAGATCTGTTAGTTTACTTTTACCTTTCCTTTTCATTATATTTAATAATTCTCTTCAGGATAATGTAAATTGTTTAGAAAATTGCTTTCTTTTAGTGCCTGCTGGAATGTTACATAATTTTTTTAGCCATCATTGCCAGAATTCCTATCTTCATCCCAGTGCCGGTGAAGACAAAGATAAAACTAAACTACAGCTTCTTCGATATCAATCACAGTAAACTCTATAAACTGATGCATCAATGAATAATAACTCAACAAGTAATGCTCAATCACGGAGTCAATATACTTTGGGAGGAAATGGACATATTGATGGATTCCTCTGCTTTGAACTGCTTGCAGAACTTGCCTGGACTATGTATCACTTGCATGCATTGTGAACTATATGTTGGTGCAGCTAATTTTGGTAGTGCTGGGGTATCTTTGCTGATGGTGTCATAGGTGGTACAATTTTTCCAAAAAGAACGTCACCCCCCCACACGTACCAAGGCCAAATTTGGGGGCCAACAGAGGTGAGGCAAAGAACCTCACCCCCCCACTGGTGCAAAAGCCTATCCACAAGTATGGCTGTATGCTGAACTGGTAGCCAATGACAGGTAAGATCCAATTACAATAGTACCAACCCAAGACAGGAGGCTGGCACCTTGAGATCAGCTCATCTGATGACGCATAAGGACCATATGTAGTACTGGACAACCTAAGACAGGCACGGTCCCTAAGCCACATGCTTGTTGTTTAATTAAACAGAAGGTGGGAGATGTTGAGAGCCACAGTTTAGTCGGAATGATGCCTGGAATTTTTGCCAGAGGGAATTGTTGAAAGGTGACTCTCCTCTGGGAATAGGGTGGCTCTGGGATTAGGGCGGATCCTGCTGCCTTGGGTGCCTGCTACTTTGGAGTTCCCGTTGAGTTCTTGTGGGGTTCTGGGAGAATTGGTGCATGGAGCCTGGTGGAGGGAGTGTGTTCCCGGGAAGTGTGTGTAGAGTGCTGGTGAGAGTTCGGGAATAAAAAGTTGCTGTTTGAACCTACAAGGCTTTATGGCAGCTCAGTTATTTGTGAACAGCCAGAATGTGGCATGGAATAAACAGGGATCATTGGTGTTTAACCTTTCTGTTTGGTATCATAGTTCATAAAAGTGCTGGGAAAAGAATGTAAATTCATTTGTTTAAAATCTACAGAGATTTACATAAGCTCAGCCACATTTTGTTCCAGAGTTTGAAACTTCAGGACGTAATAATGTAAACAAAATATGTTAAAGTTGAGACATTCAGTACACACATCCACACACACATACACAAAAAATAAACTTTCTAGGAGCAATTGGTAGTTCTGGCATTATTACTACTCTATCAGGGACATAGTAACATAAACAAAATATGTTAAAGTTGAGACATTCAATACACACATACACACACCCAGAAAAAAAAAAATCTAGGAGGAATTGGTAATTCTGGCCTTATTACTAGTGTATCAGGGTTGGGGCAGGATTCAGGAAGTATTAAAATCTCACTCAAGCTAAGAGTAGTTTACTGGATTCCTCCCTATTTCACCTAAAATACAAACTAGAGTGATTCATCTGTCAGCAACAGCCGTTGGGAAAATATGCTGGCAGATGATTTTTTTTAGATAAATTGACATCTTTGATATTTGGGTATTTCTTTGTATTGATCACAGCTGGTGAAACACTTGTGAAGGCTTTTATGGCTCCTAGATATCACCACATTTTTTTGTATCATTTCTTTCATATTTCATTTTTTCTTTCTTTCTTTCTTTCTTTCTTTCTTTTTTTTTTTTTTTTTTTT
>NW_025999926.1:6430140-6438900 GCF_001458135.2 Marmota marmota marmota
GCAGTCTGGCTGGGCACAAAATCACGAGCCACTCAAGCAGGAACAAAGTTTATTTTTTGAAACTGCCGCCAATGTCCGGTACCACCCGGGAAGATTTTTTCCACCCATGCGGCCTCCTCCCGGACCGCAGAGTGAGCTCCTCCCCCGGAACTCCCTCCTACTGTACTTCCCCAACCAATGGGAACTCTCCAGGAGTCCCGTAGCCGGCCTAGGTGAACAGCAGGAGTCCAATATCCATATGAATGCAAATCTTAACATAATCATATCATCTCAATGGCTAGCTTTCGACCAAAAATGCCATGCATCATATACTTGGCTCTTAGCACATCCTCAGCCACTCTCTCACATTTCTGTTCACTAGAGGTGATGATGGTAATTGGGGATTTTGTCCCAAATGTGGTGCATTTCTTAAAACAGGACTAATATCCATTGTATCTAAATCTCTCTACTCATTCATGATTTTGCCAAAGAGACACTCATAGTAGTTTTTTTCCTTAAATGTATCAATAGATGGAGGGAGAATGCCTCATATAATATTCTGCTTTATTTTCAACATCATTCCCTCTTAATATTTGCTTTTTATAGTGTTGCTAAGGTTGGACCTGACTACCTTGCACATTCTGCTCACACACTCTAGCAGTGAACTTTTCCACTATGCCCCAATTCTAACTTTAGGTTGGATAGATTCAATTATTCATATCTAATGTTATTTTACATATGATCAGTTTTACATACACCTTTCTATTGCTCTTAACAATACTATTGACCTACATTTGGTTTCAGATTTGATTCATATTATGATTTATTGGTCTGTATTATTGCAATATAGTTTCATAACATACATTAAATGTATCTCATAACAATAACTATATTATTTGTTTTTTATTAAAGGTTTTGAGGTATTTTACATATATTTTATTTCTAACATAAATTTTTTTTGGTTCCTTCTTTTCTTTTCTTTTATTTGGTACTTGGAATTAAACTCAGGGGAATTGAGCCACATCCCCAGACCTAAATTTTGTATGACATTTAGAGATGGTGTCTCACTGAGTTGCTTAGGGCCTCAATTTTGCTGATGCTGGCTTTGAGCTCACAATACACCTGTATCAGACTCCCAAGTTGCTGGGAGTATAATTGTGCACCAACATGTCCAGCTCTCTTCTTGTATTTAAAGAAAAACATGCTAAAATTATATGGAAAAATATTATATATTAAATTGAGTTAAAATAGTTGTCTTTGTAATGCTTTGTAATGATTAGTTTTATTTACATACATGGCATTTTATGTACTTTTGTAAATTTTTATTTAGTTTGTGATAAGTTCCACATATTTTCCTTGAAAGCCATTATACATGTGATGTATATAACAGATGTAACTTCAATATAATACTTATGTGGTATTTGGTACTATAATTAAACCAAAAATCTTTCTGAGCTCTAGAAACCATTTTTTTTCAGAATTTATTATTTTTGTTTTTCTGAACCTCCATATCTTTCCTCCTAGGCCCCAGATTTCCACTGTATTGACAAGTATAGCTCTAGATTTATGCTATCACATGACTGTACACTGTCATTATACACACATACGATAATTTCTACAGGTCTAAGCTGCTTGGTGAGGAGTATTTCATATATATATATAGTTTTCATGATGAAATAACAGCAATTTCTACTCCATCTTTAGTTCATGAGAATTTGTTTTGTGTCCTCATCAATACTTTGTATTCTTTTTTTTCTTACTGGAAATTTAAATCAGGGGCACACAGAGACTGGGTCACACATAGTTGCTTAGGGCCTTGCTAAGTTTCTGAGACTGGCTTTAAACTCAGGATTATCTTGCCTTAGCCTCACAATCCAATGGGATTAGAGGTGTGTGGCATGGAAACTTGTTCTATTTTATTTTTATATTGAAATATATATTACTTCTGAAAATAATTTATTCTTGATATGAAGAAAGCATAGAATACAATTTCCCCCACAAATAACCCCTCCTTTTTTTGTAAAAGATATCACTTTTTTTTGAAAAGATGTCAGTAGTGCCAGATATATAATTTATTAATGTCTAAATGGCAAGTTTATTATTATTATTATTATTATTATTATTATGCTATGTATTAGTTACAAAACTTTATCTGTTCATATTATTATAAGGTATATACTCTTTTCTGTAACTTCATAGCATACATCAGTGTGTATCAAAATGACCTTTTGGGGGTTGGGAGGTGAGGGGAGGGATTATGGGGTTAGTAATGATGGTGGAATATGATGTATATTGTAATATAAAGTACATGTATAAAGAAGTTAATTCATGTAAATATAATTTGTATAAAACCAGATAAATAAAAAATTGTGCTCTATATGTGTAATAAGAATTATACTGCATTCTGCTGTCATATATAATTAAAAAATAATTAAAATTAAAGATAAATGATGGCATTATGTTCTAACTGAAAATAAATATACTACACCTTTTAAAAATTGAAAAAAAATCTGTTGGTCAGTTGTAAATTTTATACAATACAAAATGTATCCTGAACATTTGATAATACAGAAACCTAGACGTAGGTATTTATAGTATTGTCAGCAACATAAAAAAATTACAATAGAGTTCATTTCTTGCAAAATATACTCATAATTATATGAGATGCATTTTGTACATATACATACATACTATGATTATATATAATTAATAAGTGTTTACTACATCTCACATTAACCACATTTATTTCAAACTAATTTGTCTTTTGAAAGCACCAATATATGACATTCTTTGGATATATACACTTGGTGTGTCTTCCAATTTGTCACTTTTATGTATTATGTTCTTTTCTTTACTCTCCTTTTTATAGAATTAATTTTTCCAAATTATTGAGATTAATGAATTTTAGACACTTCAGTTTAACAGTGCAGTCTGTAGATTTTCTTTTTAACCTCAGCTAAAATACATCCCAATTTTTATAGGCTTATTATTATGTAAATGACTTCTAAAAGCCTGCCTATATAACACCCTAGCCTGACCTTACTCAGGACTATTGATATCTGAGTGGAGGGGATCTCAAAGTGATCCATGGAAAAGGCAGAACAGGGATGGGTCAGGATGTGAGATTGGTAGATGCTGAGTATGTACTAGTGAGTATTCATGAAAAAGTATTGGTGGAATAGGTACAGTTAAAGAAAAAAGTGCTGTGAAGGAAAGAGGGAAAGAATGTCCAGCTCAAGAGTTCAGATTTACAAAGTCTAATGGTGGATCAATGGTAGTATGAGGGTAAGGGATAGTTTCTTTGGAGGCAGAAATAAGGTAGAAGTGAAAGAAGAAGGTAACTCTGGCAGAGTCCGCAAGAGAAAGAGTCAAATGAATGAGTTATGTGTTTATTTCTTCCCACCTCAAAGTGGAATTGATAATTCACAGAATATGTTTCAGTAGGTAGTATAAAACCATTTCCAAGTAGCTTTACAAATTTATGTGGCCACAATCAACATTTGATAATTCCAGTAACATAAAATCTGTATAATTTTATCTGTTTTATTTATTTATTTATTCATTCCATTTTTTTCATTCACTTTTGCTTTACTGTTATTATGTATATACTCCTGGTGAGTATACAATTATATATATATATATATATAACTTATATAACATTAGGTGTCAGCCAGGCTCAGCAACTTAGTGAGGCTCTAAGAAAATCAGCAAAACCCTTTTTCTTTATAGAATAACTTATTAAAGGCTGAGAGTGTTTCTTAGTAAAAAAGCATATCTGATTTCAAGTTGTCATATGAGAGACAGAGAGAGAGAGAGAGAGAGAGAGAGAGAGTTCTTGCAAAAATAAAAAAATGTAATCAGTGACACTCTTAGTGTCAAGGATGTAAATAATTTAAAAGTAATAATGAGCTAGTTGGAAAACTCATCTAGGTTACTAACTGCTGCTTGTGAAGTTAGTCTGCTCTCCAAAATATAAAAGTGAGAGAGGAATTCTTTATTAAAGTGTGTATAATAAAAAAGAGGAGTTTTGACACAGCTTTTAGTTGACCAAGACTGGGTCAACTTTAGCGGGTGATTAAGGTTCTGCCAAGATGATAAATACTTGAGTTATTTGGAATAATGTGATTTTATCTAGTCTTCATAAACAAAGATTGAGGTCTAATATAAATCAGTCTTGGCAAAGTAAAAACATTCAAATGAAAATTAAATGTATGAATAAACACATACAACAATATTTAACAAAAAGTTAACATTCAGAATATTTATGCAATTATGTAATCACCAGTAATGTAAAAACAATGACAACTAAAGAAAAAGTGAATTAATAAAAAAAAAATAAAAAATGTAATGAATGAATTAATTAATGAATAACTAACAAGTGTAAAGATGTAATGTGAATGGAATTGTCAAAGTCACCTTGTAGCCATGAAAAAGTGTAAAGGTATATAGAAATGTTGTTTTACTACTTACTGAGACATACCCTATGAACTATAAATTCCACTCCTAGGTGGGAAGAGTTGAACACAGAACCCATTCACCTGGCTCTCTCACTTGGGAACTGTGCAAAAATTACCTTTTTCTTTCCCCTCAAATTTTATCGCTGCTTCCAAGAACAATACCCTCTATATTCATGATATCATTGTAGACTTGTAGCATCTGAACCCCTCTAATGTTCAAGTTTTTCTTTTTTTTTATTGCTCTTTTTCTCCCTACCCCCACATCATCCACTAATACTTATTTTGTATAGCAAAATCTACATACTCAGCAATCACCAGTCTTATCTTACTATATCCAATTCCTACCTTGTGCATGACTACTTTGAGATCCCCTCCATCAAAATGTCAATAGTCCAAAGTGATCAGAATTGGGGATAAAATTTGAAGAATATTAAATGTCAGTTACACAACAAGAAAGCTATAAAAAGTGGGCTTAATTTAAAGGTGAAAATAAAAAGAAAATCTTTAGACTTCACTAGTTAAAATAAAGGATCAAAAATTTATGAGTCTCAATAATTTGAATTATACCTGTGAGTCACTTTTTTGGGGGGAAGTGACATAAGGAATTGTAATGAGTTTAAAGTTCAAACTGCTTTTTTATGAGACAAAGAACAGAAAAGTTTAAAAAATATTAAAGTAATTGTGATATCATTTTCATAAATAAAATTATATACATATTTATTTACAAATTGCTTTAACCTTATAAACAGTTATAAGTTATAAACAGAAGTGTCAATGCACTTCTCTCTGGGCTAGGTCCTATTATTGGAAGAAAACTTTGCCTTAAAATAACACCATACAGAGGCAATTAATGCAATTAACAGGCCATCAAATAATAATAATAATAATAATAATAATAATAATAATAATAATAATAAGTGAGGTGGGGAGGATTTCAGGGTTGTGAAGCATACCTGTAATATAAGTTACTTGAAAAGCCATCACAGGAGAATTTTATACACTGTCTGAAGACATATATGTATATATTATTTATAAAAAGTGTTTATGGGGTCTCTAGTCAGGGTGCACAAGTCCAATACACAGTCTTTTTTTGTTCTTGGATATTTTTTGTTGTAGATGGACACAATACCATTAGTAGTTTGTTTGTTGATTGGCTTTTTAATGTGGTGCTGGGTGTTCAACCCAGTACCTCACACATGCTTGGGAAGCACTCTACTACTGAACCACAACCCTAGTCCCCAAAGTCCTTTACTTAATTTTTTTGGGGGGAGAGTGTATGCATGTAGTGCAGGGGATTGAATCCATGGCCTTATATCAGCAAAACAAGCACTCTACTGACTAAGCTATATTCTGAACCTTGATCTGTGATATTTTAACAATGAAGACTGAGCAGCCTGTCATTCAGCCTTTAATTCTGTGCTCACTTGGCTCAGGTTTGAGGTAGTGCCTGAAGCCTTAACCAATCAGTCTCTTAGGTGAGAACTGTCCAATCCTCATGAAGCCGGTGATGAGGGGGTGGGCTTCCACAATCTTCTGTTCCCTTGGTTTCTGGAGCTGACATTTTTTGAATCTTTTGTAGGCTTCTGTCCTGGATCCAGAGCCCAGGTTTCTGTGCTATGCAGAATTTGAAAACAAGTCACAGGGAGAACACTGAGAACCCTGAAAGCCAGGAAATGGAAGTGTGCCTTGTTATCTTGAGACTGGGTAGGAAGGTGGCTTAAAGCTGACAGGAGTGGCAATGGTGGAAACTGGCAGTAATGGCTAGTGACTCCTCATGGTCCTCTCCAGAATCTTGTGGCCAGAGGGTCTCTCTGTGGCAGCTTAGCCTTGACCTTCCTTTGACTAGTCTAGTAAGGCTTAGTTCAGCAGTTGAAAACCTGGGCATTTTGTTCCATAATTACATGGTGTTTTCAACTTCTTTCTAAAGCCCTTTGTGGGCTTCCATGTGCCATGAGTCCAGCATGTCTCCAGATTGTGTGGTGAAGACTGAGATAATTATCAGGAGAGAACCTGAAATCCATTTGTTGTACTCATGCATGAGATAGGCTGTTGATTTTAGGACTTGTTACCAATGAGGGTTTGTTTGTTTGTTTATTTGTTTTTTATTTATTTTATTTTAATTAGCACCATTAAGGCCTATTTCAAATGTAAAAGACCTTGAAGCCCACTTGTGGGAACACCTTCAACAAAGTCCTTTGTCCCAGGGGTGATTCCTGATTGAATTTGAAGAAAAAAGGATGGGTCACAGAAAGAATGAAAGTGAACCCATATGGTTGTCAGAATGCCTTTTCAAAAGCCTATTCTAAATGCATTATGCTCCTTGTTATGCCCAAAAACATTAGTAAACTTCTAAGATGGCACACCAAAATGAGTTTTTTTTCTGGTATCATTCCTCATACCACATGGTGGGAGTCCTATTTCTTAGATTTTTTTCTTCAAAATATATGAGAAAAGCACCCAGATGCATTTTGCAAACTGAGAAATTTTGGCTCATCTCAAAACTCCATTTTCAGCATTATCAATCATTATTTCCCCATGTTTTGTTTCAAATGGATGCATCATTTATGTTTTTCTACAAGAACTGAAGGGCATTTTTAAAAGATTTTAATTTATCATTCTGAGATTTTCACATGAGAAAAAAACAGAATAAAATTAGGTGACATTAAAAAGAATGAATCACTCCTAAATGAAGTTTATGTGTCCCAATTAAGAAATTTTAAAAACTGTAATGGGTCATCAATTGAGGGTTTATTTATTTATTAATTTATTTGTTTGTTTACTGATTTATGGTCAGACCATTTTATTAAAAAAATCAACAGAAGGGGCTGTGGTTGTGGCTTGGCGATAGAGCACTCACATAGCACGTGAAAGATCCTGGGTTGGATCCTCAGCACCACATAAAAAAAGTAAGTAAATAAATAAATAAATAACCCACAGAAACATTCCAAATATTTCAGGAAACTCTTTTCTGGTGTGGCAGGAAAAAACAAAAGTGGGACTAACTTGAATTTAAATTTCATGCAAGTTCAATCTCTCTCTCTCTCTCTCTCTCTCTCTCTCTCTCTCTCTCTCTGTACTGGGGATTGACCCCAGGGCCTCATGCTTACAAGGCAAGAACTCTACAAGCTGAGCTATTTACTCAGGCCCATTTTTTGGGGGGGAGGGGGGAAGACCAGGGATTGAAGTCAGGGGCACTCTACCACTGAGCCATATTCCTACCCTTATTTTGTATTGTACTTAGAGATAGGGTTTTGTTTTGCTCGATTTCAGTACCCCCAAAAGACCACCAGAGACCAAGATCAATGTAAACAGCAAAGAGGTGTTTATTACGAGCTACCTCAGTCCTCCGCGTGCACACAACAACTGTTGACGCTGAGAGGCCCCCATTCCAGGGTTTGCAGCAGTTTTATACATTCTTTGGAGAAGGCAGGTACCCCCACATACATCATAGCATCTCTTAGCAAATTATCACACTCCATAGGAAAATCAAAAAACAACTATAAAACATGATTAGCACATTCACTGGCAGGAAAAAGTTGGGTAGGGGTGATTGGTTACTACAAGAGGAGGATTGCTTTGAACTGATTGGTTTAAGCCAAGGGGGTGTTCATGCTGAACTACATGGTTTCCCAACACCATAAACTACTGGGAGGGGGGTCATCTGGCATCCCAGGTATTTCCCTGCCTCATGCTGATTGGTGGCTGCTAGGGGGTTGCTATGGGTACCCACCTAGCCTGACTGAGTCAGAGACACCAGGTGCAGCAGATCTCATTTGTAGATAAACAACTTAGCAGGGTGGGAATGTGCCTAGGAGTGCTCTGTGGGTCTTTCCAAGGACAAAGGTCATGTTCCTTCCTTGGACAGGCTTTGCTCTGAGTGCCTCACCATTGCTGAGACTGGTTTTGAATTCATGATCCTTATGTCTCAGTCTTGTAAACAGCTGATATTACAGGCATGCACCACCATGCCTGGCCAAGTTCAATCTTTTTTCTTTTATTCTAATTTATTTATTTTTTATTGGTTGTTCAAAACATTATAAAGCTCTTGACATATCATATTTCATACATTAGATTCAAGTTGGTTATGAACTCCCAATTTTACCCCAAATACAGATTGCAGAATCACATCGGTTACACATCCACATTTTTACATAATGCCCTATTAGTAACTGTTGTATTCTGCTACCTTTCCTATCCTCTACTATCCCCCCTCCCTCCCCTCCCATCTTCTCTCTCTACCCCATCCACTGTAATTCATTTCTCTCCTGTTTATTTTCCCCATTCCCCTTCCACAACCTCTTATATGTCAATTTTTGTATAACAA
>NW_025999926.1:6443630-6537156 GCF_001458135.2 Marmota marmota marmota
TCTCTCTCTGTATATTAGCAGCAACTGAGTTATAAAATTTGCTATGATAACTTGTCTCTTCATGTACTTAAAGACTATGAATTTGCTGCTTAGCATTTAGGTATAATTTTCTATGGTGTTCTCTAGTTATTTATGTCTCTATGCCAAGTTTTATACCAAGCTCTTAGTACGTGCCTTAATTACTCTGTGTAGCAATGTAGGATCCATGTCTTATTTGTGACACTTTGTTCCCAGAACTGTGTCTAAAGGGAAATATGTACAAAATGATTATCCAGGAAAAAATCTATCTAATATTATATTTTATTTTATATTTATTTATATATTTATGTATACATATTTTTATTATTTAGAAACACACTTTGGTCTGAAACTACAGTGATACTAGTGTATTTTAGCTTGAATTGGTTGTGAGAAACAAACTAAAAAGACTTTTCTCTTTGTTGGTTGGTGATTTCTGCAACCTCAGGAACCTAGTGAATAATAGCAGAAATAAATAATAACTCTCTAGGTTGAGGCAGAACCATCAAACTAGATGATGTTTTGCTTCTGCTTTCTATGTTGATCATTAGAAATATACCTTTAAATTTACATGGAACACTTTTGGAATTCTGTTCTGTTAGTTCTTCTAAAAAAATCAATGAAAGTGAAAAATAATGCAGGAAAGATAAATAATTAATTTCAAACAATTCATTTCTTAAAATAAATAATTTTTTTCAAATTACCAAAAATTCTGAAGAGTTAGAAAAGTTAAAAGCTTTATAAATAGCCTAAGGCAATTTCTCTTTTGCTCAGGACACTAGACTATAACTCCAACTCATTCATCTCTAGAATTGGACTGTGTGCAAATATGAAAAAAAGTACTAAGATGTCCCACATGGCTTATACATTTTAAAATCCTGACAGGAGCTCAAATCTGACATTTTTCTACTTTACAAAATACAAAATCTTAAATTTGTATACTTAACAAACATCTGCAGAAGTGTAATTCAAAATGACCTAAGAAAAATGAAAAAAATCATTGAAGGACTGATGCACTGAACATGAGGGACTTGTAATATTGAAGCCCTTATATTAAAAGTCTTTTTTATCATTGTCAAAATTTTACATGTTTATATTATCAATATATTAATCAAAATTTTATGCATTTAATAACAAATATCTTAGTCCCTATTTTACTTGGTCTTTTAAAAAATTATTAGTAATTAATATTAATAATTTAATGCTCATACTTGTTAAAATATGAAACATATACTTTAAAAGCTATGGCTAAAGCAAGTGAAAAATCCAGCCTAACTTCCTTTTTAAGATTGGAGCCATCTCATCACAAAGGCATGAAATGTTAATTTCTGCTTCATTATAAATTACTGTGATTTGTAAACTTGCTTGAAATGCCTGTCAGTGCCTTGAACTCACCCATGTCTGGTTTTCCCTGATGAGATAACAACCCTCCCTGAAACTTTAGTGTTCACTCATAAATTCTGGCTTTCCCAGACCAAATAACAACTCACTCTGAAATTTTAGTGGTGCATCATAAATTCTGATGTTGTGATATAAACTTACTCCATAAGTGCTGAACCATTTAGATCATTAACCTACTACCTGCCTTTGTATTATGCTTGTCAAAATCCTGTTATTCGTGTAAATTCTCAAGACACCCGCCTTTTGCAAATTTTTGTGCTATAAAACTGCAGTCCTAGAAAACTGGAGTGCTGTCTTCTTTTCCCATAAGTTTCAGGAGAGACTGTTATGCTCAAATGCAGGACCCCCAAAAGACCACCAGAGACCAAGATCAATGTAAGCAGCAAAGAGTTGTTTATTGCAAGCTAGTTCAGTCCTCCACACACACAGCAACTGGTGGCTTAGAGGCCCTGAGCCCAAGGTTGTCAGCAGTTTTATATACTCTTTGTGGAAGGCAGGTACGCCACATACATCATAGCATCTCTTAGCAAATCATCATACACCTTGGGAAAATTATAAACAACTCTACAACATGATTAGCACATTCACTGGCGGGAACAAGTTGGGTAAGGGTGATTGGTTAGTACAAGATGGGGATTCATTTGAACTGATTGGCTTAGGCCACGAGGGGAGTATGTGCTGAACTATATGGTTTCCCAAAATGTTATCAACCACCATAAACTACCGTAAAGGTCATCTTGCATCCCAGGTATTTTCCCTATCTCATGCTGATTGGTGACTGCTAGGGGGTTGCTATGGGTCCCCACCTAGCCTGACTGAGTCAGGGACACCAGGCACAGCAGATCTCTCCTGTTATTTGTAGATAAACCATTCAGCAGTATGGGTATATGCCTAGAAGTGCTCTGTGTGTCTTTCCAAGGACAAGAGTCATGCCCCCTTCCTTGGACAGTCTTTGCTCTGATGTAGAGGCTGGTTTCTCACCTTGTACCTTATGTTTTTTTTATGTATTTTTTAGCTGTATCTGGACACAATACCATTATTTGACTTATATATTTTTATGTGGTACTGAGGATTGAACCCAGGGTCTTGTACATGAGAGGTGAGCACTCTACTGCTGAGCCACAATCCCAACCACTTATGTTTTGTTTTTATTGGGCATTTTTACTTTAGAGGGTTTCTTCCCTGTTCAAAGTTCAATCTGCCACCTAAAAAGAACAGAGATCAAAAAAATCAACTAAAATTTGATAGTTATTGTCATTATTTTATATTAATTCCTGAATAATATACAAGCATATATAATCCATAAACTGAAATTATCTTATTTGTAAGTTTAAATGAAAATGTTCTGTTGGTTGGGTTAGTTCCCACTTATGGAAAAAAACCTTGCCTTAAAATAACAGCAGCCTGAGACTCTGGGGTAGATTTCTCAGATAAAAAAAAAAAAAAGCAGCACTCAACGACCTGAGATTCTACCCCTTATTAATTGCTCAATTGGATAATATTCCCTAAAAAGGGCTCACTTCTCTCAGATTCAATGTGCATGATCTGAAGCCCCGTCCAATCAAGAGCATTTTGTGGGAACTGTCCAATCCTGTGTGTCATCAGGGAGGAGGAGGGTGGGCTTTCACTTCTTATCTCCTGAGTCCTCCATTTTTGCCATTTGTAACTCACACTTCAGAGTCACAGGTTGTTCTGCTGTGCAGGAACTGACTATCCCAAGTAGCCCTACTCCTGAGAACTAGGGAATGGTGAGTGTGCATTGGCCTAGTGAGGGAGGCTGAGCAAGAATAACTATTGGAACCACAAAACTGGCTGTGTTGAAAACAGGAGCTAGCAGATTGGTCCTCTGGGCAGTCTCTGGAGTCTGTAGGCTTAAGTCCTCCACTGGGCCACTATGTACTCAGTCCTACTGGCCAACCCGGTGGAGAACATGTCAGTGGCAGAGACTCTTTGCTGTCTTCCTTATGCTCAAAGCACATCCTCAGCATCTGCATAAAATACTATGTGGCAGGTGTGTTCCTGCAGCCCAGATGCTGGAGATTGACAGCTCGAATAATTATCAAAATCAAATCTCCAAGGGCCATTTTCCTGCAGGAGAGAAGCTGTCATTTTGGGGTACCTAATTTCCTTTTGTGCTAGCTAATTTTCATTTTGACTTTCTTTTATTTTTATTTTTACTATTATTATTATTATTATTATTATTATTATTATTATTATTATTATTATTATTATTTTGTTACAAAAGTTAGGTGAACTGAGAGATACTGTACTACTTAGCCATATCCTTGGTAGTGAAACCATATTTACAGATAGGTAGTTAGTGTAGTTAGGTAAATTGGCTCTAATATCCAGTAAAATCAAGAATGAACACCATATTGAGAATGGAATCCAGGAAAAGGAGAATTGAAAATGTCCCCAAGGCCCTGAGCCCATCCCATGGAAATTTTAATGAAACAGCTCACAGCAAACATGGAGAAGCTAATCCAAAAGCCCTTCCTGCTCAGATTACTCCTTCAGCCCACCTGTCCTCCACACTTTGGGCCTTCCTACCTACATTCCATCATGGGAAGATAACAGAACAAAGGACAGTAATGTGACAGGAATGTGGTATAGCTGAAGGAAGACCTAAGCTATAAAAAAGCTAAAAAGACCTTAGTTTAAAAAAATCCCTTTCATGGATTCTACCTCTTGAGTCCCCTTTTTCCTCTGGGGACAAGTCTTTCCTACTGTCCATTAATAAAGCTTCTACTTTCCACTCTAAACTTGCCTTGGTGTACTTCTCTGGTGTTATACTTCAGCATTGGGGAAGCAAGGACTCTTCACCAGTAAACAGCGCTAACAGGTATAAATTTATTTTGAGAAAGGCCCTATCTAAGATTATTTTTGTTATGGTTTGATTTATCTAGAATTTGCTATTGCAATAAAGCATACTGTTTTTACATACATATGTATTCATATGGGGATCTTATTTATATTGTGATTCTTTGATGATTATTGTAATATTATAATTTCACAATATATATGAATAGTAGGTCATGAAAAGTTCTTTTTTTGCTCTTATAATTGAAAAGGCTTTTGGCTAAAGTTACAAATAACTTTGTAGATGAATTTTAAAAATTTATGCTTTTGTTTCTTACTTCATTTAAAGTAATGCTTGTTGATTTTTTTTATTATTGCATTATTGTTGTATTTAATAGTCAGGTTTATTAACTATAAAACATGGAATATAATTTGCTCCCCTTCAGTATCCAGTAGTTCCCCTTTCCCTATTCTCCTACTTTCTTCTATTGTATATTTATTTATAGTTTTTTAAATTATTGCTTTATAAAATACACATAAAAGTAGACTTCACTGTGATATATTCATATTTGTACATAGCAATTTTGGTGAGATATACTGTGGGTTAATTTGAAGGAAAATTATCACCTTTATAATGATGAGTTTTATCATCTATACATGGGATGTATAATTCAGTGTTTTATTTACTTTTTTTGACTTTTATTTTCTCATAAGTTCTACATATTTTGTTTTTAAAAATGTACACATGTGCCTTATGTACACTTGCATAAGGCACCTATATAAAATTTATACATAGTGTTTTATGCTCTTTTTTAAACTGTATATATTATGAAATGTGACTGGCCCTAGTGACCATTTTTCCTACAGATTATTATTTATCTCTTCCAAGAGATAAATAATAAATAAGCCATGCCCTTGTGCTTCAAGTGTTTGGGTGAGTACCACTGCATATTTACATGTTATCATGATCACATATGCTCTAATTTCAGTAAGTCTCTGTGATGGGGAGTATCATGTATATTCAATAGCAGAATAGTTTCCACAAATAGATACTATTTTAAACTCTTTTTGAGTTAATGATTATTAATTTGTTTTAAATGTTCATCAATATTACTTAATTTTTTCCCATGATGGGTTTTTATTTTATATTTCTTAAATTTCTAAAGATTTTGAATTTTTATAATTAATAAACATATCTCATGTATAAATTTGCAGTTCAAACTTCTGTCCTTTATATCTTTTTGATTTAAAAGATTAGAAAAGGATCCAAAAATGCAGCTAGAGATTGATTTCAAGAAAAAGAAAAAAGTATAAATTATTTTCTAAAATTGACTTTTTCTTTACTCATCATTTATTATAGGTTTCTTGTATGATTGTAAGGGTAGGTTATTTAAAGTGGATTCTAGGGCTTATCTTTGTTAATTACTACAGGAAAAATAAATAAGAAAATTCTCTACACTATGGCTGCAGGAAAATAAATAAATTTCTTTAAAATCATATGGTAACAAAATTGTTAAATGACATATTTACTAAACATCCACAACTTAAAATTTTTTTCTGTAATATTTTTGGCAGTGAATCATGAATTCTATTATCTGGATTTTGGGGTTTAATATGAAATTATATGGGATAACATTTGGCCAATCCTAGAAATATTCATACATAATTTGTTGTTTATTTAATGAGATGTTGTGGAGAAAGCAACTAATGAGCATATTTATTTTTAGAAATAGTTACTTTTTTGCTTTTCCATTTCTAATAAACCTTTTAGATTTATTTCCTTACTGAGTCACTCAGGGCCACTGATGTGTTTTTTTTTTTAATTTTGTAATCTCCAGGCATTTATCCTTCTAAGAAATCTGTCTTGAGAGCTCTGTATCAGAAGAGTTTCTTAACATGAAAGAAAAAAAAAATATTTATGTTTCCCCTGAAATGTATTGTCAATGCACTCTCTTCAAAATAGAGAGAAAATAATATTTCCCCAGACTGACATCCTGTGTCAGGAGCTAACAATACATTGATGGTCTTTGAAGAAATTTTATACAGTTCTGTCTCTGGGTAGTTTTATGGGGGCTGCTGAATTGCCATTTAGTATCCAGATACCCATGTTTTTTCATCTGTACTATGGGAATAATTTTAGAGGGCACAGATGAATAATGCTCTTCATGGAGGCTATGAATACCTGTGTGTTCTGTAGTGCACTGAACACACTGGAAGACAATGTGCAGATTCTAATTGGTTAACCATTATCTGCCACTCACATTAATTATCTTTTAAAAGCTTATGATAACCTTTTCACTTTAGGCATCCATGTCATCTCCATTCCCAAGTATAAAAATTTGAATCTTTCTTTTCTGAATTCCAGGTTCCATTTCTCTTGTGGTTCAATGTGGTGCAAATAATTATGGTATTTTTGTCTTTCTTTTACACTGTGTTTCTAATAAAAATGTTCTCTGCTCAAGCCCATATTTTCCATGTCCAGCTATGTTTAGAAAATGACATAGAAAATTTTATTTGATAATTTATAAAGGAGAGGTGAGAATACTTCTTGCTCATGTGTCCCTTCCTTAGAAACTGAACCAGAACTATGCTTGGTCCTGTAACGGGAGCAGCATAACCAATCAGATATGTAGAAAAAATGTTGATTGATTGTATATTCTCTTCTAAGAATTCTCTGTTCAGATCCTTGGCACTTTTCTTGATTGGGTGATTATTGTTATTATTATTATTATTTGCTTAGATTTTTGACTTCTTTATGTACCCTAGAGATTAGTGCTCTATCTGATGTGTGAGGGGTAAAAAATTCATTCTAGGATGTAGACTCTCTCTTCACCTCACAGATTGTTACTTTTGCTGAGAATAAACTTTTTAGTTTTATTCTATCCAATTTATTGATTATTTGTTTTAATTCTTGATCTATAGGTGTCTTATTAAGGAAATTGGGGCCTAATCCCACATGATGAAGATTAGAGTCTGCATTTTATTCTATTAGATGCAGAGTTTCTGGTTTAATTCCTAAGTTCTTGATACACTTTGAGTTGAGTTTTGTGCATGGTGAGAGATAGTGGTTTGTTGAAGAGGCTATATTTTCTCCAGTGCATGTTTTTGGCATCTTTGTCTAATATATTATAATTGTAATTTTGTGGGTTAGTCTCTGTGTCTTCAATTCTGTACCATTCATCTTCCAGTCTGGTTTTTTTTTTTTTTTTTTTTTTTGTCAATGCCATGCTGTTTTGTTACCATTGCTCTGTAGTCTAGTTTAAGGTCTTGTATAGTGATGCCACCTGCTTCACTCTTCTTGCTAAGGATTGCTTTAGCTATTTTTGGTCTCTTATTTTTCCAGATAAATTTCATGGTTGCTTTTTCTATTTCTATGAGGAATGCCATTGGGATTTTGATCAGAATTGCAGTAAATCTGTATAGTGCTTTTGGTAGCATGGTCATTTTGATAATATTAATTCTGCCTATTCATGAGCAAGGTAGATCTTTCCATCTTCTAAGGTCTTTTTTGATTTTTTTTCTTTAGGGTTCTATAGTTTTTCTTGTTTAGATCTTTCACCTCTTTCATTAAGTTGCTTCCCAAGTATCTTATTTTTTTGAAGTTATTGTAAATGGGGTAGTTATCTTCATTTTTTCTCAGAAAATTTTTCACTAATATACAGAAATGCCTTTGATTTATGGATGTTGATTTTATATCCTGCTACTTTGCTAAATTTATTTACTAGTTTTAGATGTTTTCTGGTGGAGCATTTTGAGTTTTCTAGGTATATAATCATATCTGGCATTTGCAGGTAAATGGATAGCATTGGAGAAGATAATGCTAAGTGATGCTAGCCAATTCCAAAAAAAATGCCAAATGTTTTATCTGATATAGAGAGGCTGACTCATAATGGCGTAGGGAGGGGGAGCATGAGAGAAATAGATGGATTCTAGATAGAGCAGAGAGGTGGGAAGAAAAAAAAGGGTGCAGGGGATTAGAAAGATTGGTAGAATGTAAAAGAGTTCATCATCAAAAGTATACGTATGAATACACAAATTGGTATCACCATACTTTATATACAACCAGGGATATGAAAAACTGTGCTTTATACATGGAATAAGAATTGTAATTCTTCTGTTGTCATTTATTTAAAAAAATCAATAAAAATATGAAAAAAATGTTTATAAATTATATACATTAAATATGTGCATGATATATATATATGTGTGTGTGTGTGTGTGTGTGTGTGTCTGTGTGTATAGATCTAGGGGAAGGCAAGTCTCTTTCCTGAATTTTTAAAAATCAATTAATTTATTAATTTGTTATAAATTGCTATTAGAGCAGAATGCATTTCACTTCATAGTACACAAGTGGAGCACAAAATTTTATGTCTCTTATACATAAAGTATAGTTACAAAACCCATGTAACTCTGCTTTGTGTGCAAAAGATTTCCATCTCATTCCACCATCTTACCTAACTCTCTACCATCTCCCATCACCTCCCTCCCCTTTGTCTTATTCAAAGTTTCTTCATTTCTTCCATGCTACCTCCCACTTCCCTCATTGTGGATAAGCATCCACTTAGCAGAGTAAACATTGGGTCTTTGGTTCAGTGGATTGGTTTACTTGCCTTAACATGATATTCTCCAACTCCATCCATTTACTTCCCAATTCCATAATTTTATTCTCTTTTAATGCTCAGTAATATTCCACTGTGTATATAGACCATATTTTCTTTATCCATTCATCTATTGAAGAGCATATAGATTGGTTCTATAGTTTACCTAGTGTGAATTGTTTGCTATGAACATTGATGTGGATATGCCACTGTATTATGCTGTTTTTAGCTCTTGTTGGTCTAAACTGAGGAGTGCGATAGCTGGGTCAATGATGGTTCATTTCCATGTTTTCTAAGGAATCTCCTTATTCTTTTCCAGATTGGTGTCACCAATTTAGAGTTCTACCAACAGTGTAACAGTGGGCCTTTTTCTCCACATCCTCACCAACATATATTTTTGCTTGTATTTTTAATAATTGCCATTCTGATTGGAGTAATATTAAATTTTATAATAGTTTTGACCTACAATTCTTTAATTGCTAGACATGTTGAACATTTTTTATTGATTGATTGATTGTTTATCTTCTAAGAAGTGTGCCTCTTCAGTACCTTAGCCCATTTCATTTAATGATTGGGAAATTTGGTTTTTGGCATTAATTTTTTACGTTCTTTATATATCCTGGAAATTAGGGGTTCTATCTGATGTGCATGTGGTAAAAATTTGCTCCCATTCTCTGGTATCACTTTTCGCCTCACTGATTGTTTCTTTTGCTGAGAAGAATCTTTTCATTTGTAATTCATCCCATTTAGTGACACTTGTTTCTATTTCTTGTGCTTTAGTAGTATTCCTAAAGAAGCAAAATTTCAAATCCCCTACCTGGGATTACAGGAGTATGGCATCATGCATAGCAACACAATTCATCTTGATTTCAAGTCCACCTTCTCAAAGGGCTTTCATCCTAGGAATTAAAAGAAAATGTTATAGACAGGCCATTGGGTCTAAGGACATGTCATAAAATAAGGAATATACCATTAATCAATTTAAATAATAGACTCAAATTTTTGGATCTGGGGAAAAAACAAACACACACATACACACACACATACACACATACACAATCACACACCATACACTTTCTGGTTAAATCTCCCTGCCTTCACTCAGGGCAGTTTATCTCTAGTTTTCTGTATCTCAGGATAAATATCGGTTAAAAAAATGTATCTTTCACCTGTAGCATAAAAAGAAGTGGTCATGTCCTTCATCTTCCTGAACTCAGGACAAGCATAACTCTCAAATATGGTACTGTGAACTGAGATTTTTCTGGAGTCTTGACATAGTTGTGAGGGTGCTGTTCCAAAATTACATATAATTTATTAGTAATATTTTAGTCACATAATGGTAATTTTCACATAGTGGATAATTTGGGTTATGCTATAAAATTCAATTTTTATATGAATTCTAAAAAAATATTATCTTTTCACCTCATATAATTTTAATGTTAAATCTGTTTCCATACAAGAGAAGTTAACTAAAATTTTACAGGATTGTCACTGTATTATTTCCATCCATGAATAATATATTTACATATATAATCTACAAATTAAATGCTTTTCTGGGTTGGCTGGATTTTACTTCTCCAGGGATACCTTGCCTTAAAATAGCTGAAGCATGAGGATCTGGATTTCAATTCCCAGAGCCTCAAAAGAAAAAAAAAATAATAAATGTATAGAAAGACCCTTGAATTGTGACACCATTTACTTCTGGATTTGAGGTTATCTCCTATCACTCAAAAAACTCACTAGGCTCAGATTGAGCATGTAAAGACATAAGCTGTGTCCAATCAGGAGCCCTTATACAAGCATTGTCCAATCCAGCACACATTCAGTAAAGAGAAGCAAGTTTTGACCATCTGGTGTGAAGCCTGCCAGTGTGGATATCCTTTCCTAGGCTCCTTCACTTATGTTCAGTGAACCTGATTTTTTTCTCCTGTATAGGTACTTTGTGATTTATAGGGAGGACACTTGGTTCCTAAAAATATAGTAAATGATGAGTGTGCAGTGAAATCCTGAGATGGGATGGTGAGAGTGGTTGAAACTGGCTGCACTGACTATGGTGGAAACTGGCAATGGTTGGCTAGAATCCCTGGTGTAATCTTTAGTTTCTTCAGTCCTGTGTCTTCTTCTGAGAAAGGTCAGCCATGGATCTCCACTGGCCAGTCAACTGGAACATATATTAACAGTAGACCATCAAAGTCCTATAATATCCTATAGAATATCTTCAGCCCCTACCTTAAGTTCTATCTGAGAACATTTGTGGCAACATTTTAGAATCTTCTCAGATTTTTGTGGATTCTGGAGTGGGGAGATCATCAGAATGACAACTCCATGTATTTTTTCCTCCAGGAGGGGTTTGAGATACTTTATATGTATTTCAGTTTTTCTTTCCTCCTGAATTCATTCTCCTTCTTTTTGGAGATGTGGTATTGTGGATTGAGCCAGAGGTACTGTACCACTTAGCTACATACCTGGAACTTTTTAATTTGTTTGTATCTTCAGATAGTTGCTGAGTGTGATTTTAAATTTGTGCCCCAGTATTGTGAGTTGTATTTATATATAAAATTTTAGCTTCTTGTTCAATGACAAATTCCCCCTTTCCCAGAATTATCAGTTACTTTTTTGCAGTATTATCAGTTACTTTACCCATATTATGTTTTAAATGAACATGGTATTTCAATTGATATACCAAAACTGGATGATACTTTTAAAGTATTTTTTTTTCTCTCTGGGTACAATGATATATGCATATTAATTACAGAGACTCAAGTGGCTAAGACAGTAAGATTACAATTTCAAGGTAAACATCAGTAACTTAGGTAGACCAATTAGACAATTAGAAAAACATGTCTCAAAATTTTAAAACATGGCCGGGTATGTAGTCCAGAATTAACAAGATCCTGTTTCAAATCCCCAGTACCATAGAAAAAAAATCAAAAGCAAATTTTTTTGTTGTTGTTTATGAGCATTTTACATGATTGAAAAGTAAAGAAGAATCCCTTGATCTTGGCAAAATCATTTGTTTCTATTCTTCCTTTGTGTCTCCAAGAGCAGACCACCTGTCAAAGTGTTTTTATGCTCTGATTTCCTTTTGTGGAATGTATATGAGAGCATTCTCATTCCCTACTCTAGTATTTTCCTGGAACTGTGTTTCAGAACTATGTAATATGAGGATCCCACAGCTGGTACATCTAATGCCTCTCATAAGTCCAGACCAGTACCTGGGGCTTTTCTTGTTCAAGAGCAGTATAAATGTAGAGGGTTTAGTTTGTAAAAGGAGTAACTGAGAGAACTCTCAACTTTAATTTTTTTAAATGTCTTCACTAATTTATAGTCTAGCACAGTATTTCTTTCTTCCATATTCATATAATTGGAGTACTACTTACTATTCCACTTTTTCAGAGTAGCCATTCTAACAGCTGTGCTCAAGCTGCAGAAGATCTTATAGTTGGCTGGTGCACTAAAATTCGGATGCAAACTTTTTAGATTCCAGGGTGTCTTATGCGCATTTGAAAAAAATTGATGTATGTGGTAAGCCATTCTTATAGACCGTGGCCGCCATTAGAAGATGGCGCCGGCTTCCACTGTGGCCTGTGATAAACAACTCCTTTTATGGAGAGTTGGCACGCAATCCCTTGCCACCCTATGAGAAAGGTCCACGTGGCAGCTTAAGATTGGTATGCTGGAGGCTTTATTAGGCTGTGCTTGGGTGCTCGGCGACGGGTCTCTAGAAGATGATACATGAATTAAGGCCTGAATAAACTGCTGAAGGAAGAATCCTGTGTCGTGTTTTCCCTTGCCGGCGAGGGGTCGCAGCAGATGTACACCTATTTTAGAAATAAAGTGGGGTCTGTGATTCTAACAATTTTTCTTCACTAATATTAGAGATTTTAGCTCATTACAATGTTGGCACACCAATGTGAAACCACTCTTTTTGATCTAGGGGATTTGCACCTGCACAGTTGCCAATGCTTTCAATGCTTTGAGGTTTCAGATGTAGTCCATTGAGTGTAAAATGTTAATATCAGAACAAATTACTTACAGAAAGAATTGGTTAGGTCTGGTGTTATTACTGAAGTGAGCTGGGCAAGAGAGCACAGGAAGTGCTAAATTGCCACTTTGGCTTTCAGTGGTGTTCTGTATTTCCCTGTTAATTTTTCGGTACTGTCTAGATAAAAGTTCAACTGTCAGCAACAGCTCTTTGCATTTTTAGAGAATGTTGGCAAATCCCTCTAAGGGATTAAAGGTTCCCTTAAGATTTAACACCTCATCCACTCTGATCTAATGGAAAAAAGCTTGTGGATCTTGCATGGCCTGAGAAAACCACTTATTTTTCCCCCCTGGAGTGATACTCATATACATCTTATTCCTTTCTCTGTGTGTAAAGATATATTAGCAATCAAACCTGGAATCTTTTTTAATTGTATCTGCTTTTTAAAATTTGTACTGAAGGTTGAACCCAGTCTTTTGTTTAATATTTTATTTAGAGATAGAGTTTTGCTGAGTTTCTAAGTGCCTCACTAAGTTGCTCAATACAATATAAATAAGACAATATTATACATAATATTGTCTTAGAATTTATGATCCTTTTTCCTCATCCTCCTCAGTCACTGGAACTACAGTAATCCATCACTAGACCTGGCCCATTTGCTTTTTAAAAGCACCAAAATTGATATTGGTAACTTTCTCTGTGTTATGTTCATCTTCAATAGCTACTAATTTTGCTATTTTGCTTAAGATTTTCTTTACTTTTAGTTTATAAAATTTACTTTTAATTGGGATGGATGACTTGATAATAAATTATTAGTCATTTTATGGCTTACTAATTTTTTTCTGTATGTTTTAGTTTCAACCTCAGGTTTAGATGAATTCCAATTATTGCAGCTGTATTAAGGTCTAAGTGAAAGATGATAACCTGTATGGATATTGTTAAAGTAATGGAACCACAATTTAACCCAGTTTTTTTGACTGTATATACCCGAAGGACATAAAATTAGCATACTACATTGACACAGTCACATTAATGTTTATAGCAGCACAATTTACAATAGCTAAGCTATAAAATCAACCATTCAATGATGAATGGGTCCATTTAATGATTACAGGATAAAACACTGTTGCTTATGTAAACAATAAACTATTAATAAGCCATAAAAAGAACTACTTTATGACATTTGCCAGTAAATAGATGAATCTGGAGATTTTATGCTAAGAAAAACAAACTATTTCTTTAAAACCAAAGGTTGAAAGTTATTGCTGATATGTGAAATCTAAAGCTCATAAAGTGGGGAAGGGTAAGAAAAGATCAGTAGATGGCACAATGGTTAAAAAAAAATGAATGAATAAATAAATAATGAGTAAATAAATAAATAAAAGGAAAGGGGATAAAAATATTAAATATATATATATATATATATATATATATATATATATATATGAATCCTACCATCATAGCCACCGATAAGAACAGGATTTTAATTAGGATAAGATATATTCCATGCTTGCTTCATACCATAAAAATTGATTTTACTATCATGTAGAACTAGAAAGAACCAATAAAAAAAACCAAATTATATTTGTTTGAAGAGCTATATGTATATTATATTATAAACATCATACAATACATACCTCAATCAAAGTATATATATATATTATGTATATATATATTATGTATATATATACAAAGTGTATATATATATTATGTATATATTATTTTGTATGTTAAAAAATGTTAAAATTATAAAAATGAAAATCCAAACAGGATTGTTGTTGCTATTTTCAATATTAATAACATACACAAATACCATATAATGTTTGAACATAAATTCACTATTAAATATTTCCATTAAGTGGTCTGTCTACCTTGTTACATTTCAAAATTTCTCTTATACCTTTGGTATTGGAATTTCTAGGGATCTCACTCCATATTAAGAACAGCCAGCTCTATTAGAGAAAAATCAAATAAGATTCTACACTTTAGTAAATCTCTGATTAGTGGTTGTACAATTAAAATGTGAGGATTCCCTTTCTTAATTACCATAATTTTCTTATCTGAACAATATGTATAATTTAGATCATGATATAAAAAATACAAAATATATATTTTTGTGGTAATGCTTGAGTTTTATATTGTGTTTTATAAATGTGGAGTATATATACATTTTTGAACTGAAATCACTTTTTCTGCAGAAGTAGATAATGATATCTTTTTGTTCCAAAACACCACCTACACAATAGTCTGCTAACACTCATTTCAACTTCAATTACATAACAGACTGTGCAAATGTTTATGTGGTCAATGTGTTATTTATTTACCTATTCTTATTTCAGGTACTGTTAACATTCAGGGATATAGCCATTGATTTTACTGAAGATGAATGGGAATGCCTTTAGCCTGCTCAGAAAATCTTATATAAAGATGTGATGTTAGAGGACTATAGAAACTTTGCCTTCCTGGGTAAGTTTAATTTCCTTTTAAATTTTTTAATTAATAATTATTAGTTAATTTACTTCTGTTGTATCTTCTGGGAACTTCTCTATAAGAATGAGTTTCAGATTTGTGTTTCAATGCATAAGGGCATTTTTAGTACAGATATTTTACTCTTTAATATATATTATTTTACTGTTTAATCTCTCTCTTTCTTGGTGTGTTATACATCTTTCACTTTAGATAAGTAGTACCTAGCATAATTTAGTGATGTAAACTATTGTAGCCTACACAAAGCAGGGGACACAGTTGAGACATTCAAATGTCAAAAAGAAAACAAAACTAAAAAATGTTGACAGACTAGTTGTTCAGCAAAAAAAAAAAAAAAATTTCAGAAGCTCAAGTTTATTTATTTTTATTGTAATCATTGAACACATACTTCCCTACATTGATCATACTTTCAAATTCTTTGTAGTCCTCTGTTTTCTTCTTTAGTGATTTCCCAGTTTATTCAGATTAACCACCAAAACTTAAGTTTTGTTGTGAGGGCCAGCATGATCTGTTACAAATCTTCTTGTGAGGAATCCTGTAAAGAAGCAAACAAAATAAAGAGACACATACACAGTGAAAAGGAAAAAAGAAAAAACTGGCCATTCTTCTTCATGGCTGCACATAGTATACCCCCAAATTACATAGCTTCTCTTACCATGACTACATACTAACCCAGTATTATTTTAACCCCAAGTGCTAGCTAACCAAGATAAGGTACAGTTAACAAAATAGAGCCCCTTCTTCCTAGGGACATTACCACAGAAACTAGATAGTGCACCTGTATAGTTGTCTTAATAGCTTCACGGAGAAACTGCATGGAATTACAATTGTGGGACTCAGAGTGCCAGTTACCATCACCCCCACACTTTTCTGTCTATTTTCAAGGTCAGAATACCTAAAGCCCCCCCTCCTTTTTTAAGGATTTTTTAATAAGTAATATTACTATATCCTTAATGCTGGTGGGGGCACAAAAAGGGCACGTATGGACAATAGCAAGTGCCAACATCAGTAAACATCCACCTAGGAATATTTTTTGACCCAGATGAAACTGAGTGAACAAAGTTAGCCAATGTAACAAGTCTAAACGTCCATCATCTTGTTGGACCTTATTTATGACATCTTTATGGTAATCTAACTCTTTTAAAATAAAATTACTATTGTCACTTAAATTGAAGTAACACATGTTATTAAACTTCTGATATCCTTTATGATGTAACAATAACAATCAATTGCAGCATGAATGTCAAGTATGGCTTGACAATGTTGTTTTTGTTCTTCATTAAGCATATTAACTGCATGACTAATACTTTTCATGATAGCACAGGAGAGTTTCATCATAGTTTTGTAAGCCCCTAGAGCTAGTCCAGGGAAATCCACTAAGTAGAATGTCAAAGCATCAAATTCTGACTTAAAGAGAAGGTTCACTGAATCATCACAGTTTTTATCAAGAGGAATAGACCTTTTATGAATAAATTGTGTTGGATTTTGATCTATTAAATACTATGTGGATGGTAAGGACACAGTTATTCTGCTCAGACAACAATGAATACCATGAAATATTTTTGCGCATATATAACAATTTCATCCAAGTGAGTCAAGATATTGTAATGGGTTGTAGAAGTCCAGGTCTGACAGTACTGAATTTCCCACAGCTGGTGTACAAAAACGGAGTACATTGATATTAAGACCAAAGCATTTACAGAGTTTTGTGTAAGTTTAGCAATCAAAGCAGTAACTAAGTTATCCAGAATACATTCTGACCCTATTTGAGCCAACATCTGTTGAGCTGAGGCTGTTAATGGTTTTATATCCCCCAAGTAACTGGAATTATAGTTTCTTGGGTTCCTCTTTTAATGTTTCTCCTCTTTTGAGGAGATTATTCTCTTGTTTGGAGGGACTCTTCTCTTTTAGCATTAAATGAAACTTAGGAATCAGCTTGTGAAGTTCCTGATGTACATTTATAATTGCTATATTTTATGCATCAATCTAGAGTCCAAAGAGAACATGTTGGCATAAGTTTAGCAGTCTATACTTTTTCCCACGTGATCGAAGGCATAGGATCTTGTCATGCTTGTCAGGTGGAATCTTATATATTACATAATTTTTTGGTGATGGCTATTTGAGAATAAAATGTCTATTCAATGCAGATGACCAATTTTGAGTATTAACTTTATGTTATATATTGAGCACATTAACATAAATAAAACAACATTTAATGCATATTAGTATGAAAGAGGGTACATCTTTGTTTGTTTGTTTCTGTTTTAAAAGGTAAGTATTATTATACAATTTGCTCACTCAACAAAAGCTTATCCAAAAGGATTATGAGAAATTTCATGATTTAAAACAATATCCCATTGATTAAAAATTGTGCAAAACATGAGATGTAAAGGGAAGAGCATAATCCATCTTTAAACAAATAAGGCCTTTAGGAGCAGATCATGCTTCGTTACTTTCCATGCTCTCTGCTGGAACTGACTTGGCAATTTCTTTTTTTAGATTAAATTCTGTTAGTAATTATTTTTTCTTTTGTTTTGTGTTTTGCAATAATGCATTAATAATCATAAATACTTTGAAGTGAATAACTCCCTATAATTCTACTTTATAAGTTGTTTTCTATATTTCCTATTTTTTCTATTTTGATTAATAATTTAATTTCTGGATCATTGCTTTTTATTGTGACATGCTTGGATTATTTTCATATATATATATTGCTTGATAAGCTTCTCCCATATTGACAGAATTTGAGCTTTCCACACTAGGAATGCCCCTTTCATTTTTTCATAAAGAATTATTCACATACACTTTGTGCTTATTAATGTTAATATTTTTGCCTCAATTTCACTCTCTAAACTTTCTTTAAATAGTTATTTAGTGTTCTTTGAGTAATTCATAACTGCCAGTATCCTAACGTTTAATTCTTAATGTTTTCTTTTTTTTGGTCACTTGGATTAAGCCATGCTTCTCTTTGTTTTTATTTGCTGTACTATTTTTTATTTGTTCATTAAAGAAGCCAACATTAGGTTATAACAGTAGTCCATTTTAAGTAAAAAAGTATAAAAGCTTTTAAATAAATAAAAATATGCAAGAACAGTGCTGCATCCTTGTAATATTAGCTAATTGGTAGACCAGGCAAAAGTACTTCATGTTTGAGGGAAGTCACAGAAATTTAGAAACAACATGACTCAAGTAATTTTAAAAAGACTTGTGTTGCAGTTCAGTGATATAGGATTTTGTGATATAGCATCACACATGAAAAATTAAAAGGTGGATGACCTAAAGATCTAGAATTACCAGTAATAAATATGTATTCATGAACAATTAAATCAGAAAATTGAAGAGATACCTCTGCTTTTGTGTTTATTGCAAATATTGTTCTCAGTATTAAAGCTAGGGACTCAATGTATGTGCCCATCAATGATCAAATGAGTAAAAATATTGTACTTATATACTATTATTATTTAGTTATGAAAATATTTTGGTTCATAAAGTGTTATAAGAAATATATGCAGGACTTTCCATTAAGTGAAATGTGGCAGGCAGAGATTAAGTTGCAGGAGCATTTGATTCACATGTGGAAGTCAGAAATTTAATGAGTAAGAGTTTGCTCACCAGGTACTATATTTGTGTAGGGTTGATATTATAGTCAAAGTGTCCATATTTTTTTTGTTATTGAGGATAAGAGAATCAAGAGTTTTGTTTTACCACACGGTGAGTGTATTATGTTCTTCATAAATACTAGTAGAATTAATACAATACATTCTAAGAACAAAACTGAAAATTATATGAAATAATGATTATGTTAATTCATTCTATTCAGTCATTTTACCTTGCATATATAGTATTAAATACCATGATATATTTAGTAAATAACAAAGTTTTATTTGTCAATGAAAGAAATCATCATATCAAATGAAATAAAAAAAATAAAAATCAATTTATTATACTTGATTGTCATGTGTTGACTTCATCCAAGTATTATGGCCATAGGTTATGCAAGGTTTTTATAGTCTTTTAAAATGTTTTTATGGAAAATTTTATAGACATATTTGTGTATATTTCTTAGTAAATTTTTTGTTCATATTTCTTTTTAAGAGTTCATAGCCTCTTTACCATTGTTGAATATTTGTGGTATTATCACTCGAAATCTACTAGTTATTTTCATGTCTCTATGTAATGGTAGACAAAAACCAGTTTATGAACACTCTTTGAAAAAGGAACAAATGTTTGTGTGTTTTACATTTCTCTTGTTCTACTGAAAGTAAAGGTAGCTGGTAGATATTTCCTAAATACACAATGTTATCTTATAGAGGACAGAAGGCTGTGGATGATAAAAGTAACATACTTTCCTTCTCTTTATTATATTACTCTTCTTAATCATGTACTCCTCTTGAATACTGTGGTCTCTACAAGAATTTGGGTAATATTTTCAAGGTAATTGAGTCTGTACATATTTGCTGTACTGATATATTTTTGTATTTATGATGACTTTGTGCTTACTAATCTGCTACACTCCAGAGGTACTTATTTTACCTTAATTTCATGTTATGTATGAAAAATATATTTATCCCAGTCTAGTAACTATTGTTTTTTTTTTTAATTTTTGTTTATTTCAGTCATGACTCATCATGATACCCAAGAATATTCACCCAAAAAGGGCATAAAACATATATTTCACAAAGTGATAAGGGGAAAATATAGAAGTTGTGATCTTGACTATTTACAACAAAAGAAAATATGGAAAACTACAAGTGACAGTGAACACCAGAAATCATATAAAAATTCAGGTCTTGTTAACCACCAGAGAATTTCAACTGGAGAGAAGCCCTACAAAAATAAACAATGTGGCAAAGCTTTTAATTAAAAAAAGTTCTTATTTACCACAGAAGAACCCACACTGGAGAGATGCCCTTCCAATAGGCAGAATGTGATAAAGTTTTTAAAGAAAAATCAATCTTTATTAAGCAAAGCATAATTCACACTGAAGAGAACCCTACAAATGTGAAGAATATGGTAAAGTTTTTAGTCGAAAATTAAACCTTATATACCAAAAAATAATTCACACTGAAGAAAACCCTACAAATGTAAAGAATGTGGCAAAGATTTTAGTCAAAAACAGGTCTTATTCACCACAGAAGAACTCACACTGGAGAGAAGTCCTACAAATGTAAAGATTGTGGCAAAGCTTTTAGTAAAAAATCACACCTTATTTGCCACAGGAGAACTCACACCGGAGGGAAGCCCTTCAAATGTAAAGAATGTGGCAAAGCTTTCAGCTGAAAATCACAACTTATTTGCCACAGCAAAACTCACACTTGAAAGAAGCCTCACAAATGCAAAGTATGTGACAAAGTTTTTACTCAAATATCAAACCTTATTTGCCACAGAAGAATTCACACTCAAGAGAAGCCCTACAAATGTAAGGAATGTGGCAAAGCTTTTAGCAATAAAACAGCCCTTATTCACCACAGCATAACTCACACTGGAGAATAGCCCTACAAATATGAATAATGTGGCAAAACTTTTAATAAAAAATAAACTTTATTCATCGCAACAAAAGACACCCTGATGAACATGAAATGTGAATAAAATGATAATAGTTTTAAAGAAAAACTAAACCTTATTAACAACAGAATTTATACAGAAAAGTACCCATACAAATGGAAACAATGCAGCAAAGCTTTTAATAAGAAATCAATTCTTTTTCACCACTAGGCTATTTATTCTGGAAAGAAGACATAAATGTAGAGAATGTAGAAACATTTTAAATTATATATCATACATTACTAGACATCAGAGAAAACACACTGGATAAAAGCTTTACAAATAAGACCATTGTACCATTCTTCTAAGAAGGGGTCAACATTTAATGCTCACTACAATAACCACAGCAGAGAGAAAGTTTTGAAATGTGAAAATTGACAATGTGACAATGTCTCCAATATTTATTCACTAATACACAGCACCTGTGGATACATACTGGTTAGAGAGAATACAAAAAACGTTTTGGGAAAAAAACTTTTCATGGCCACATGTTTCTTAAACACTGCTGATTTTTGGAGAAATGATTGTGCTCAGAAACACTAAATAGTTAAATAATATTTCCAAAAATTTTTCAAATTTTAAATTCATTGAACATCTGAAAACTTATACCAGTAGTGAACACTGAAAAAATGTATGCCTTATATGACAATGAAACATTTACAATAAACACCTTGACAAATGTGAGAGTATAGTAAAGACATTATCTATACATTACATCTTGATGTATATGAGGATCAATAAAAGACAAAAGACATTTAAATGCGGAAAATAAGTAGTTGTCTTTAACTTTTGCTTAAATATATTAAGCATGATCAAGTTATTTGGTAGAAATATCAATCATAAATATCATACATGCATAGTGCAGAAACCTTTCATCTTTGAAAGCATATCCATTTTTTTCTAAATCAAAAATTACTATTTTAACTTTTGAATACTGCAGAAAAGAATTATATGAAATCTATTTTTTTATGTTTAACACTGAATTGTAATATTTTAAACTTTATTTTTTTTCAGTTTAAATTTAGGGATTTTTTAAACACTCAGCCATTTTTTAAACACTCCTAAGCCCTCTCCCCACTTTTTCAAATTTTGAGACTGTCTTGCTAAATTTCCTGAAACCACATTAAGTTGCTGAGGCTGAATTTAAACTTCTGAAACTTCTCAGCTTTCCAATTGGCTCGGAATACAAGCATGGACCATCATGCCCATCTTATAGTGCATTTTTTTTATCTTATGTATTCCATATATCATTATAACTGAATATTTCTTTATATGTTAACACTCATGTATTTCATCCTGCTGTTAAATGACAGTCCTCACAGTGTTCCACTTGACTAAATGTTTTATGTAACAGTAAAATATACTATTGAGTAAATATTACTCTAGCATCTCTTAATACTTTTACACATTGTAATGAAACTTAATGTGGAATATAATTTGCATAAGTCAGAACATTATAATTTTTTCTTTTTGTATTTATGGTGAAATTAAGAGTTATAAGTAGAAAATAGTTATAAGATAATAAGCTCCAGATTTTTATATCTTGAATTACAAATTTTAGCATTTTAACTTTTAAACATTTTAATATTTCCTAATGATTTGAATAGACTGAATTTACACAAACTTAAAGGTAGCTCTTGTAGGAGAGAAGAGCTTTATCTTTCTTGTGTGTGCATAATGGCCTTCTAGACTGCAGCCTCATTGGAAACATTTCATTTTTATGTGAAAGAGGACAATGATCAGTGTTTTCATTTACATTAGTAAATTCTGACATCACTGTTGTTCTATAAGTAGTGTTATTTCAGGGCAGGAATCAGAGAAATGGATCTGGAATCAAGGTTGAGTGAGGCCTTATACTTATGACAAAATCATCAATGAGCTATGTTTCATAGTCTTATTTTCTGTGGATCAAGTAGTAAGAGGCAAACTGAGAAGGTTGTATGTAAAGATTAGTTTTTTTATCATAAAATGTTGGCTTACCACCTACAATAGGGCAAAGGCTTCTTATACATGTAATCCATACAAAAATAATATTGAATATCATTTACAATTTTATTAATATTATATATAATTAATGAAGAACTGAGTCTACAACAACATATGGCTAAGAACAAGGTTTGGGTACATTGTACAATCTCCAATATAGACATATTTATACCAATTTAATTATACATGAAATTACACTAAATGAGAAGAAAAATCAATTGGATCAACACACAGCAATATACAAATAAAAACTTGTAAAGACTTAAGCAATAGACCAATAGTGGATGAAGTGTGGCTTCCAAATGCTAGGGGGAAAATGGAAATATAATCAGAGGTAATTGAAGAAAGATAAGTTACCCACTTTGAGCTAGAAGAGCATTTGAAAGAAAAAGAGTCACAAAGTTAGCAAAGATTATTCACTTCCATTTGTATAGTTTGTAATATATTCCAAAAGATTTCTGCATGTTTTATTTCAGTCAAATTGGCAAACAATCCAGAAAGTTAAAAAAGCAAGTATTGCTCCTCTGGTTTTAAAAGCAAGAAAAAAACATAGAGAGATTTATTGAGCTAGAAAAGAATAGAGGTAAAATTAGAAATGAGATATCCAGAGTCTCAGTATAATGAATTTCAGCCATCCCTGGCTGGACAAGGAATTTTTACTTATCAAATAATTTGTTCACTTATGTACAGATTAAAGAACATTGCTGATTTTAGTCAGTCTTTTTCATTAATAACAATTATACACCTTTCAAAAGTTTCCAGCCACAAAAATACACAATTTCAGAAATCTTCTGGTTCATCCTCCATATATTCTGTCACAATATTCACCAGGACAAGATAATACAAACCTTTTGGCAGCCCCATCAAGCATTCACTTCTATGAATTTTAAGGCCAAACATATACTGCAGAGAAATGTATGATACATGGAACAACATAGTTTTACATGGAACAACATAGTTTTACTTAGTAAAAGTATTTTTTTCATGTAGAATATATCCCAACTTCTTTGTCTTGGGATTGCATTAGAAAAATGTGAGGTAATTATACTGTGTATTATAAGCCTTAAAATTAACTTAAAATACCAAAGAATATTTTATGTTTATTCTTAAATATAGTTTCTATATTTCAAATATTCAAATCAAATTCCACAGCAATGAATGATACAAAAAACTTGAGAAAAACAACTGCAGTTTGGTGTCTCATCATGACCTTTCAATACCTGTTGTAGATTGCCTGTTGGTTCCACATTTGGGTGAAGTGGAGGACAAAATCTCCTGCATTATTTTTTTGGGGGAAGCCATCATTCTTGAAAAAACTGAACCCCAAATAAAAATATGTTTACTCTACATTCTAGTTGTAACAGTTGTTTACTTATCTAGCATAAAACAAATCCACTTTCTTCTGGTTGAATATCTTGAGCCCAATGATATGTAACCTAGAAGCTAAAAGAAGTATGACATAAACGAAGAGATCTTTTTTGCATAAGGCAAATTATACTTTTTTGTATTTGATTTTTCTGCTTTTGAAGATGTACATTTCTCTTCCTACAATGGTATTATGATTGATGGTGACTTGTGTGAATATACGAGTCTTAAAATGCAGCTACATGATTTTGAGTTCTTTCACTGGTAGAAAATACTATAATTTGTACACTAATAGGAGACTCAATATGGTGCTAGAGAAACCTATTTTTTCAATCTGCCTCTTTATTCATGGTTTTAAATGGTTTTGATCTAGTCAGTTCAGACCATTTCTGATTAATGGGTGTCATCAAGATATATCCATGTATTCAAATTCTATCTATGATCAGTAGCAATGAGACAATTCTTCCCATTAAAAATCAAAATATTATCATAAAGTTTTTGCTATATTTTAAGGAGCCACTCTTGCTTTTGCTTTACTAAACAGAATCAATTCTACATATTTGAGTCCCAAAGTAAATGGCAATACGTTAACCTAAGCACCGTGAGGAATATAAGGAATACAAGATATCACTTTTGAAATATAAAAAGCAAAAATAAGAATCATAAATGCTAAGTAATTACCATCTAAACTATACCAGGGCTTTTAAAATGTAATCTCAGATGTTCTGCTCACTCTCATACTAAGAGGCCTTAGACTCAAAGACATTTAATCTTGTTGTTTTAGTCTGTTTTATAATGCTGTAGAAAATTACCTGAAACAGGCCAATGTACAAAAAGAAATAAAATGCATAAAAATATTTTCTGAGGGGCTGGGGTTGTGGCTCAGTGGTAGAGTGCTCACCTAGCACATGCAAGGAGCTGGGTTCAATCCTCAGCACCACAAAAATAAATAAATGAATAAAATACAGATATTGTGTCCAACTACAACTAATAAATACATAAATAAATAAATAAATAAATAAAAATTTGAGTACATAGTTCTGAAGATTTAAATGCATTGTACCAGAATCTTCTCAGCTCCTGTGACAGCCCCTTCACCTTTGTTACACATGAGATGGTATTATGGTGAGGGCTCATTTGAGAATTAGAGAGAACACAATGAGACAGGAAATCAGAAAGATTCAGAGAAAAGTCTTGCTCTTTTTGTAACAATCTGCTTTAATAGGAACTATCCTGTGTCCCATGAAAATTACATTAACCCTTTTCAAGGGCATCTCCCACAATGATCTAACCACAATCTACTAGATCTCAGTTCTTAAAACATTCCACTAGTTTTCCAAATCTCTCCCTTTGAAAACTAAGTTTTCAAAAAGACTTTTGGAAAAAAAAGAGAGAAGATGCAAAAGTCCTCCTCTAAACTTGAGCATTTTGGGGACATACTCAAATCATAATGAAAGTAATATGAAAGAGACAATGGTAAAAATGAGACCTATAATGCCATTTCTTAGTAGTTATAAAGATTCTAGATACTACAATAAAATTCTTTAGAATATAGAAATTATTTAAGTGGAGATTTTATTTTAAAGGCAATAGGAAATTTAATTAAACTATTTCTTGAAGAATGAATGAATTTGAATGGGACAAGACTAATGGGCTAGGTATAATAAAAGAAGGGAAAAGTCTGTGCAAAAACTCAATAGATGTTTAGTAAACCATGCCTAGGTATATAAAGAATATGGTGGGCTTTCTTAATATGCTGTATCAAGCCAAAAGTTTACTGGCTAAAATTTGTGTCCCTCAAAACCAGAGCAAATATTCATATGAAAAATGCAGTGGACATAAAGATCTTCTTACTTAAAATATCTGCTTCCAAAGACTACATGATGCTTAGTAAATCTCAAGAGTATTATCTTTCTTTCAATTTCAGTTTTTAGATTTTTATATAGTTACTGCACCATCTCCTGGCCAGATAAATATTTTCTTGAACTTCTTCATATATTAATCTATACACTATCTCACATACGTTTGTTTCTAGATTGTCATGGATCCCTCCTAGTAAATTCTGAGATGTGTTAGAGGTTTAACAAGCATAGAAATTTGCTTATGAAAAATAAGCCATGTTGTACATGGGAAGTACAAAGAGAAAAGATGCAAAAGTCCTCCTCTAAACTTGTATATGCTGATATTACACAAGGTTATTCCAATGATGTCTGGTTTGGTGTAGGGAAGCAACTTTTCTTATACATTATCACACAAAGTTCATCAAATAGGGTTGTTAAAAACTTTTTGGGAACACCCAAATTTATCGTAGTAATTTCTACATTGAAAAACTATTGTTACCTTTCAACAAAACTATTCATTGCAATAAATATGAAATAGTTCTTTAATATTGCAGAACAGAAAATTGGTGGCATTATTCACTGAATGCCAATATTTTCAAATAACACCTATAGGGGTACTTAACAAAATTGATAGATAATTAAAGTAAAGTGTGAAATGAGACCCAGAAACAACTAATTATAGTAAAATTTATTATTAGCTTCTTTCAAATACTAGTGCACCCTTTTGTTTTTTTTTTCCCAAAAGTTAATTTTTTTAACCTTTTGGTATGATATTTTACTTCATTTATATAACAGGATAAATAGTATGGTTTTTTCATATGCACTCTCTGATGCATCCCGAATATATTTGCATACCCCAACACCTTAGCAGATTTCTATATACATTATTCACTAGAGAAACAGTAGTTACTTCTGAAATCAATATTGTCCTTTTCAAATGAGGTCTTGCAGGGTTTTTTTTTTTAAATATCTGAAATAATTAGGATGAACTTAGTTCTAATTAGCATATAGTAAATTCCTGATAAATATTTGTGAAAAAGATGAAGAAATAATAAGAGAATTTATATAATCTGTACAATATGATATGTGGTATTTCATGTTTTTAGCTACAACTTATTGAATATTATAACAATCTTACTATGTGGGTATTATGTGGGTATGATGAATCAATAATAAATAAAAATTGCATGCTGCATTGTTAGTAATTCACCAAACAATTTTTTTTCAAAAACAGACACTCTGATGTGTGGTTTTTATCAACTATTATATTATGAATGAATGAAGTTAAGTCAATGAATAATTGGAACTACATACTTGCTTAGGGTGCCTATAATTCATTGTTAAAAAACCTTTAGCTATATAAAATTTTAATACTGTATCTCACATTGTGATTTAATGGAATTTTGATAAAATGTGCATTAATAATGCTGAAGTCTTTTATTGAATCTTATATCAGTTTATGAAATAAACATGCTATATGTGACTTCCTCAATTCTAAGTGTCTTATGTTTTAAGAAACTGTATGGACAATTCAAATTAAAGTTAACATACTAATATCAATAGCAGAAGTACCACAGGAAAAAAGAAAACAAAGAATTGGGAGATTCCACCATTATAGAAGTAATTTTCTCAACATCTTTTCAATGTACTTAACCCATTATTGATACCAAAATTAATGAGCAACCTCTTCTCGTGCTGAGTGTGCATGATGCTATTATATAAAATTAAAACAATTGCAAATGTTTCAGAGATGCATTTTACAACAGTATCTCACTGTGTTTGACCACAGCAAATACCTTCTCAGTGTTCAAATGGGTAAAAATTAAAAAAAAATTCAAGTAAAATCTATGTTAAACAATAACAACTATTTTTTCATAAGGAAACTGTCAATTTTTAGAGAGAGAGAGAGAGAGAGAGAGAGAGAATTTTTTAATATTTATTTTTTAGTTTTCGGTGGACACAACATCTTTGTTTGTATGTGGTGCTGAGGATTGAACCTGGGCCGCACTCATGCCAGGTGAGCGCACTACCGCTTGAGCCACATCCCCAGAACCCTGTCAATGCTTTTTTGAAACAACATGACAATAAACTGTGCCCTATGACATAAAGGAAAGCAATATTTCTTCATTTTATTCTTTGAATATGCCAAGTAGTCTTTGGCAAAATGCCACATATATTATTTTAATTTCATGGGTGTGAAGTATATCTGATTTTCTCTAAATTGCTACTTATTTAATATAAATTTGTTGAGAAATTATTTCTGCATGTGCTGATTAGTGAAATATAGTGAGGAATGGAAGTCATTTAAAGCTCTATGAATTGCAATCTCAGAATGGTAGGAGGAAGCTGTATATAATCATCAGAAACATATTGAGTAATATTAACTTGTTCCAGATATTTATTTCCCTTAGTATCCACTTTTCACATAAACTAGTGCTTTTAAATTGAGCTATTAAATATCGTAGGAAAAGCCATCAGAGCAATCAGAATAAGAAATTTAAAAGAGAATGAATCAAATCATAAACATCTGGTTAAAACAACTAGCCAATTGTTGGATCTTAGCTTTTGACTTTACTAAATTTCCTCCTATTTTTTGATGATGACTAAGAGAAAGGTACTGCTATTAAGAGCATGACCAGAACAATTTATGGCAATTTGTTTTTCTGAAACATATATAAAATTGACTTGCTAACTCAGAATACAATCTATTGAGTATATTTTTTTATGGTCAAAAATGTATAACTACACAACATGAAGATTGGCCTTTTGAAAAAAAGAATGTGATGGTGAAAACCAATTTGGAAAGGTAGTATTGAATATTTTATAACAAAGAAAAAGCAGGAATATTTAAAATAGTTTTGATTATTATATTTGTGTAAAAAATAAAAGTTAGTGTCCAGGCTTGATGTGGTGGTACATACCTGTAATCTCAAAAATCATAGAGTCTGAGGCAGAAGGATCAAAACTTCAAGGCCAGCCTTGGTAACTGAGACCAGGTCTCAAAATAAAATATTGAAGAATTGTGAATATATGTGAGTAATAAAGAACCCCTGGGTTCAATCCCCAGGACTATATAAAACAGTAGTTTCCAAAATTTACACCACAATCAGTAGCCTCCACTCTATCTGCAACTATGTAAAGTTCTAAAAGGCAACTAAATTTAGCCATACCTACTACTAGTTGTCTGATATTGATCATAATTTTGAAATACATACATAGAAGACCCTTCACAAAGTATTAGGGGTTCCCATTATTTTTTCCAATTGCAATGAGAGAGGGAGGAAAACCAACTTAGCTTATGGGGCCATTTCTTTCTCTTAAGGTCAAAGAGTCAAATATTAAAAGGCTTTAGTGTTTAATTGATTATCATTTATGTAATCATAGTGATATGTGTTCTGTGATTTCCTGCTTAATCTACATTGGACACTTTATTATTTCTGAGTATCAGCATCTGTACATACCACCACACCCCACTCTATTATTTAATAGTTACAAGTCCCTGTGTTCATGCTTCATCAGGTAGTTATTCTCTTTAAAAATAATTATGTGTTGCATTCTTTGTCTACATAAAATTTATAAAGTTTAAAAAACAGTAGGAATTTTCACAAATTTGACTTTAAAGTAGTTTTCATCGCAAAACACACACCAGAAGTAAGAATGATTTCTTTGTCTAATTTATTAGCCTTTCTGACATCCGATATCAGGACATGAATGCTGCTCATGGAGGGATGTTCTTCCCATCAAGAACAATCAATACTACTTTCTTCTATCCCATCAAATGTTAAAAAATTGCACATTTTACTGTATTTTATATGCAGAACTTGACTTTCCATTATTTGTGTTTATTGGGATTTTACTTTCTTTTTCCGCAATGTGTTTTTTCTGTATTTTCTAATATTCAATTTTTGTGTGTGGTGAGGAAAATAGATCACTAGAATCTTCTAACTTTTGCTACATTCAGTCACTTGACTACTCACTAGCTAATATTTCTATTAAACCATCATTTTAAAGGTAGGACTGAGGTATGCTAACAAAACCATTTTCAAGGTCTACTGAAGAATCAGCATAACTTTCTTCAGCTCTGTAGTTACAGCCACTGTTTCATCCACAAATTCAGCTCTCTTTGTTTTATATTTCTTCTATATTGAGTAACTCTCTTTGAAATGAGGCACAGAAAGTAGCTTTTTAGAATTTTATCATTTATGAAAATCTATTTTTATTTATCATTAAAGGACAGTCTACTTCAGTTTAGAATACCAGATTGAATACTAGTTTTCCTTTAAATCATGAGGTTATTCTGTATTTATCATCTATAATACATCATTAGTGATAAATACTTGGGTTCTATTCTTGCTTTCTTGAAGCTGACCATGGTTTTTCTTTTCAGGATATTCTCTTTTTTTTAAGCATAGCTACTTGAGAAATTCTGGAGATATATTTAGCATATTTAAATTTTATTTTCTTGAATATAGCATTCAAACAAAGTGGAATATTTCCAGACATGATTTTCTTTCCAGTATATACTTATAGGAAACTGGTTAAAATATGGAAAATACTATGTTTATTTTTCAGACACCAAAAACTGGCATAGCAGGTGAGTGAAACCATAGCAATAAGTGCAGACTGGTGAAGTGAACTATAACTATATTTTTAAAATTGTTCTTAATAAGTGCAGTTTGATAAAATGCTGTTAAAACTTATGGGTAAAGGGGAAGTAAAAATATTCAAAGTATACCACTGTAAGAAAAACTTGAAGTCTGGCACCTGAAAGCAGATTGTGTGGGAAACTTCATGTTATGATACAAAAGAATCCCCCACTTTCCCTTCACCCTCTCACCCCCTTAACCTCACCAGAAACCACAAAGATACTTAGAATAAAAGGTTTCAAGTTCAAGAGTCACACTCTCTTCAAATACAAAAAGAAGTTAAAATTCAACTAAACACAGAATCTTATGGAGATCTGAAACATCCTTAAAAAGTTAGGTTAAAGATGACTCTGTGTTGTTTTTTTTTTTTGTGTGTGTGTGTGTTTTGTTTTGTTATAAGGGTGTGGCTATTCTTTGGTCACCTGAACTCAGCAAAGAAACTGTTATTTTGATGAAGTATCAGTGGCTGAACCACATTAAATACAGACAAATGTTAAAAAAATTAAAAAGCCTAATTATGAAAAAAAATATGTTGCTGCTTTCTCCCTGCACATTTTTCTTTTTAAAGTATTTCTTAAAGTTTTTGATTTTTTTTTAGACTTGAAAAATAGTGAAAAATTTTGTAGAATTTACAACCAACTGCATAAGGGTCTGGGAAGCTGAGAGGCTGGAGCAGGGCTGGGAGGAGCAGACAGAAAGGGGTCTTTCCCTTAGTTACTGGAGGCCAACTATAACTAAAAAGAGACAAAAATCAATAAGTGTTTGTAAACCAGGAAATGATACAGATTATCAAGTTAGTATCAGTTATAAAAAAATCATATAATCAAGAAAATAGAGAAATCATGAACAGGATTAGAAAAAATAGGTGTAAATTGTATTTTTAGAAAGTTATTGGTGATACATAAAAATAAAGATGAATTTTATATTTTGATTTTAAATGGAAGGCAGAGAGATATTAAAGTCATATGGTACTTCAAAAACCTTACTTAAGTTACAAAGGTATAATCAATTGATAGTTTCTACTTATTTTACTGTATATCTTCCTTGGCATTTCCCCTGAAGTCACACTTGTAGAGTGTGACCAAAAACTAAGCAAATAACTAACCAAGAAGATAGTCACTGAAGTTACAATCTTTTTCAGAAAAACCCAATCAATTTCAGAGCAAAGAAATGGTACAACACCTATTCATTTCCTTCTTTGGGAAAAGGTCCCTTTTGCGAATCAGATAGAAGAGGAAATTGGTGAACCTTTATAAAAATATTACTAGAAATAAATATGAGTTTTCTTCATTTAGAAGTAAACTGAAATAAAATAACACCATTGTACAGTATCTTTCAGGGTTAGCCTTAAAAAATAAAAAAAATGAAAAAACTCTTTCTAAAGAGCAGAATACTTGGCAGCACACTTCATCCTTAATTTTATATGGATAAAGAAGTTACCTCAGGTAATAAGGTACATAAACTAATAGGAAGAAATCAAGACTTGATCAAGGGTCTGGAAGAAACTTTTGATGACTATAAAATTTAGGGGGTACAGTAATAAGGAGAGAGACAATGCAGTGTAAATCATGGGATTTCATGCTATCACATACCAAAGCACATACATCATGGATATTGTACAAGACAACCAAGTTGACAACTTGACTTGGCTAGTTATTTTTATCCAGCCTCGGATGCTGCACAGGATGAATGAGGACTGAGTACCATAATGGTTTCCATAACTGCATTTTATCTATCAAATACCTCTTCCAAATATCCAGCCAGCGAGGAGGAGAGGTCTATCTCTAGGTTCTTGTTACAGCACAATTCTTTTCATCATTCTCTCATAATAAATTAACAAGTGGACCTCTTTTAACTGAGAAATAATTTTAACCAGAAAAACCCAAACTTTTTTTTTTACATTTTGCTTTTACAGACAATAAATGCTAAGCAAGCACCACTAATAAAGTGTCAAGAGATGATGCCTAAAATTGAATCAGACCAAACTTAACAAAAATAAAGATATTACTATTGGTCTATGACCATGGTATCAACTCTATTATCATCTACAAAAGAAACAAAAAGCTACTGGCATGGTAGAATACTGGAATATTGAGTTCTAATTAGGGCTCCCCAGGAGGTAGATTAAGACCATGACTTAAATTTCACATCATTATATCAGGTTGTGCTACCAAGAGATATTCTACATATATCCAGGAGCCAGAAAGTCAAAGTTGAAGAGTCCTCACTCACGATCATTTCCATTAACCAACTTGGCAATTATATTTTCTTACACCATTCTTCTGCATCCTCCAGTTTTAGAAATTTTAATTATTTAAGAGGACACTTTTCCAACAGGATGTCTAACAAGATTCCAAATAAAATTTAAACTGCACATGAGAACTCTAAATTCTATGTACTAAGAAAACAGAAAGGAAGAGAAGAAATTACAATCCTAGCTAGGTCACTTCATTCTCCTTAATAGAAGGACATTTATTCCATGTTGCAATGAAGACAAAAATCAGATAATGCAATCTGAAAACAGATGATCCTATTTTCTACTTTTTAGTACTCACTTGCCCTACAGGAATGGTAAAAAAAAAAAAAAAGTAGTAGTTGTTTCTTGAGAAAATTATGGTGAGGAGGCTCAAATAATTTAGGGAAGAGTATGAGTTTCACTCAATCAGCTAAGTTATAGGGATCAAAAGAAATATTTTTAGGGGATTTAAAATGAACAACAGAAGAGACATAAGATGACCATTAGTTTGACATTCAATTAACACAACTGTCAAAACTGTAATTAATTGCACTGTTTTCCCTTCTTATAAGTTTTCTTCAGGAATAGAGTCTCACCAGTACCATAAACTAAGTACAGAACTTAGACTGAAAAGTGAATTTTTGTGGTGTCACTATAGGGAACTGTGCTTTATGGCACCATTAGGACTGAAGGACTCATTTGCCAGACAATTGCTGAAAGTGGTCTTTTCAAAGTACTTTCATCAGGAGAAGAGAGTTTTGTGGCTATGACCATTCAAAGCTTCTTACACTCAAGACTGTCTGGAACTCATGTAAATCACACTCCATGTCTCAATGTAGGAACAAATATGAGAGTGCAAGACAGCTCCAAAATTTCACTTTGAGTAAGCAGAAGCCTCCTTTGAGATCAGACTGCAACCCCAGATTCTGTGCACCCAAACGTGCTTCCTTCCCTTTATTTCCATTGTGCTGATCTGAAGCATACTCACTCATGGACTTCCAAGATGCCTAGTCATGGTCTTAGTCTACCTCCTGGGGAGCCCTAATTAGAACTCAAATGCATCCTTCATCTGCTTCCAGACTTTCTGTTTTCCAGAAGTTCTTTGAAGTCTTTTGTCACTGGAGATCACCTCCTCTTTTCATTGTGGATGTTTATCTCATTTTATGATTCTCTTTGACTGTTACTTTAATTCATTGTGGGTAAAATAGACTTGTATATTTGAAGATCCGGATCATTAAGTAAAATACTTAGCTTAGTTTATGGGCTTATAATACACAATCAAAAATGTTCAATACATTTTAATATGAATTTAGATCCATGATTAAAATTGGAGGAAATAAAATAGGCTTTATAAGGATGTAATTCAGCACAACAAAATTATCATTGTTTTTCACAAAGGATAAGAATTTTGGAAGATAACATGGCACCAAGAAAAAGAATCACTATTTTTTTTATATGGTTGTGCTTGAAAGAGAATAATAATGTCACCATAAATTGATGATATAATATAAAACAAAAAGCTTTATGACAAATTTCTGTTTATTTTTGACAAAATATATTTGAAGCAAAAATTCAAAATCCATGAATCTACTCAAGATACTATAAAGATACAGTGAATAGCATTTCTACACAAATCATGTAATTTTTGTTATATTATGTAAATTTTCTAGACATAGGTGTAGAAGCAAAATACACTAATATTCTTTCTCAAGGCACATTTATAAATCTGCAAATATAATTAAATTTTATTTATTATACACAGATCAGTTTATCAAAAATGACAAAATACCTGGAAATAATTCCTTTGGCATATTCCTATTTCCTAGACAATAAGGTCAGCTTTAATATAATATATCTTCTACCTTTTCAGTGACACATAATTTTTAAATTTTAAGTAAACTTCTCCTTTAGGCTCAAAATTCACCATATAACTATGGTACTAATACTATTAGTGATGGATGTTAGAAGAAAAATTCTTAGTACTTTTTAGAGATTTGTTTGAAATGAAACACTAGATCAAAACATGATCCTTCAAAAAATTATAATAATGCAAGCACAGCAATAAATTTGAAATAAAGCAGGTATAGACATTATTAGCTACAGGACTTTGAAACCTCATGCTTTGGACCTAAAAGGCAATTATTTTGCTTTGTAATTACAGCACTTTCATAGCTGTGTGAGGAGTCTTAGGTCCATGTTTTTGTTTTGTGATCTCACATGCTTCATTTATTCAGATGTATTAATGTAATATATGCTTATATGAGTAATTTGAAATTATATGCCTCTTTCTATTTATAGAATTCTTTAAGAAATTCTTGGTAATCACACAGTTTCTACATTAGAGAGCAATTACCATGCAAGCTAGAAAATGCACAGTGGCTTAAACAACTCTTCATCCCAGAGTTTAGCCTTAAAATTTCACATAGTTGATGGTCAATAAATTTATATGGTTCATAAAGTTAGGATCTGTTGAATCTTAAAGTAAAGAAATAGGAAGCCAGAGAGTGCTTCTTCACAGATGCCAAGCTGTCATTACTGGGAAACCCAAGGAGTCTTACAGGGCAGTCTGTCTCTCTGATTGATGTAGTTATGTAAAATTCAAGTCCTGCTTTTCCTCCCCACAACTTTGGCTTTCCTGTGTCATCTTGTTCTTTGTGTTTCAGTGACCAGAGAAGGAGATAGGTTCACAATTATTTGTTCATGCTAAAGAAGCAAACAAACAAGCAAAAAAAAAAAACCAACTAAAAAACAACTGAGTTTGTGAAAACATCAGAAATTTAAGTACAGTGATAAGCGTAGGATGAGATTCCACTGACCTAAATGTTCCTTTAAGAAAAATTAGATTCAGACATTTTCATTGTAACAGAAATTGGAAAGGACATATATGTATGTATATAGGCACACATGAAACTAATACATAAAGAACTAATAAACACAAATATTCCTCCTCTAAACTTGGAAATTATATTCCTGTGTATTTTTAATCCAGGAATGGGAAATTACTAGCATGTTCATTTGATTTTTCAAAAATTTTCAGTGTGCTTCCAAACCCTTTTATCATGATCCTCTCACTTGTCATTTCTTAATTGAGAGAGTACAGTGTCAGGAAATTTTTAATTTTTTGAGTTAAATTGGATCCAAAGACTCTATGAGAAATATAAGTAGTTTATGGCATTGTGATATTGCCCTCTATAAAATGAAGTTTTGAACATAGAATCTCATTTCCTTCTAAAAATTTTAAAACTTATAATTAGTCAAATTATAAAATTCACATCATTAGTAGTTGTATTTTTTATTAATATTACAGTAACAAGTTTATAAATAAAAAATGCTAAATTACAAATGGAGATATGGTTCAGTGGTGGAGCACTTGCCTAGCATGTGTGAAGTCCTGGGTTTGATCCTCAGCACCACATGAAAATAAATAAAATAAAGGTTTATAAAGTTAAAACTCGTGTCTTCTTTTATAATATGTATACAAATAAGTAATGTTTAAAATCTCTAGATGACATTCCATATGTAAGTTGTATCAGTAGAACTCATTAAACTTAGAACAAATGGGAAACTAAAATTAATCATAATTCCCTATTTAAAAAATGACTTATTTTAGGAGGATATGAATTAAAGAAGCAAACATTGTTAGAAGAAAATATCCTCAATGTACCATATGGAATACAGTTTTCTAGGCTGAGTAGAACTGTTGGAGCTGAAGTCTCTCTTCTGCAGCTACAAGAAACCTCACCAGCATGATAAAATTCCCTCCTTCCACAGCCTTTCCATGAACCAACTGCACACTACTTCTGAATCTAAGAATGCAGAGGCACTTATCCAGATGGATGAGGCCAGGGAGGATGAGGTGCAGGTAACAGCCTAAAGAGTTGCACGTTTTAAGGAAAGACATCTTTAAGTTCTGTCTCTGCAGGCCTATAATTTGAATATCTATAAAAAATGACAAAATTCCCCCTGGAAAACACAGAACTGTGGCTTTCCCAGTGTAACATGTCAGCTTTCTCTTAATTTTACTCTCTTCTTTGTTGGATAACAGCAATCCTTGGAGAGCTGGTCTCCAAACTTTTTTTCTGGACTTATTTGGAATGACATTTCAGTTGGAATCATGTCCCAGTCAAAGTTGCTACTATTCTGATAATAAGATCAAATTAGTCCAGTCCCATTAAACAATTTACAATGCCTCAACTTTGGCATGAGGGATTCCTGGCACCTCCAATGGTTCCACTATGGCTCTGAGGGTCCTACCTCTATCATGTGTGATAGGCTCCTCTTCCCTAGCTTGTTCCCAAATGAAGCACCTAGTTTTCTGGGTAGTTTTGTTTCTGTATGCCACCATTTTCAAAGTGGCATTTTTGTGATTCAGGCTCTGTGCAAAATATTAAAATTAATCTGAAATTTTAAAAGAAGAAGAAGAGGAAGAACTGAAGGCCACAGGCTGAGGAGATCTCAGGAAGATTGAACATGGAGCTGAGTCAGAGCGCATGCTGGAAGGCCACCCTAAGGAACCTGTGATGAGCCCTCATACTCACTAATGGTGGTAGAGGGGAGGCCTGCCATTTCTCTTAGAGAAACCATGTAATATTAGCTTGGGCTTGTGTGTACTATACATAAAGTTATATAAAGTGTAAAAAATAAAATGGAGACTTGTGATGGAGAATCAAAAGAAAGTGCAATCATTTTAAGCAGGTCACTGATATTCCAGGTGTTGAAATCAGAAAATACTGCTTCATCACAACCATTGTCAATATGTGAAGGGTTAATAAAAGTGTCATAAAAATAAAAAGGGTATTTCAGAGAGATTTGGAAACTTGAACTAAATGGTAATAAAATAAAACTATAACCTGTACAGGTAATATTCTACATGGTTGATTTTGGGATAGTTTGAAAGATGCATAAAAATATAAGAAATGCCAAAGCATGAGACCTCCAAAGCCATGTGCAAGATAAATATAAAATAGGAGAAGAGCATAACTAGTTGAACAAGCATTTGTGTGATAAGGCAAGGCTCATTTGTGGAGGAGGAAGCCCTGGGCTTTATGTGCCCTGGAAAAGTTTATCCTCTATACCAGCCCCCATCCTGGCCCAGCCACACCTCTGCCTTTGCTGAAGTTGGTTGTGCCCTATTTCCTTGCATGGCGCCAATTGATCATCAAGGTACCACTTGGAATTGTCTCCTGTATGTTCACTTATTTTTTGGGAGTATTGTCAGGTGAGTTGTGGCAGAGGGGTTGGCTTGTGTCTCCCCCAGCTTTGTGGAGTCTCCTTTTGTTTTAAGCCACAGAGAGCTCTTTGGAGAGCTACAGAAGTACAGACATACACCCTGATTTTCCTGTGGACTTGACACACAACACTGAGCAGGTGAGTCCAATCTCTTTGTTTAAGCTTCCCTGATTTTTAATAGAAAAGTGATTCCATTCCTAATTGTGAGCATTAGATTCAATTACCCTGATACCCAGACTTTAGCTCCAATCAGTGAAACAATAATCTCTGGAGAGTACTCACAAGCATTGGATTTATTAAGCTTTCAGGGAGGTTCCTAGATGTTATGACTAGTATAAAATAAATGTTAATGGACCAAAGTCTTGAGTACATATCATACATCTGTATTGTGGCTTTTATATATTTTTAGAGGCTTGAATAGAGTTTTTTCCCTTTGGTACTTGGGATTGAACTCAGGGGCTCATAACCACTGAGTCACATCCCCAGTCTTCTTTTGTATTTTTATTTAAAGACAGTGTCTCACTGAGTTGCTTAGCACCTCAGTTTTGCTGAGGTTGGCTTTTAACTCATAATCCTTCTGCCTCAGCCTCCTAATCTGCTGGGATTGCAGACATGTGCCACCTCACTCAGCTTGAATAGATCTTTAACATCTCCCAACTTCTATTTATTTATCTTTAAGATGGGGCTGATGCCACTTGCTTCCCAAGACTGTGGTGAGAATTAAATGAAGTCATAGATAGTTGGCACTTGGTGCCTAGTGAATGCTCCATAAGCCAGGGGGATGACAGGCCCTTGTATTTTTGCTTTGTGGGCACTCAGCTTTTTGTCTGTTGGCAAAGCCTTGAATAACTTAGCAAAACCCTGTTTCAAAAAAATACATAAAAGGACTGGTGAAGGGAATGTTGCTTATATTAATAAAATAAATATAATCTCCTAATATAAATGACATTTTTGGTACCAGTGACTTCAGTCAATGTGAAGGTAAAACCTCCTGATTTTCCAGGTGTCAGATATAGGATTTGGCTCCTTCCCACAATTCTTTCCCTTTTGTCCATTCATGAAACTGCCTTTATCAGCTTTACATTAGTCCTCTATTCATGTGGCACCTTGTATTCATCCTGGCCCTGAGCTCTGGTTGGGGGCAGGGAATCTAGAGTCAGAGCAGACCTGGGCCCACTGAACTTAATTATTTTATTTTTTTTTTTTTACTTTTCAGGGATTCATGTTCCCATGTTGTGAAGTGAGATTGACAGCTAGTAATGGTAACATTTAATGACATCAGGAGCCATTGATAACCATGTACTGGACTATTGTTTTTGAGACTTTTGTCCCCTGCCCCCTTCACTGGCAATAAGAACTCCATGAGAAGAAGCCATGTTTACATCCATGTTGCGGGACAGGGATGCTCAGCTGTGCCGAGTTAACTTGATTAAGGTAATACAGCTAGCAAATGGCAGCTTCATTGTAGCTGTGGGAACAGAGGGGAAAAATGCACAAATGATCATGGTAAAGTGTTGGCACATAATGATCAGGTCATAGATCAGTAAAAGGAGGTACAGGTGCAATGGAAGGCCTGGCTCTAACCAGGGTATAGGCAGGGCCTGAGGAGGTGAGAGCAGAGTCCAGAGTACAGAGTAGAAGCAGGCTTCACTCCTACCTTAAAGAGGTAGCTCAGAGAGTAACACCACAGGAGGTCTGGTACTGCATTTCAGGGATGGGGCTAAGTGGGTGGTTCCCAAATTTGACATGTAGAAATGCAGAATATGAGGATTGGGCTTGGTGGAAAGCCCCAAGCTCCTTGCTGTTGTATGTGCATGTACATAGGCGCATACATGAGGGATGCCCAGAGAAATGCCCTCTCCAAACATTGAATTGCCTTGTTCCTTGATCTTACATACTGTGTAAAATGAGTGTCTGTAGCTTATAAACCACCCAGTCTACCATAAATTATTATAGCATCTTGATGAGAGTAAGGAAGTGCACCATCTGTGTCCTCACAGGATAAATTGAGAAGTTTCTTCGCAGCTCTCTTTTAATAAACGACAATAATCCCATTCCATGGCTCTACCCACATGACTTAATAGCCTTACAAGACCCCACCTTTGTCTGCCTAGTCTCATGATAAACTACCACAACATTTAAATACATACTCACACAGGGTCTAGGACTGGTCATTTTCCCCCAAGTGTGTATAGCCAAGCTTCTGAAATCTGGACCTGGAAGTAATTGTCAAGTCCTCTCTGTGTTCTTGGCATTAAACATTCAAAGAATTCTTCAGTGTATGTTAATAATCATATCTGTGTATTCACCAGACAGCTCACGCTAGATAAGAAGTGGCTCCTGCACTTGTAGACTCCAGTCTAATGGAGAAAGTATAAAACCCATGTTGTCCCTTGCTGTGCTGACACTAAACATTGCATATGAATTCTGGGATCCTTTAATGCCAATTACTGATCAGTAAATGTTACATCACAACAAGCATTGCTACTTTAGGTAAAAATTTTGATCACACTGGAGAAAAAGATCCTGGAAATCATGCAAGCTTAAGAAATTAATTAGTCACAGAATAGTATGGTTCATGTTTGAGTTGTCAGACTCTTACCTGTCTTTTGGCCCTTGATTTTTGTCCCTTGATTCATTTCTATGTTTTGAACGTGGTTGTTGTTTATGTGGCTCAAATATAAACCCAGTTAAAATACATTGATGACTCACCTATATTCCATCTCCACTAATCTTTTCCCATTGCCCTTCATAAACATCTGTTTTAATTGTTTCTAGTATATATTCTTACTGTTTCTTGTTCTGGTAGGAGGCAATAACAATAATAAGTTATTATGTAAATTTCTTTCTTACCCAAAAGGGAGTGCTCCTGTATATCCTGTCTGCCCCTTATTTTTTACTCAATGAAACAACCTGGAAAACACTCCACATATGCAAAAATCTTAAATTCCCATGGTGTAGGTTGACCAAAGTTGGAACTAAACAAATGATGGACATTCGGGCTATTTCTGAACTTTATTTATTATCAATATTTCTGTATTGAAAAGCTCTGGGAATCTATTTTATATTCTTGCAAATGTATGTTCAAAGCAAGAAATATTGCTTTATCAATGTCTACTTTTTATAATTTCAAATAGCAAATCCCAATTCGCTAGAAGATTGGAACATTTTTCTTTCTCCCAGCAGGTATACATGTTCATGCTTTCTGTAGATGCCCCAGTAGACAGAGGCAACATTTTGGATATTCTGTGCACTATTACAGTGTGCTGGTAATGTCTTCTTTTTCTGAGGGAACCATTTCCTATTTCTGTTATGTTTTTTCCTTTTTACATATGATTGATACCATGTCATGGTTACAGAAGAAAATACCAGTGTCCTACCCTTAATAAATCCATGGCTTGGTGAGAGTCCAATGCTAAAACCAATAATTTCTTCCCAGTACAATGATCACCAAGGACACAATGCATTTTGGTTGTTTGTGTCTTCCAACAAATTGATATATATAATAAAAGTCCTTATACCTATGGGCTGAGAGTTTTAAATAATGTTTATTTATTTTAATGTTCCAGTATTAATATAGTGATAACATCATTTATTTTTTAGTTAGAGGTTTATCTATTTATTGAATTTTAGAAAGACCTGAGGATATGAGCCATATAAAAAAGAATTCCTGGAACACCTCAAATATTTAAAATAAATGCCTTAGAAAGTAATACATTGGTATAACTATTCAGCATACAGTAATAAATATAAGATCTCATCAGGTCACATTGACGATGGCAGTAGAAAAAAATGAGAAGCAAGCATTCAAGAACATGCAGAATTCCCACAAGGAACAAGGAACCACAGGCTCTGATGTGACAATTTATGGTTTAACTTTGCCAAGCAGGAGCTTCTGGGGCTGAGGGTGATGTCATAGAGAACACAGAGCAGGCAGATGGTAAAAATGGAGAAGTTCCCCCAAACCTGTGAAAGTAGATTATTAATTTATATTTGATGTAATCACCAAAATACTGAGAAAAAAAAAATCTGTAACTATAAACCCCATAATTCTCAGAATCCCTGGATATATTAGGGCCAAGAAACCAATGGTAAAGTTCTAGGGTTAGATCTTGTGTGAGAAAAGGAATGTGAAGTTGCAGAAGAAAATTACGGTGTTAGCTGAGATCTCAAGACGAACTTCAGAGGAAAATGTTTCTTATACAAAAAAATATAGTTTGTTGATCTTTTTTCATATACCATATTAATAGTATATATCTTAGTAGAAAATGAAGCAGAAGCCTTTATTTCAAATATTGTCATCTTTATCAATCTCAGCCTATCCTATTACCAGAGATGTGATATTTGTGGAAATAGCAACCAAAAAGAATTTATTTTTAGAAATAGTTACATAATATTTTCTTAACATCTTATAAGTGTTTTAGATCATTTTCTTTTTTGAGTCATGCTCAGTCTCTGGGCCTATGATATGCTTTTTAAACCCTGTAATCTCCAACCATTTGCCCTCTTTAAAAATCCGGTTTGATAGATCTTGCTTCAGAAGAGTTCCTTTAACATGTAAGATGCTAAATCAGTTGTGTTTCTCCTAGGAAGTATTTTTGAGGCACTCTCTTCAAAATGAGGAAGAAAATATTTCTCCAGACTGACATTCTTTATATAAGGAGCAAACCAAACTTTGTTAAGCTTTGAAGAAATTTCATACTGTTCTGTATTCAGGTAGTTCTGTGTGTGTTGCTGAGTTGCCTTTTGATGTCCAGAAACCTGTGTTTTCTCATCTCTACAATGGGAATAATTTTTGAGGACACAGATTAGCAATGTTCCTCATGCAGCCTACTAATACATGTCTGGGCTGTGATTCAGACCTAACAAAGCACCTGGAAGACACCATGAAGATTCCAATTTTTAAACCATTATCTGCCATTCACATATATCACATATACTTTCTTTCAAAAGATTGTAATAACCTTTTTACTGTAGGCCCCTGTGTCATACACATGAACAAATATAAAATGTTGAGTCCTCCATGACTAAATTCCATTTTTTTCCCTGTGGTGATTCAAAATGATACAACTAATTTCGTGTTTCTCCTTGCCTTCTTTTTACTCTATGTTCCCAATTAGAGTTCTCTACTTAGAGGCATAAAGAGATAGCTATAATATATAATATATATACATATATATTGTGTGTGTTTACATGCATAATAAATATATACTATGGATAGTATATGTATATATATACTATGTTTAATATATGTTTTCTATATACTATAGTATACACATGCTATTATATAAACAAAATATATTTATATTATATAATATACATATATAATACATATACATATATTATACACACACACACACACACACACACACACACACATATATATATATACACCATACATAATGTATGCATATACCATACATATATAATACATAGATATNGAAAAATTCCACTCAATTATATATGCTATTATATTTAGCATAGCATATAAATCTTAATATGTAATCATTAAACATATGTCATATGGCCATACAGGTTAATTCCAACATTTTAAAACTATATATATCACTGTTTTGAATATTTATCATTAATCAAGGCCTAAAATAATAGGGAAATTTGTATGTGTGGTAGAGGTATTTGGGCTTTCAAATTAGATATAATTTTATTATTTATTTATTTTTTGGTACCAGGGAATAAACCCCAGGGGTGCTTTACTACTCAGTTACATCCCCAGCATTTTTTAATATTTAGAGACAAGGTCTCAACAAAGTTGTTTAGGGCCTCACTATGTTTCTGAGAGTCATTTTGAAGTTGTGTTTCTCTTTGCTCAGCCTCTGGAGCCACTGAGGTTTTACACATGTGTCACCATATGTGGTGATACCTGCTTAATAATTAAAGTGTCTTTAATCATGGAAGGAAAAAAATTGTCATAGAGTAGTAGTAATTAGGTCTAAAGTCAATTATGAAATAAGGAATTTACCTTTGATGCTTTAAAATAATAGACTCAAAGTTGTGGTTATATGTGAAGACATGGGCACCACTTTCTGGAACTTCATCTTCTTTTGCTTCTGTCTGATATCTTAAATGAAAGGGTCAATTGCCAGCATTTGGTGGGAAATAGTCTACTTTTGAAAACTCTCCAGTTAGACCTTCCTGCTCTTATCCATGGCATTATCTCTCATATTTTTTGGACTTGAGAAGAAGTATTGGTAAAAAAAAATAAAAAAATACAACCCCCACCTAAAATAAAAGAGAAGCAGTCAGGACCTTTATTTTTTTGAGGTCAGAAAAATTATAGCTCTGAAATCCGGAATGTGGTTTTATGAGCTGTGATATTCTGGGGGCTTGAAATATTGGTTTTGAGGGCACAGTTTCAACAATGCATATACTTTTAAAATAATATTTTATTTGTCACACAATTGTAATATTCCCATATTAAAATATTTATGCCATTAAAATCAATTTTTTACTATTTATTTATTTTGTGAATAGTAAAAATAATGCCTACATTTGTGTCTGATGTATTCTTATCATTGTGCTTCCTGCCTTAAAGGATTGCATTCCAGTTAAATTTTCAATGTTTCTTCAGAAGAAGAGAAAGCAAGAAAGTTAAATAAAATTTTTCATTAATGTTATTTTATTATTTCCATCCAAAATAATATACAGATTTATATAATCACAGATTAAAAAGACCTTATGTGAGAGGTTAAATGCAAATGTTCTTTTGGGTAGGTTGGGTTTCACTACTACCAGGAAACCTTAACTAAGCCAGTTGCAGCCTGAGGCTCCGTATTTCAGTTCCCAGCAACTGAAAAAAGAAAGAAAAAACCTACAACCAAGAATCTGTCCTTCTAACCAAATTCTTTTCAGCATTTGATGACATGTCACTAAAACAGAAAACTCACTAGGATTAGCATGAGAGAGTGAAAATATAAGTGCTGTCCTCTTAGGTGTGCTATATCAAATATAGCACATGGCCAATGATGAGAGGCAGGCTTTGGCCATCTGGTGTGGCTTTTTTTCTCTAGAGATTGCCAGCATTTTTTTCCCCTTTGTAAGATTCCTCTTTATGTTCAGTGGATCTGATTTTTTCCCTTGTTCATGTGCTGGAATATTTACTGACAGAACATTGGGCCCCTCAAAAACTAGTAAGTGGTGGGTGTGCTCTGGTACCCTGACACTGGTGGGAAAGGCTTCATGAAATTGGCTGTACTCTCATAGGAACTGGCAACTGTGGACTGGTACCTCTGGGTAGTCTCTAGCGTCTGCAGGCCATGGTCTTCATCTAGGTTAGGTTATCTCTGAGTCTTTAGTGGCCAGTAATTTTGCGCACGTGTCAGTGATGGGGACTTTGGGAGTCCTGTCCTATTCCTGCAGAGTATCTTCCATCCTTACCTGAACTTCTTTCTGAAAGTGCAGCATTTTAGCACCTTTCAAGATGTGTGCTGGAGTGAGCAGAGTCACCAGAATCAAAACTCCATGTGTTGTCTTCTTGCATGAGTGTGGTAGTGATCTGGAGGAGTCTCAGTTATTCCTTCCTCTCAATCTTGCTAGTCTTTCTTTTCTGTGAGGGTAGTGGTACTGTAGATTAAATCCAGAGATTCTATATCACTTAGCTACATCCCTGGTACTTTTTATTTTATTTTTAGACAGATGCTGAGACTGGTGTTTAACTTGTGACTTAGTCTCCAGAGTTGCTGTGATTAAAGGTGTGTGTCATTCTGCATGGTTCCCCCTGAATATTCTAAATCTGTCAGTAAATTCATAAATTCCATCTTCCTGTCCAGATTCCTAATGACAATATCTCCGCCCAACAGTACTCACTTTTTTTTTCTCATACTACAGTTCTAATGGGCACAGTATTTTTTAATTTTTATGAAGAATTTGATGGATCTTTTTATAAGATTTGTTTTCTGTCTGGGTTCAGTGCCACATAACTGTACTCCCAGAGACTCAGGTGGAAAAGGCAGGAAGATTGCAATTTTACGGTCAACTTCAAGAATTTAGGTAGACTGCGGGCAAGTTAGGTAGACTTATCTCACAATTTTAAAACAAGGGCTGGGGATATAGCTCAGATTTAACATGTCCCTTTGTTAAATCTTCAGAACCACAGAAAAATAAAAAGCAAAACATTTGTTTTTTTGTTTCTGAGCATTTCACATGAGTAGAGGAGAATCACTAGACTTTCATAAAAATTTGTATATGTGTGTTCTTTCTTTGTCTTTTCCAGGACAGACACCTTGTCAGAATGTCTTTGGGCTGAGAGTCCTTCTTGTGGATTTTATGTCATGGGGATATCATGCCCTCTCTGATTTTTTTTTCTGGTCCTGTGTTTCAAAACAGCCAGATATTAGTATCTCACACCTGACACATGTAAGATCTCTAAGGCACAAGTTCAAGGTCAGACTCAGTACTTGGGTCCTATTCTGTTAGAGAGGTATAAGTTTCAAAACAGCCTGAGTGCATTGTGGCTAGAAAGAATCTTCTGAATCTTCTGGTGTATCCTTAATCTAAAAATGCACTTAAGTTTCTCCCCACCCCATGTTTTGGCTTTTGTGAATACTGCTACAACGAAGATTACAATGTAGCCATTATTTGACATGTTGATTCCAGTTCCAGTGAAAATACAACCAGAATTATTTTTACTGTGTTAGCTTTTAAAGAGCTCTCATGATTTTTTTTAAAATGTGAGTTATTAAATTTATATTCTAGTTCAGTGTGAAAGTCTTTATTTTTTCTTCCATAACCATATAATTGGAATATTAGTTATCATTCAACTTTTTGACAGTAACCACTCTTGTTTTTCTTTGACATTTGTTTTTTTAGTTGCAATTGTACACAATACCTTGATTTTATTTTATTTTTTGTGATGCTAAGCATTTAACCCAGTGCCTCATGCCTTCTAGAAAAGGACTAGAACTGTGAGTCATAACCCTAAGCCCTGAGAGTAGCCATTCTAAGAGCTGTACACATCTTTAGAAGGCCTTAAACTTTGCTGGTAAAGTAAATTTCTGATTCAAGTTTTTAAGAATCTATTCTAGAAATAAACATGAACCTTTGATTTTTACCCCTTTTTCTTCACTCCTGTTGTGGATTTTAGCCTAAGGAAATACTCACACATTAATGTGAAGCCACTTCTTTGTGATCTTGAAAGATTTGCACATGAGAGCTGCTGCTTTTTCTTTTATGAGCAGAGTTCTGAAGAAATTTAGAAATTTTTTCTTTTGTCTCTTCTTTAATTAGAAGTAAACCATTTTGAAATTTTGGTAGGGTATTATTAGTATTATTATAAATTAATTTGGGGTAATGGTCATCTTTATAATGATGAGTTTTGTCATCTACACACATGGTGTTTAAATGAGAGTTTTATGTGATTCTATGCATTTTTTATATTCTCAAATTTCACATATTTTCTATTTAAATATGTTTCCTATGAAATATGACATTCATATGACATTAAAAAAACTTATATGGTGTTATTTTTTGAAACACAATATGTTTATTTTATTTATTTATTTTGATGTATTTCTGAGGATCAAATCCAGTACCACACATGTACAAGGCAAGCACTCTGCCTCTGAGCCACAACTCAAGCCGTACTTGGTGTTGTATAGTCCCCCCCTTCTGGATTTAATGTGATAAAAAATTTGTTTCTTCTTCTAGAAACCATTATTTTCCATAGTTTATTATTTATCTCTTTCTAAATGTACTTCCTCTTTAATCAAGATGTTATCTTTAAACTTTTTGGAAAAATACTGCTGTATACATATCTATAAATGTGCTATAATTTTAGTCTGTTGCTTGTGGAAGTGTATCAGGTATCTTCAATAGAAAAACAGTTTGCACATGTGGATAGAAAAAACTAAAACTCCATCTTTCCTACATGATAATTAATTCATTCCACATCTTTGTCAATAGTTTTTAATGTGGTGTATACTGTGATGTTATTTTACATTATCTAATTTTGAGTTTTTTAGAATTATTGAACAATTAGATATCTCATATAAATTATATGTTCAAGTTTCTTGCATGCTTTTTCTTTGCAATATTTTTTCCTCAACACATAGGTTGTTTAATTATATGTGAGGAAATTAGTTTCTTTCACTCTGTCATTTCACCTTGCACTCCTTAATGGTATTTGATGAGGAGAATTTTATTTTAATATTATAAAACTATAAATTTAAAAATATTTTATGTAATTTTGCAAAGAAATAACTGTCTAATTTGTGTTGTTGTTGTTTTTTTCCTCTTTTGTGATATGAAAATTGAAACCAGGGTGTCCTATTTCTGAGCTATATCCTCAAGCTTTTTTAACCTTTTATAAATTTTATTTTGTGAAAATATTTTGCTCATTTGCTGGGATTATCCTCATAATTATGATCCTCCTGTCTTTGGCTCCAGAATACTGGATATTCAGGTTTGTCCCACCACATGAACCTTATCTCTCTTTCTTACAATAACTTTTGAATTCTTTATGTTTTCTTTCATATTTTAGTATTATTTATTCATAATTTATATACTCAATATTTACTATATAAAAATGAATTCTTATATTGTGTAAATGAAGTGTACAATAGCATTTTGGGGAGAGGGCAGAAGTTAAATTCAGAGGTCCTTAGCCACTAAGCCACATTACCAGCTTTCTTTTTATTTTTTGTATTTTATTTTGAGAGAGGGTCTCACTGAATAACCTAGGGCCTCATTGTTTATGAGGATGGCTTAGAACTATTTTTTTAATGCATTATATTTTATTTTATGTTGTAGTAATATTTACTAATAATTTTTATATAGAGCATTATATGAAAATGAGGTGCTATGTTTTGAGTGAAGGATAGAATTGCATTTTTATTGCAACACAGATGTCCCTCTGTTCTAACATATTTTTTTTTTGGAAATAATGCCATTTTCTCCCTCCATTGCAATCTCTGAGTTTTATAGTCTATGAATTTATTTTGAGGGTTACACTAATTGTCACAAATCACAGAATCAGTTGTTGATGTCATTGTGATGTTTTGATCAGTTGTAGTCTTCATGTACAACAATGCATGTAGCAAATAGCCTGGGAATGTAGTAGTCTGTGCCATCTAGATTCTTGTCATTAAATTCAGTTGTTTGGAAAATGGCAGAAACATCTTTATATAAACTTTCCAGAATATAATCTCAACAAGTGAAACATCAGTGTATATATACATATATTTGCCATTATATAGTGTATAATTGACATGAATTTTAATAATAAAAATTTTCAGTGCTCTTTTAATTTCATTTGCTTTTTAAAAACACCAACATTGACATTTGTGATTTTTTTATGTGGTATTTTTTAATATTTGCTAAATTTGATCCTTTGCTTAGAATTTTCTCTACTCTTATTTTTATAAATACACTCTTATTCCAAACTATTAAGATAAATATTTGCTAATAAATTCTTAGTAATTTTATTGCTTACTAATTTAAGTCTTACTAATTTGGGAGAGGGCAGAAGTTAAATTCATGGGTCCTTAGCCGCTAAGCCACATTACCAGCTTTCTTTTTATTTTTGTATTTTTTTTAGAGAGGGTCTCACTGAATAACTTAGGGCTTCATTTTTTCTGAGGATGGCTTAGAACTACTTTTTTAAATACTTTATATTTTATCTTATGTTGTAGTATTACTACATCTTTGGATGCAGCTTTGGATGCAAACCACTCTTTTACAGCATTGTGGAGGTTTAATTAGCACATATTAAACTTTACACTTCTTAGGAATATACTTTTATCTTTTGACATATATTCATACCCAAGAAACCAGCACCACAATAAAAATATATCATGTTTATTACTACATAGTGTTTTCTAGAACAATTTTTAATCCCTTTGTTTTTGACCTTTTCTACAATCTTTTACAAAAGAAATTTGATTTTATTGAACTCATTCAGAAAAGGACATTGAAATTATATAGATACTTGAATTACCACAAATGATGAATACTATGTACTATTGCCTACATCAAGAAATAGAACACTAATGATGCCCTGACAACCTCTTTACGTCCTGTTCCTCTTACTACCCTTCATAATCCCCAACTGTAATGACTACTTTATTTTTTCATCTAATACTATTAAAACATTTTAAAGAAATTGACTCTCTCTTTACTCATTAATAAGAAAGCCCCCCTTATAATCCTCCTCTTCCACTTCTATATTTTTCTCTCTTTAGCTTGACTTTCTTTCAATTTCCTTTCTATTCTTCAGATCATTTTCACTAAATAGAACATTGCCATCTGGTCTCCTCTATGTGATGTTTGGGCCATGTTTGGACTGGTGTGAAAACTGAGCCTCAGTGTACTGACCAAACGTCTTGCACTGTAGGGTGTGGTGGTAGATGGAGAAAATTTTTCAGTTGGTAAATGTGGCAGTTTTAGGGGCAAGTTAGAGAATTCTCATAGAATATATATATTTTTTCTCTTCTGTTCTGACTACAGGTAGAATTAAGTGTTCATTGTGTAAGCCTGAATAGATAGCATCACACCATGTTGAAACGTTGCTCTACCTTTGACCTTAGCACAGCAAATTTGACAATTTTTGTCACTTAACATCTCTGTGACCATTAGTCTCTTTTTGTGTATGTGTATTTTTTTACAGTTTGGTAAATATACAATATTCTCTTGGCTTGAATTTTAACTTCTTTAAATAGTATAGCTTTATACTCACATATTTATTCATTTATGTATTTATTTTTCATTTTAATATTTTCTCTTCTTTGGAATATGTTTGAAACTTCTGTGTTGTACTCTGTTGTGATGTCTTTTTTCCCCCAAAGAAATGAATAGTACTTCATATATTATCAATTATAAGCACTTTATTAGAAGAGTTAACTAAGTATATCTCCCATTATAGATCTTACCTTTGGACTTTGGAGACACACTGACTTATAACAACAAAAGTAGATTTTTTTGACTGGGGATTGAAATCAGAGGCACTCAACTACCAAGCCACATCCTCAGCCCTGTTTTGTATTTTATTTAGAGGCAGGCTGTCATTGAGTTGCTTAGTGCCTCACCATTGTTGAGGCTCGTTTTGAACTCATCATCCTCATGTCTCAGCCTCTCAAATTTCTGTGATTACAGACATGTGCTACCTCACTGGCACCAAATTAGGATTCATAGAGGCAATCTCCTAAAAATTTACCAGGTTGAATTTAGAAAGAACGAAATAACTGAATGAAATACCCGAAGTATATAAGAACCCCCAGAGATGTTATGTAAAGACACATCATATTGGGATTAGCAGGGACATCCACACAGGATGAAAATGATCTTAGTTGGGGTGATCTAGTCAATATTCACCTAGGAAAGTTTCCCAAAGTCAAGTTAAATACATAGCCAATAGCTGCTATTGTGCTTAGTGATACATATTAAAAGAAAAATCAGTTTTACCTGGGCAACTTAATATATCTATCAGAAAGTATATTATATATTCATAATGCAGTATTACTCAGACATAAATATAAATAAATTGGATGATGTTTTTAAGTGAATAAGGACACAGAAATCTATTACATCTCTTATTCATGATAACTAAAATAAAATTTTGTTAAAATAGAATATTGATTACTATAGCTAGGGTGTGTAGAAAGGTAACAAAGATGGAATAAGTATATATTAATATTATTAATATCTGTGAATGTATGCATGAAAATATTACATTTAATCACATTAATATGTATGTTTTTATGTTAAAAAATCCATCATCTCACAAAATTACTTCATTCTGTATTAGGAATACCTAAAATTCTACTGTCATTGGGATTTTCAGAATGTGATGAATTACTGTTAACTATAGTCCTGAAATACACAACATTTTCTTTGTGTGCACTCATTTTTTTTTGTTGGAGGGGACAGGGTTCTAAACACAGAGTATGCAATGCATTTCTTATTTCTTTCTGTGTCTTGATAATTTCACTTCGCATGAAGTTCTCCAGCTTCATTCATATTAATTTAAATGGTGAAAAAATAGGGAGTTTGAATTCAGTGTTGCATTTTTATTGAGGTATATCCTCAGTAATTTTTACTATTTATTTTTAAGACAGCCTCTTATTACATTACAGCCACCTACAGCATCCTTCTTTGAAAATCAAGGTTTAGTGGCCAGCCTCAGTATCTTAGTGACATTCTCAGCAGCATAAAAGATTCTGACTCAAGAGAATTTTTAAAAACAAGAAGTTATACCTGTCTGTTTCTATCTTTGTATGTATGTACACAAATGTGTGTGTGTGTGTGTGTGTATATATATATTTCGTATGGATATATGAACATATGAACATAAATATGTATGTGTAAATGTATTTGCTATAAATTATTTATACATTATATGTATATCATATATATATTCAGATTTTATATTTAGGGTTTTTTTTTAGTTCTACAAGGAAACAATATCTTTTTATTTTCATTTATTTATTGATTTTTTATGTGGTATTGAAGATAAAATCCAGTGCCTCAAATGTACAGGTTAGCATTCTACCACTGAGATACAGCCTCAACCCCAGGTTCTTTTTATTTTATTTTATTTTATTTTATTTTATAGACATTTAAGTTTTTTATATGAAATGGCTTTTATGGGTAGTGTTTCAGTTTATTGGGAGTGCAGATATTCTTAAAGTTGGATTTTATTTTTATTTTTTGGTTTTTGTAATGGTTACTTTGAGAGGTCAACCTGAGCAGATTTAGGTATTCCTAGAAAATTGACATAAAATACCTCTGGGTGTTCCTGAGTGTGTTTCAAAAATTGGGTCAGAACCCAGTGGGGAAGAGGTATCAGGAATGTACATAAGACCAACCAGTCCATTGTATTTGAATAAATAGAGAAGGAAGACTGTCACTGGCTTGTGCTTCTATCTTTATAGATTAGTTTTTGTTTTGTTTTGTTTTGTTTTTCTCATTCTTGTTGTGTGAGCTCTGGACATCTGACATCATATTTTTCAGTCTTTGAATGTGGACTTGCACCATTCCCTCTACATGAGCCTTTTAACCCTTCTGTCTTGGACAATAGCTGCTTCACTGAAATTGATTTAAGAGGTTTCCAATTTCTTGGCCTGTGATCTTATAAGTTTTCCTTTTTTTCCCATCTTATAGTCAGCAGCTTTGAGGACTACTCATCTCATTATCATGTTAGTTGATCTATTAAGTCTCCTTGTCCATGAACATATACATATATGTGTTCTATTAATTCTGATCTTTTGAGGACCTGGATAATACAGTTTATGGTAGAAAAATATCTGAGTCATATGGTATTTCTAGTTTTAATTGTTTGAAACTCCCATATTATTATTCATGTTGTCAGTACTAGTTTATATTTTTAGCAAAAGTGTCCAAGTGTTTTATGAAATCAAATTATTTACAATAACATCAAAATAATAAAAGATTACCTGGCTATTGTAGGAAATCATAGTCCCAGATAGTTGGGTGGTTAATTGGGGAGGACCTCTTGAGACCATGAGTTCAAGATCACTCTGTGCAACAGAGAAAGAGGTCAATCTAAAAAAATAATAAAAATGTTAAACAGTAAATTTCATGAAAAAAAGTGAAAAGGTTACATGATGAAAATTATGACTTTTTTATATATTTTTAAGTTAAAGATCTGAACAAATGTGAAAAAAAATTTATGTTCATGGATTGGGAAGTCAAATATTATTAAGATGCAAAACATGGTTATATTGGCCTAAAATACCACTGCTCTCACTTTCAGCATCTCAGATTGTTTCTTTATGGAAATCGACAGTCTGATTCTAAAATTCATACATGAAATCACACAGGCCTTCAAATAACCAGAACAATCTTGAATGGGAAAAAAATCTAGGAGGACCATGATTTTTCTCTATTTGAAACTTGCTAAAAATCATCAGTAATCAATATAGTATTGTATTGACAGAAAAATATATATGTGGAATTATGGAATAGAGCTGAGAGTCTACAAATTTGCCTATTCACAAATTATTTTAAATGAATAGCTTTGAAACAAGTGTTGCTAAAATGATAGATATCTAAATGCAAATAATTAATTTGGAAATCCATTTATCCCATCTACAGAAAATCAAAATGGACCAAACACATACATGTAGAAAATAATATTAGAAAACTAAAAGGAAATATAAATATAAATATATATTTTAGAGGATATGAGGAAAGAACTAACCAGTGATTCCTGATCTCCCCATAACACTTAAAGGAATCAGTGAAAGAAGAGCTGATCTGAGAGGTGAGTGCCAAAACCAAAAGGAGATGTCAGTAGTCTAGAAATGTGGTAAGACATGGGTGAATAGAAAGTTAATTAGGAAGAACCCTATGTATGCCCTGTGGTTGCTGGTTTGGGCTCTACAGGCAGACAAATATGGCTTTGAATTTCTACTCCTGCCATTTAAGAGCATTGTGCTCTTGAACAAGTCACGTAACTTATTTGTGCCTCAGTTTTCTGGTTTGTACAGTGGAAAAGATAATAATATGTGCTATATAGAATAAAAATTAAATGGGGATGGATATATATATATATCACATTTTTTTAACCAATTCTCTACTGAAGGGCATCTAGGTTGGTCCCACAGTTTAGCTATTGTGAATTGTGCTGATATAAATATTGATGTGGCTGTTTCCTTATAATATGCTGTTTTTCAAGTTCTTTGGTTATAAACAAAAAAGGAGAGCTGGGTCAAGTGGTGGTTCCATTCTCAATTTTCAAAGGAATCTGCACCAACTTGCAGTCCCGCCATCAATGTATGAGTGTAACTTTTTCCCTACATCCTCACCAAAATTATTGTTGTTTGTCTTCATAATAGCTACCATTCTGAATACAGTGAGATGATATCTTTGAGCAGTTTTGGTTTGCAATTTCTCTAATTGCTAGAGATAATGAACATTTTTTCATATATTTGTGGATTGATTTTATATCCTCTTCTGAGAAGTGTCTGTTCAGGTCCTTGGCCCATTTATTTTTTTTTTAATTTTTATTATTGGTTGTTCAAAACATTACATAGTTCTTGACATATCATATTTCATACATTTGTTTCAAGTGGGTTATGAACTCCCATTTTTACCCCATATAAAGATGGCAGAATCACATTGGTTACACATCCACTGTTTTACATATTGCCATACTAGTGTCTGTTGTATTCTGTTGCCTTTCCTATCCTGTATTATCCCCCCTCCCCTCTCCTCCCCTCCCAACTTCTCTCTCTACCCCATCTACTGTAATTCATTTCTCCCCCTTTTTTTCCCCCTTTACCCTCACTTCCTCTTATATGTAATTTTGTATAACAATGAGGGTCTCCTTCCATTTCCATGCAATTTCCCTTCTCTCTTCCTTTCGCTCCCACCTCTCATCCCTGTTTAATGTTAATCTTCTTCTCATGCTCTTCCTCCCTACTCTGTTCTTAGTTGTTCTCCTTATATCAAAGAAGACATTTGACATTTGTTTTTTAGGGATTGGCTAGCTTCACTTAGCATAATCTGCTCTAATGCCATCCATTTCCCTGCAAATTCCATGATTTTGTCATTTTTTAGTGCTGAGTAGTACTCCGTTGTGTATAAATGCCACATTTTTTATCCATTCATATATTGAAGAGCATCTAGTTTGGATCCACAATCCAGCTATTGTGAATTGTGCTGCTATGAACATCAATGTAGCAGTATCCCTATAGTATGCTCTTTTAAGGTCTTTAGGGAATAGTCCGAGAAGGGGAATAGCTGGGTCAAATGGTGGTTCCATTCCCAGCTTTCCAAGGAATCTCCATACTGCTTTCCAAATTGGCCGCACTAATTTGCAGTCCCACCAGCAATGTACAAGAGTACCCTTTTCCCCACATCCTCTCCAGCACTTGTTGTTGTTTGACTTCATAATGGCTGCCAGTCTTACTGGAGTGAGATGGTATCTTAGGGTGGTTTTGATTTGCATTTCTCTGACTGCTAGAGATAATGAGCATTTTTTCATGTACTTGTTGATTGATTGTATGTCCTCCTTTGAGAAGTGTCTGTTCAGGTCCTTGGCCCATTTGTTGATTGGTTTATTTGTTTTCTTATTGTTTAATTTTTTGAGTTCTTTGTATACTCTGGATATTAGGGCTCTATCTGAAGTGTGAGGAGTAAAAATTTGTTCCCAGGATGTAGGCTCCCTATTTACCTCTCTTATTGTTTCTCTTGCTGAGAAAAAAAACTTTTAGTTTGAGTAAGTCCCATTTGTTGATTCTTGTTATTAACTCTTGTGCTATGGGTGTCCTATTAAGGAATTTGGAGCCCGACCCCACAATATGTAGATTGGAGCCAACTTTTTGTTCTATCAGACACAGAGTCTCTGATTTGATATCAAGTTCTTTGATCCATTTTGAGTTAACTTTTGTGCATGGTGAGAGAAAGGGATTCAGTTTCATTTTGTTGCATATGGATTTCCAGTTTTCACAGCACCATTTGTTGAAGATGCTATCCTTCTTCCATTGCATGCTTTTAGCACCTTTATCAAATATAAGATAGTTGTATTTTTGTGGATTAGTCTCTGTGTCCTCTATTCTGTACCATTGGTCCACCTTCCTGTTTTGGTACCAGTACCATGCTGTTTTTGTTACTATTGCTCTGTAGTATATTTTGAAGTCTGGTATCGCTATACCACCTGATTCACACTTCCTGCTTAGAATTGTTTTTGCTATTCTGGGTCTTTTATTTTTCTATATGAATTTCATGATTGCTTTATCTATTTCTACATGAAATGCCTTTGGGATTTTGATTGGCATTGCATGAAACCTATAGAGAACTTTTGGTAATATCGCTTGGCCCATTTATTGATTTGGTTATTTGGTTTTGTTTTTGGTGCTTAGCTTTTTAAGTTCCCCATAGGATTTTTATCAGGGCAGAAATGACAGAAAACAGATCTGCACATGGTCCATAGGGGGTACGTAAAATGACCAAAATATAAACCTATAAAAAGCCACCACAATTGGAAAGTATTGATTACTCTAGCATAACTTCTCTTAATCCAATTAATGTATAGGTCCACTAGTGAAGTACTCAGCTAGAAAGAAAACAATATAGAAACTATCCCTGAGTTATTTGTACATCCTCAAAGAAAAGATAATCTGATTTTAACTGAAAAATGCTTACTTGATGTTCATTTCAAAGGGTACCCATTTAATTTTTTTATTAACAAGAATTACATCTTTTTAAAAAATTTGTTATCATTTTGTCTAGTTAAAACATCCTGAATCTTCTCAATTTCTCAAACAAAATAAGAATGTCAATATTTATCTTATATATTATGTAATTCATGAAAAAATATAAGAAACACAAAGTTTACACTAAGATAAAGTAGTATTGATATGTAAAGTAATGAAATTCTTGAGTTAAACTGTAGTCTCTCCTACATAGGTCTAGATATAGATCAGGCTGCCATGACAAGTATGAAAGTGATTTTTGGCATAAAGAATCAGAATTTGGGATCTTGGTCATAATTCTTAGAAACTCTTTCTTTCATTAATTGTTTACATTACATAAACAATCTGAGGTTATTCATATTTTTAGAAGGTTTTAACCTTTCAGTGTTTTACTTTGAATGTAAAGCTCAGGCATTTCCAACTTGGGGAAGCCTGGCAGATGTATACCCCTTATGGGTGATCATTGCAATACACACATCTTTTTCTTTGCTGGACATGGGCGTATGTCTTATTCCATGTGTTAATAAGCTCTTTCCCTTGGCCCCTTTCTGAGCTCTCAAAAGCCATATGTACAGGTGGAGTGGGTAAAATTCTTGTAAGAAGCACAAACATTTTTGAAAAATGTGTTCCTGTCATCTGGAGAAGCACAGCAGACTGAGTGTTCCCTAAAACAAAGGTGTAAGTTGTAGTTGGGATTTGTTTACTCAGGGATAACTTAGGTAAAACCTCAAGTCTTGAGGACTAACCTGAGACTTATTCTACTTCTGAGACAAGATACATTCCAAGATCAAAAGAACCAAGTGAAAAATAAAATTTGGGACCCCAAATGGTTCAAATTTAAGAGGTAAAGTTTAAGAGGTAGTTTTCCAATAGCCATGTTTTTATTAGATTGATTATACTTTCTGAGAGTTTGAATATTTCTAGAATGTTTTGGTTATTGAAGCATTTTTTGGTTATTTGAGCATTCAAGTTAAAGAATGCTTAAGACACTATTGCCTCTTCCGTTTTTCCCAATGTCCAAATGCATTGGATTTTGTCAAAGAAGATAATCCTAAAATTTTCTTCTGATTCACCAAAAGAAATCCAGGCATAATTTGCCCTTTTCTATTCTTTCTTTGAAGTCATTAAAATCCAGGCAATCTTGGTTCACAGATTGTCCCCACTGTTTGTCAGTAACTATCAATTTATCTTCCTTGTCTGTGCATTAAATTCTTAGTTCTTTTTTTTAAGAGAGAGAGAGAGAGAGAGAGAGAGAGAGAGAGAATGTTTTTTAATATTTTTTATTTTTCCGTTTTCGGCGGACACAACATCTTTGTTTGTATGTGGTGCTGAGGATCGAACCCAGGCCGCACTCATGCCAGGCAAGCGCGCTACCACTTCAGCCACATCCCAAGCCCAAATTCTTAGTTCTTAAAATTACACACTTAAGATTTGTCTACTTTATATATACATTATGCTTCAATTTTAAAAAGCTAATATATTTTTGGGCTGGGGTTGTGGCTCAGTGGTAGAGTGCCTAGGTGCCTAGCATGCGTGAGGCATTGGGATCGATTCTCAGCACCACATATAAATAAATAAAATAAAGGTCCACTGAAAACTTAAAAAATAAAATATTTTTTTAAAAAAGCTAATATATTTTGTTACACATATTTAATTTTACTACAACATAACCTTTTTTTGTGTGCATTCAACCAAGTATGACTCCATTCATTCATCTAGTTATTCATAATATTTGTGAATACATATTTGTGATTCAAACTGACTTGAGTTCAAATCCAGATTCTGTGACTGCATTTTTACTCTCCCAAAGTTTGAATTCCTCATTTCTTGATCATTGCTTATTTTCAGGGTTATTTTGAGGGTTAGCTGAAGTAATGTAAGTGAAGTACTTAATGCAGCATATACTAAGTAGTAAGTCTTCAATAAATAGTAGAATTACCATTTTATAAATATAATGCTTCTATACAAAAAGGCAAACAGTGCTTGCTTGTAGCCACTGTGAAGTTGATCCAGGTGAACAAAGTTTTTTTTTTCTTCCAAGACAAGAAACAAATGGTACAAAAACAGCAGTGAAAGAAACATAAAACACACAAGACCTGCTTCCCTTAATTAGACAGACAATAGAAGAAATCATAAATTGAGAGTAAAAAATGGAGTGTCCAGACCTATTTTCAAGCTTTGTTTTTTAAGCCTGTCATGAACATAGTGTACTCCCATACTCATTCCAACAGTTTTGGTTTTGAACTTTTAAAGTCGATTTACAAATGCATGTATTATGTGTAAGTATTAATTGATGCACTGCCTATCTCAGTACCCTCAGTAAAAAAGTTCAACATAATAGTTTTATTACTATTATAATCCTAGTAAGCTTGCAAGTAGAAGAGGAAAGTAAAAACATGACACCCTGAGTGAACTTCCTTTACAGTGTTCATAAAATTTTGTTATTTTCTTGATGCCTATAAGACCTCACCCTAACCACTGAAGTTATTTCACAAATATTAAAATTTTCTGATGTTTTCGTTTCAAATTACTTTGTTAACAAATAAAAATTGTATAGTTTTATGGTGTACAAACATGATTTTTTAAAATATGTATACAATGCGGAATGACTGAAACAATCTAATCCTAAAGTTTTCAATAACTATGTTTAGTCTTGGACTTCAATATTATCACTCAACTAATATTAACATAAGAAAGTAATTTTTGATTGTGAGAATTTTTCACCAAAAATACGATGTAGATAATTTTCGATATACATGCAATTGTAAGAATAGTGCAGAGAGAGCCTGTGTGCTCTTTACTTCATTTCCCTTATGGTACGACTGTGCAAAATTATAATATAATATTGTAATCACAATATTGATATTTGTACACCATGTTGCTGTTACTCAAACCACCTATTTTATTTGTACTCACTAGTGTGTGTGTGGGGAGGGGATGTTGTATATAGCTTGATAATCTGTATAGTTTTATGTTGCACCAAACACACTCAGAATACTGAACATTTCCCTAACTACAAGGATCCCCCGTGTTAGTTGAAGTGTAAATTTTTTTTTCTTTCTTTTTGGCCTGTCGATGTGATGAATGGCATTGATTGATTTTCTAACACTGATCCAACATTGCATACCTGAGAATAAGTACTATTTTGCCATGGTATGCAGCTCTTTTTAAAATGTTGTATACTGTTTGCTAATAGTTTATTGGTGATTTTCGTGTCTAAGTTCATGAGTAATATCAGCATTTCTCTTTTTTAAAACTATGTTTGTCTGCTTTTGGTATTAGAGAAAAATTGAGAAAGACCATATGAAATTGTTTTTCAGTTTTTCAATGTTTGCTAAATTTCTCTGGTGAAGCCATCTGGGGCTGAGGATTTCTTCTTCAGGAAATTTTTAATTGCAAAATTTTATTTTTTAATGGTTTAATGGGATTTGATAGTTCATGGTTTTAAAATAATTGGTCAGTTTTATCTAAATTATTGAATTTATAAGCATAAACTTGTTCAGAATGATGATTTATTACCCCTCCACTGGTTTCAGGTCTGTAGCAATAGCCTCAATTTTATCTTGATATTAGTGATTTTTTTTTTCTTTTTATTTCTGTCAGTCTTACCAGAGATTTACTAATTTTGTTGACTTTGTTTTTTGATGTGTTAAGTATTTGTTTAATTAATTTTCTCTATTTTCCTATTCATTTATCTTTATTATGGTAATTGACAGAGGCATATGGTGAAGTCAGTGCTATAATTGTGGAAATGTTAATTTCTCATTGTAGTTTTGTTGGTTTGCACTTCCTGTATTTTGACACTCTCTAGTTTGATACATAATTAGGACTGTTATGTATTTCTGGTATATTGCTCTTTCTCTTATTGAATTGCCATTTTTTATTTCTGATAAATTTTAGAAATATACTTTGTCTCTTATTAATTCAGTTATTCCTCCTTTTTATAAAAAAAAGATAATGTTTCTCTGGTTCATCTTTTACATCCTTTCACTTTTAATCTACATATGTTGTTGAACTGAGAATGAATTTCTTTTAAATAGAATTTAATTGGGTGTGTATTTGTTTCATTATTTGCTTCATTGACCCTGCTGCCAACTTGTCTTTTCATTGATGAATTTACACTGTTCACATTTAGGATAATTAATAATAAATTAAACTTAAATCTTTCACTGCATTTTTTTTTGTGTGTGTCCTTTGGATTTGTTCCTCTGTTTTGCTTTCTCTGCCTTTTATGAGACACATAAACAAATTGCCCAGTTCCATATGGATTTGTGATAGTGTATTTCTGTATCAATCCTAAAGAAAAGTGGAAAGCAAAAAAAAATTGTATCCTTGAATGTTCCTTTTCTACTCCCAAGAAACCTCACCAAGTTAAGGGAACTATGAGAGCAAACCTGGGCTGGAAAGTCCAGATACCTATTATCTTGAAGGCATGGCCTTCTCTGTGAACACAGAGAGGGTAAGTTAGTGTTACCTGTAGAAAGTTACTTTCTTGCATGTGTGCAGTGATGGTTGCTCCTTGAGATTCTGGTCATACGAGTAAGCTAATGCTGATATGTCACTGATTCTGCCTCCTAATATGTGAATCTATCTTCTGGGGAGTTGCGTGATGGCGTGAACTGGAGGCACTGTGGAAAGGATCTGTATCATTCTACACTCATTCAGCCAGCCACCATTGGACAAAGCATCAAGAGGAAAAAGAGGCTCTACCTCGGTGAAACACCTTGAGGTACAGAGGTTCTATTTGTTCAGCCTTCCACGACCTGAACTTTCTGAGAGCAGTCACTGATCTCTCCTAAGCTTTCCCTTACTAGTCATATATGTCTCATGTGGGCACTTTCTTGACTTTCCCAGAGCCCATCAGAGGGCCCTGGCACACTGGGCTGTGGACAAGACAGTCTTTTTGTATCGTTTCTGTCAGTGTTGCTCTGGGAATTACAACATATATATGTGAATTTCAACATACATAGATGACTTCTGTTGTTACTGGGGTTTCCAATTGACTTCCCTTGCTTTGGTGCCATGCTTCCTGGTACTGTAAGTAAGCTCCTGAATCAACAAAGGAAGGAAGTTATCAAGGAAACCACTGGGCCTCCTTAGGAAAAGTGTGTGAATCTCACTTCTGGTTGCTGTCATTATCTTTTTCTTTGTCTTTATTTTTTATAAGTTTAATTTTTTTTCAGCATTAAGTTCTCTGGAATTATTTTGTTTAGAATTTATTCAGTTTCTTGTATCTATATATTTGTATCATTTTGCCAAGTTTTGGAAGTTATTTTTCATTATGTCTCTGAATACTCTTCCAAACACACTCTATATTCCCTCTCCTTCTGGGACTCTGATAACACAAATACTGAATTTTGGAATATTGTCCATAGTCCCAGAAAGTATTTAATTTATTTAATTTGTTTTCTAGTTCATTTTTCTCTTTTGTTTAAATTGAGCAATTTTTTTAATCCATCAAGTTAACCATCCTTATCTTCTGTTATCTTCAATATATGATTGAGCCTTACAAGTCAGTTTAATAATGTTGTTATTGTACTTTTCAGGTTAACATTTTCCACTTGTTTCTTTTGTATGACTGCTAATTCTTGGTTGAAGTTTTTATTTGTTTATTTATTTTTTCATTTGCTCCATGAAAGTGTATAATTGATTGTTTAAGTAAATTTTCTGACCATTAATTAAAACCCTTTGTCATGGTGCCGGCTGATTGTCTTTTCTCACTAAAGCTGTGATCTTCTTTGTTCTTGGTATAACTAGATGATTTTGAATATATTTTATTACTAGCAGACTCTGGATCTTCTAAAATCTCTTGTTCTAGTAGATGAACACTCTTCTTAGCTTTAGCACTCAGGTCCTGGCATTCTTCTGTGAGTTGTTTTTTTCTCTGACAGTTCAATTTTTAGAGCTTGTGCGGTATATTCTTGTCTAATCTTCATTCTGGTACTGCTGGGGCTTCACGGGTCTCTTCCACTGCAGATGTTTTGAAAGGGAAAAAGAGGTTTCTGACAGCAAGTACTACAAAGTATTTTTCATCAGGTAAAGGAAGTCATTGATCCTAGGATGAAGTGGCTTCTGTGGCCAGAAATTTATTGTGGTGGGATTCTCCTAACTGTCATGAACAGAGAGCAGAGTATTGTCAGTGAGCATCCTGGCCAGCACTCCTCTTCCCTGGCCTAGCATCTCTGGCAATGGCATGACTCAAACCCTCAGAAACAAAATGTTTTCCTAGGTTTGGCTGATGAGAAGGCTATCAGTTACATAGGGGTTTAAAAAAAATCTTCCTATCTTCTTATGTTGGGCTGCTCAGTGTGACTACATTTCTTTTGCTGTTGCTGCCCAGTGGTTTGGTGTCTCAGGCTGATATGAAGAGTGTTTCCTCTGGCTTCTATTGTTACAGGGGTTTCTAATTGACCTCCCTTTCTGTGGCGCCAGGCTACCTAGTATTCTAAGTAAGCTCCTGTACCAACAAGGGAAGGAAGAAAGCAACCTGGTCTACTCCTGGGTCAGCTTCTATTGAGCGTGGGAATCATGAGTCTTCTTACAGTTAAGGGGCTCTGCCAGTTCTGAGTGACAAACCAATTTGCCATCCTCTTACCTCCTTTCAGGGTTTTTCTTTGGTTGCTCCTTATGTTGTTCTCATAGTTTGTGGTTGTATATATTGGGGAAGAGCAGAGGCAAGTGTGTATATTGAAATCTTCTCCAGGACAAAAGCTGTAGATTATTTTTGAAAATAATTATTTTGAAAATACTATATAGTCAACAAACCATTTCAAAGTACAATCAAAACTTCCTGTTACGAATCTGATAGAAATGGCAGATAAAGTTTAGCTAGGCCATTGTACACAATATCATATGTGATCTAGACTTCATAAGCATCTACAGTTCACTTGTCTTCTCACTGAGTTACTCAAGTTATTCATGTGTTCTAATGTATCAGGCCAGTATAACAATTTTTCAATATATAATAGGAAAGCAACCCAAAAGTCTCCTTAATTTTTAGTTGCTCCCATTCAATCATTCAACAATTAGAGGTTTATATTATAATTAATAATGCCATGTTCTGATAGATATAAGTATACAAAATCAATTAAAAAGTATACCTCATCCTTTCTAAATCAGGTTTTTAAACTATTCTATATCTACACAAAGATATATTTTTAAAGACACACATACAATGCTTTACACGCCAGCACATCTAATTCAATACATACCACACATCATAATATGCTATGGATTGGATATAAGATGCCCCCTGGAGAACTCATGAGACAATGTAGGAGTGTTCAGAGGTGAAATGATTAGATTATGAGGGCCATAACCTAATAGGTGGATTAATTATTTTGGTGATTTAATAATGTGAAAGGAATAATGTACTGGGTAGTAACTGTAGTTAGGTAGGGCATGACTGAAGGATTATGTCATTGGGAGCATGACAGTGAGGGTTATTTTGTCTCTGGTTGCTTGATATTTGCTTCCGGGAGCTTTCCTCTGCTGAGATATTCCACCATGATGTTCTGTATGACCTCAGCCCAAGAGCAATGGAAGCAACCAACCAAGGACTGAGACTTCTGAAACCATGAGCCCAGAATAAACTTTTTCTTCTCTAAATTATACTTATCAGATATTTTGGTCACAGTGACTAAAAGCTGCTTAACACAATGTACTACAGATAAAACTACATATATTATAAAATGAATAAAATTGTATTAGTTTGATATTACAATACTTTTCCCAATGTAAATTAATAATAAATTAACATTAATGTTACTTACACAAAATGTTAATAAAACAGCAGATTCAAATAAAAAAAACTTAAAAAAATTAAAAAGCAACTTTATATATCATATTTGTATATAAAAGTATTTATGCTGTAAGGTTAATTTTATAATAGTCCAGAATATTTATTCATTTTTAAAATTCTTCCAGGGGAATTTATATCAAACTGAAATGAGATATTTAATAAAGGTAACATAAATATGAGACATCATTTAATTTTTTGCCCCATTTCCAATCTTAACATAAACCACAAAAATGACAAAAGTATGAATTACCATATTTTGTAGTTTATGTAAATTAAAAGATTAAAAAGTTATGTCTGTAGCTAAGGAAAATAAGTAAAACATTTTACAACTGCTTATCAATTCTAAAGCCAGTGATTTGATTTCAATTGTTCTATCCATAAGAATCAATAAAATACTATTTTTTAGGGACAGGAATTGAGATGAGTTGAAGATTGAAATAATGCTAAGCACCTGAATCTTTCAACAGCATAATCATACTCTGATCACTTGAGAATGAAAAAATGATTGTTAATATTTTTAGAGATTTCAAATAAAGAACCTTTGTTAACCTCTGCTTTCAATTTCTAAAAATCCAGTCATCTAACCATATTATTTATGATTAAACAGTGGAGTTTTATTATGATATTCCGGTACAGTTCACAGCATGTTTCCACACACTGTTTCAGAGGGAATCAAGGCATGAGAAAGTACTTGTCTAAAGTCACCATGAACCCAGAATGGAAAGCTTGCAGTCTGTGGTCTTCCCATCTCACCACAGTTTTTTTCTCTCTTTTTTTTCTTTTAGGTGGAGAATCATGTCCATCAGAACTTTATATTTATGCAAATTAATTATAGAGTTCTGTGTTTCATTATGGCATATAACATAATTAATCTATATTTTCCCAAACACCTCCCTTTCTCTTCTCTCCACTTTCCTCCCTCCTCTGATTCCTATACTCTACTGGCTTATCCTCTACTGGCCTCCCTTCTACTTTCATGACATTTCTTTTTTTTCTTTTTTTTTCATCTAGGCTTCCATATATGACTGAAAATATATGACATATGTCTTTCTGAGTCTGGCTTATTTTGCTTAACATGATGCACTCTACTTTCACTCATTTTCCAACAAATAACATAATTTTGTTCTTCGTTTTGGCTGAATAAAACTTCATTGTGTATATATACCACATTTTCTTCATCCATTAATTGGTTGATGATTTAATAACTTGGACATTATGAATTATGCTGTGATAAACATGGGTACACATGTATATATAAAGTATGCTGACTTTAATTCTTTTGGACAGAGACAGAGACATGCTATAGCTAGATTTTATTGGTTTCTGAGGAACCTCCCTACTGATTTCCTTACTGCTTGAACAAATTTACATTCCCAACAACAATGTGTAAGAGATGCTTCACCCCACTAGAACCCCCACATTCTTGCCAGCCATTATGGCTATTCATACACTCCATGATAGCAATTTAGCATCTTAATGTAGTTTTGATTTGCATCTTTTCTGATGGCTGAAGATTTTGAACAATTGTTTTTCATAGAGTTGTTGGTCAATTGTGCTTGTTTTGAAAAGTGTCTGTTTTGTTCTTTTGCCCATTTATTTGCCTAATTATTGAATGGGTTATTTCATCACAATGTTCCTTAAATCTTAAATCATTGCTTTTACTGCCTTTTGGAATGACCATAGGTGTTTGAACTTACTTGTATATAAATACATACACATTTATGTGTGTATAAATATTCTGTATATCTATATCTATATATCTATATATCTATATATCTATATACATGTCGCAACATTCTGAGACATCTTTTAACAATAGATATATCTAATAATTATAAGTTATATAAATATGAATTAGGTATTGAATCGTTTGACTTTCTAGTCAAGGCAAATGACAGTGGCTCACAACAGAGGAGTAATACCAAATAAATGCAGTAATTCGTTCCCTTTACACAAGTAGCTGCTGAAAGGCAGATGGAGGTGCCAGTTGTGTGGGGTGCAGGTGATACGGTCCAGTCCAAACACCACCAGGTTGTTGTTTTTTTCTCCACCAGAAAACTGTCCATTAACTTTCCAAAGAGCCAAAAGCAAAAGGAGAGGAATTTGTGAAGTTGCTAGCCCATATGGCTGGTAGTGAGTTAATCTGTGTCTGAGCAGCAGGTAGCAAGAGCCAGTCTGTCTGTTGGGGCTGTTAGTAACCCAGGGGCAGATCAGAGAAGAGCAGGGAAGGGATCAACTCAGGCTGCAAATACAGTCAGGAATGTGGCAGGAAATTATTTCTGAAAACACACTTTGCAGCATAAGGGCAGCCATCAGATGCTACATGATAATCTAATCTGCACTTCATTTTGGTAATTATTTAGAGTTATACATGTAGGTATGAATTTTAGATAGTTGAAGATATGTAGTTATTTCTCAGTTTATATAACACCTTGCCTTAAAATAATTATTTCAAGTGTCCTTGCTTCAAAATAAAATGTGCATGCAAAAAGATTTTGGAATTTTGAAAAAGAGGAATTGATCTAGATCAGCTATATTAGAAAGAGATAGGGACCTGCTCAAAAGGCAGAACCGCAAAGATAATGGCTTTGTTAAATAACCAAGAGAAAATAGGGGCTGGATAGTATTTCCCTTGATGATCTGGCAAATAGAGAAAATGAAAAATAAGTTAGTTGAAAACAACTAAAAGAAGCCTGAATTATAGGAACAACTGAGTACCGAAAATTTAAAAAAAGGAACCATGCAAATTATTATTGAACAATGGTTATTAGTATCTTCTTTCCTTCCTTCTTTTCTTTTGCTTTCTTCCTTCATCTATCAATAGATGGATCTCTCATCTATCAATGTACCTATATTAATGTTAAATCTAACATTAAGATTTGGCATATTTTTGTGTTCACAGAATTAAACCTAAACCATTTGCAAAAATAAACTAGACCAAGGAATCTGTTTACATGTAGTCTTCTTGTTTCTTAACCATGAAAATAAAGCATTAGTTTTCCTAAACTTAGTTAATATAACTTAGTTATATTAAACATCCGTCATTAAAATATTGAATAGAAAGGTTGAAGAGATAAATGATCAAAGGGGACTGAAAGCTGAATTAAAATGGTATTCACAACTAGTATCAAATGTGACAACTAGGATCACATAGTTCTAGAAAATCCAAACTACTATTTATTTTTTTAATTTTAATTTTTTTTATTTTTTACATAAGCTCTATTATTATTATTATTATTATTTGCATTATAATTCTTAATACACCTCTATACCACAATTTATCATATCTTCATATACAAGACATGCTGACACCAAATTCACATCTTCATACATGAACTTTGTACAATGATGAGGTTCTCCTTCCACCATCCATGCTATTCCCCCTCTCTCTCCCCTTCCCTCCCACCCCTCCTCCCTATCTAGAGGTAATTTTCCTCCCATGCTCTCCCTCCTTATCCCATCCTGAGTCACGCCCATTATATCAGATAAGACATTCAGCATTTGTTTTTTTGGGATTGGCTAACTTCACTTAGCATACTCTGCTCCATGCAAATGCCATGATCTTATTCTTTTTTAGTGCTGAGTAATATTCCATTGTGTATAAATGCCACATTTTTTTTTTTATCCATTCATCCACTGAAGGACATCTAGGTTGGCTCCACAGTTTAGCTATTCTGAATTGTGCTGCTATAAACATTGATGTGGCTGTGTCCCTGTAGTATGCTGTTTTTAGGTCCTTTGGGTATATATGTAAACATACAACCTTTTCAAACCTTCTTTACTCATAAAGAGCTTTAAGAACAAACTCTCTAGAGGGGAAAAGAATTAGAAAGGGCCAAGTCTATGCTCAGGATCAGAATTCAAGTGAACTTCATGTTTTTCTTTCTGAGACCTATGACCATTAGTTTCAGTAGACTGAATTTCACCTTCTGTCATACCATAGCTGAAATTCTAAAACTAAAAGGTTTACTGTTTGGGGGTCTATCACCTGACCCTGGTGATAGGATGTGGTTATTTCCATAGTGAGGCATCATATTCTGCTTTTTTCCCCTAGAAACAAGAAAAGTGAAATACTGTTAACTCCTGCACAAAGTCATTGCTACAGAGTGGTTCCTACCATTCTTCAATAGCCAGTATATGTTATCCACCTCACAATTGTCCTCTAATGCTTACATCACTTACATAATTTCAGGTGCTCTTGGGCATGGATCTCAGAGGCCAACTCAAATTCTCTTCTCTTTGCTCCAAATTGCAAAAACATCTCCAAATATGTTAGTGTGATCAAGGGAGGTATCATGATCAAAATTGCAGATGAACTGGGCCTCAGAGTTTTAAATAATAAGAATCGGAAGATAAATTGTTATTCCATGAAGATTGACATGCAAGACATAAAGTCATCAAGAAGGATTCCAGACTGTATCCAGGGGGAGAATGCAGAAGAGCAGGATGCCTAAATTTACTTATATAATTCCTGAAATTGTAATACACGTGTCTCATGACATATGAAGTTCAAATTATGATAAATGCTAAAAATTTTATTAGATGTCAGCAAACCCTAGAAATGATGATTTGGAAGAAACTTGATTTTTTTGATGATCAAGGAAAATGACAACAATGACAAGAAAAAAAAACTTGTACAGAGGTATCTATAACCAAAAGGCTTTAGGGTAAAATTTATGTATATATTAGTAGTATTTAGCAATAATTTGGATTACCTAAGTTTCAGAGAAAATATTAACATATTTCTATGTAGAAGGAGTTTGTATTTTTAAATGGGAGGAATTTGTATTTATTTGCAAATGCACTATATTCTATGTAGCTGTAGAGAAACTAAAAACATATTATTAACATAAGACACAGACACATGCATATCTATAATGAATTACACAGTACCCAGCAATGTCACATTTGCCACTTTCACCTATTCTTATAGTATTCATTTTCCTTAATTCATGACAACCTAATAAATCCCATTTTACTACAAAGAACAGAAGCTTTCTCAAAAATAATAAAAATTAATGTTATTCATCTATGTATCTGAAAGACATCAATGTTCATTGTTTTAAAAACTACATTTTAAATTTATTGTCAAAGTAATATGTTTAAAAGTAACTCTACTCTTCCAAGTCCACTACTAATTCTTAAAAGCAATGACATGCAGATTACTTTTTGTATATTTCATTATCCACACCTCAAAATAACATGTGTGTATAATTTCTTAATTTATGAAAATGAAGTCACTTGTCTATTGTCTTCTGATATGACCAAAAATATTTAAAGCATTTAAATTACCACATCACCTCCATGTACTCTGGGTATGGTTACATCACTATTCTTAAGTTCTTTGGGGGTAATTTCTATCATTTGGAACTATTAGAGAGAAGGAATATAAATTAATATAATAAATAAATGTGAACATCGCCCAATTTAATAAATCTCCAGTGTAACACTTGTATCATGTTCTCCTTCCTTTCCTTGCAAATGTTAAGTTCCACTTAAATTTGGTGTTTGTTTGTCCATACAAGTACATATTCACCTATATTTATCCATATTTCCTGTTACAAACCCTTTTGAAGTTAAAGGTAGTTTGAAATTCAGAATGATTTAGATACTATGAAAACATTATCATAAAGACACTATATACTATAGAATATGTAACATCTTCTGTAGATTTGGAGCAGGCTCTATAATTAAAATCAACAAATATTTCTGAAACAGAAAGCATAAATATCCATAGCAAGTGTGATAAACAAAAGGATACAATAGCTTCATATTATTTTGGTCAGATTTTGTCAGCAAGTGAATTAAGATTACGTAAATTTTATAGCCAATGCATTGGGGGTGGGGTAAGAAATCTCATTTTTATAGCTCTTAGGATTTGGGAGTCATTCATGAGAGATTGTGAAAATACACTAAAGAATGGATTTCTATTACACTCCTAATACATTTGTTCCTAACTTTGTTGATACAGATTACTGTAGTTCCCCTCTGTGAAACGCACTTATCATCATCACTTCCCTTCCAGGGACCTTTCTTCCCAATGCCTACCTTTAAACCGAGGTCTTTTTTTGGTTTGATAACACTTGTATTCTGTTACAGAATGCTAACATAGCTTGTTTTCCCTGCTATGTCTGTAATTTGATTTGGAGAGGGCATGTCAATAATCTGCTTACATTACTTTGTCTATGTGAATATGGGTTATGCAGCTCCAGGGAGCACATCCATTTTTCTTCGAGCTTTAACTCTATTTAGTTCATTTCTTTGCATTATTTTAACAAACATACCTTTCAATTTACCCACAATTTCTATCCAAATGTGTTTCCTGTCAGCTGCCTATAAATACTGAACTCAGATCCTGCATTAAAAGTGATTTCCTTGTTGCTGTCATTGCCCTGTGTGCAAGGCAAACATTTGTTTCCAGTTTCCCACCATATCCTTCATTCTTTCTCCATCTGCTTTTTATCTTTAAAATTTGTTGAAATACATCATTTGCAAATGACTCTTGTCTCTTATATTTATGTTGAGACTATACATGTAAAAGCATAATTTTTGTAAAATACTATATATATATATATATATATACACACACACACACACACACACACACACACAAATAGTATCAGAAAGAAGAGCAAATGAATTTATATTGCTAGCTTAACATTTGTTTCTATAAATTTTAAGAAGAAAAATCTTCAAATGATAACTATAAAAGATTATATTATCCAGGAGCAAGGTGGCAAGGTGCAGAACTTAAGCAATAGTTCTGACTTTAAAATGTCAGTGAATTCAATACACAATGTAATAAACATGCAATTAAAAATCAGGTATGCTTTTAAAATATAAGTAAATGGGCTGGGGATGTGGCTCAAGCGGTAGCGCGCTCGCTTGGCATGTGTGTGGCCCGGGTTCAATCCTCAGCACCCCATACAAATAAAGATGTTGTGTCTGCTGAAAACTAAAAAATTAATATTAAAAATTCTCTCTCTCTTAAAACATATAAGTAAATGACAATAACTCCCTATATTCTTATAGGGAAATCTAAATATGAAACTCATTTTATATTCTAAGAACTGTGGTGATCTTATTTTGACACAATAGTAAGAGAGTACCAATGATTACAAAAGCATAAAGTTATGAAATAAAATATATTCCAACATAGTAGTCATTTTGTTACATGTGCATTTTATCACATCATGTTATATACCCTAAAAGATTCCCAATAAATTTATTAAAAATAAAATTTAAAACCATGAAAAAGAAATAACTTAAAAATACAATACTTAAGTAAAATCTGGTCCAGTGGCTCAGGAGGCTGAGGCAGGAGGATAACAAGTTCAAAGCCAGCCTCAGCAAAAGTGAGGTGCTAAGCAACTCAGTGAGACCCTGTCTCTAAATAAAATACAAAATAGGGCTGTGTAGCTCAGTGGTTGAGTGCCCCTGAGTTCAATTCCTGGTACTCCTCCCCAGCCAAAAAACAAGTAAATAAATAACTGATCCTTGTTACACGAACACATGACTAAGTTCATAGGTAAATTATGGTAGGTTATTCTGCAGATTTTATTTAAAGAGGTTAAGCAGTTGCTGTTGAAATTCCACTCATATTCCCACATTTTAACCACCTCAGTCTGTACTCTGCACACTTGGAATTGCCAGACTGCATTTGCTTATGTGAGGCTTCCTCTGATTATTAAAGTCTTTATTTTATCCATGCACTGGACCAAAATGCCAGGGAACAAATTTCCAGAAGAAGTACTCATCCGATGATTGATGAGAACTGGGGTATGAATATTTCAGCTTCTGTTAAGGACTTTATGTTTGCCCTTCTCCCCTGGCCCCAAATCTGTATGTTGAAGTCCTAACATTCAATGTGACTTGTGAAATACAAATATTTCGAGTATGTGTATTTGGGCCTATGAGGAGGTAATACAAATTAAAGGAGGTCAGAAAGATGGGATCAAAAAAATCATATTTAATTTCAAAATACACAAAATATATTGTCCAGGGGGCTGTGGATGGAATGCTTGCCTAGCATGTTCAAAGACACAGTTTCAATTCCTAATACTGGGTATATATATATATATATATATATATTCACACATATATATATATATATATATAGATATGTGTGTGTATGTCCATATGTATATGTGGGTAGATGTGTGTGTGTATATATATATATACACACATAAAGAGAGAGAGATAGAGAAAGAGACATGAAGAGAGAGACAGGGAGAGAGACTCAAGATAAATATATAGTCCAAATTAATCACATTATATTTATTTGATCTTCAGAAAGGGCAGTATTTAGGGTGAAAAAATATAGTTTGATTAATGCCAGAAATACTGAAAATGATGGGGCTTTTATATAGACAACATATTTGAGTAAATTTACATCAAGAAATTGCTTGGATAAATTCTAGTTAAATGAGATCACTGAGTGGAACCACTAATACCACTTTAGTTTATCAATTTTATCCCTGTATTGATAAGGAATAGCCCAGGTCCTGAAGCAGCCAATGTTATCATGCTTGCTTTTCTAACCAAAGCCAGAAATTATTTCTTGTTCTCTTCATATCATTGGACATATTTCTTAGTCATCTGGAAGAAAAGTACTTTCTCTTGCCTTTTCCAATATTGTTTCTTTTATATTGTATATTTCAGAATAAATATTTGCATTTTTCATATTTGAGCGTTAAATTTAAACTTTATTCTCTAAGATTCCACGTGCTTTTTTTTTCTTTATTTTTTCATGAAAACTATCCAAGCCCCTCATATTTACATTGGTTACCGGGTTTCATTTGATGAAAGAACACTATTCAAAAGCAATAAACAGAAGGTAGGCTGACTTTCTAGTTACTGAAAGAAAGAACTTGTTGCCTGTGTTCATGATTAAGTAATAAACTATTGTTATAGAGTTTATTAATTCCATCAAATCCTTTAATATAAGCTCATATTAATTGTATCTTTAAGCTTCATTCCTCAACTGAGCAATGCTGAATTTTCCTAATTGGAATTTGGACTGTAATTATAACTTACTTAACAGGATTTTATGAAGTGTGTTACCTCTTATAACACTTAAAGTTGAATCCCAAATCAAAATTTTGGAAAAAGGATTCTGAGGGAAGGTGCCTGAGCCATACATGGAAAGCTTTGTCCCTTACAGGTGTGTCATCTCTGAGAGTAAGGACATTTATACTCTTGTAATGCTGCAATGCTGTCTGTGGATAAACAATAATTTCAAACTTTTCTTCCTTTTTAGGAAAAAGCATAAAAATTCATTAACTAAGCATTGGAAACCTTTAAAAACATTTAAAGTATAATATCTTTTGGAGGACAGCATGTTTATATATTACACTTCTTCAGAATTATCTTAGGTGTGAAAATTTTCAAATGAGTAAGATGCCATCATCAATACTCAATAGTCAGTGACTTAAGACTCACATCTTCTATATCAAGTTCACACTTCAACTTCAGTATTCAGCTAGTCAAGAAGTTGAAGTCAATAGCAAAAACATCATGTATAGTTATCACTGAAAGAATGTCCATGGACACATCTGGTACCAAAACTTCAGTGTCACAGATTTGACCCCTATAGAAACATCTATAGGATTCTTAAAGTCTTATTATCTAATATCTAGGCTAGATGAGACAAAATGATATTTTGACAAAAATTATCAAAATAATTCAAATGTAAGCATTTCTGATAGGGTACAAATATTATATTCAAAGAAAAGTAGTAAATTTAATCTGATTATTCTAAATTTAATCTTATAGTATGTTGTGCATAGAAAATATAATAAGCACATTCAGAACTATACAATCAAAGGCAAATAGCTATTTTAAATAGGATTGAGATGTTTTATTTGTCAACTCTCTCTCCCCTCTCTTAAACCAGGAGATGGGTTGAGGGAGGAGAAGCCAAGGCTTGCTGCTGCATTAAATTTGTTGACAATTAAACTTTTATATTCTCACCTGTTGTTTTTACTAATAATAATAATTACAATTTACTGAGTTTAACTATAGACCAGCCTTTAGGCAAATCACTTTATACAACTTAATTCTAATGTTCTCTATCAATGGGTTAGACAATTAAAGTTTAGAGAGACGAACAGACTTCCCCCTCGTTACACTTTACAAGATGATGATTATTAGGGTTTAATGCAGGATTAAGAATTACAGAGAATTTTGAAAAGAATTTTCCATTACATAATAAAATTGGCACTTTATGTATTTTGTGCAATCAAATAAAACAATGTGTCTAAGTAAGTTTTGCAAACTAGAAAGCATTAAAATGCATCATTATTATTTATCTTGCTTAACAAACTTTAAGTATACAGACCAGTAGATGAAACATGCACAGAGCCAAGATGGAGAAAGAGTCACTTCAAACATCTAAGACACTACATAAAATATATAAAAAAGTTGTTCTAAAGATATTGGACGCTGGGCAATAAAGGATAAGGAAAACTAGAGAAGTAAGAACTGCAATTGCTAAGAGTTTCCTGGCAATGATGTAGAGATAGGGGGCACCAGGTGGAGTCCAGAAATCTCTCTGCATTAACAAAATAGATCCTAGAGTCCATGAAGGTCAAGGTGGCTAGAATTCAAAGGGCTGAGTGCAGGAGTGAAAAAGAACTGCTCAGTGAGAGCTCTGGAGAACAGCAGAGGGTCCCCTATGAAAATTCAGCTGAGAATTAATGATTGTATTCATTTGAGGAAACTAAAATCTAAGTTCACTGAATAGAGAGAAGATTTTTTCCTCATTGGTTGTAAAAATTAGTCCTTGACTACATGTGTTTTAGTAATATCTGTCAAAACATAAAAGCAAGAGCAAAAAATGGCCAAATATTTTCCAAATAGGTTAATCAAATTCCAAAACATTCAAGGATTTTTAGAGAAATATTTTACATGTTTTTATTTTTATTTTAAAAATATTTAGTTGATAAAGATAGCATGTTTTCAATGCACACCACAGAATGATTTGATGTAGGTATACATTGTATAACTATTACCACAATCAAAATATATAATAGATCCATCAACATCCAGCTATACATGAGGTCCCTAGAAATTGTCCATTTTATAACTGAAAAGTTTGGACTTTGACTATCATATCCCCATTTTCCTCACCCTCCAGACTTTGGCAATCACCATTCTATTCTCTGTTTTTATAAGTGTGTGTGTGTGTGTGTGTTTGTGTGTGTGTGTTTTAAGATTACACATGAGTGACCAATACAGTATTGGTTTCTGATGAGCTTATTTTGCTTACCATAATGTCTAACAGAATTTCCTTTGTTTCATGCCTGAATAACACTCTAGTGCATGTGTATGTAGGTATTCTCACTGCATTCTCATTTGTATGTTTGTGTCTATATATGTATATATACATAAAATTATATTTACATATTATATATTTTATATGTATTATATGACATTTTATATGTTTATTTTATAAATTATATATTTTTCTCACACATTTTTTTATCTTTTTAACTTTCAATGTACCTTTACACTGACTCATAACTTGACTATTGTGAACAAGGCTGTAATGAATATGAGAGTACAAAGCAGATATATCTTGGAGAAGATAATTTCACAGCTCAGAGATTATAGCACTGGTCTTACAAAATAAAAATGAATAAATACAGTTCTCAAGCAAGTAAGTCTCACATCTAATCCTTGGAATCTAAACAAAGACTGTCACTCATGTAAAGCAAGGTGTTCATCAACTTTCTGTCACTATAACAAATGCCTGTAATAACCAATTTATAAATAGAAAAGGTTGATTTTGGCTTATGTTTTGGATCCGTTACTTTTAGGCCTCTGGTGTGGTGTGGTGGTAGATAGCAGTGGCAGGGAGAATGTTATACAGCAAAACTGCTCACTTCATGGCCAGAGATCAAAAATTAATCAAGGAAGGGAGTAGAGTCCCACAGTCCATTTAAAGGGCAAATTCCCAAAGACCTAAAGACCTCTCATTAAGCTCTACCTCTTAAAAGTTTCTCCACCTCCCAATAGTGCCTTTCTGGGAATCAAGTTTTACTACATGGGCCTTTGGGGGCCATTAAAGATCCAAACTATGATAAGCAGAAAATAATAATTAAGGAAGAGAATGTCAGTCACATGAAACAGACTGAGAAGTAACACACATGATAAAATTAGCAGACAAGGGCATAAAAATTATTACAAGTATATAGCATATACACAGTAATCTAGAGGAAAAAAGAAATATGTTTAGCAGAAATCTGGTAGAGATGTTAAAGAGAAAAAAATCTGACTTTGGATGAAAATTATAATATCAGAAAAAAAATGGATTTGATAAATAACAGCTAATGAAGAAAATACGTTAATGATTTTAAAGACAGAGCAATTGAAACTATCAAAACTTAAAAATGTTTTTAAAAAGTAGAGAATTGGTAATTTGTGGCTTGTGGTCTAACATACACGATACTTGGAGTCTCTAAAATGTGGGGCAGAGAAATGCATTTGAAATATAATATCAAATATTTTGCCGAATTGGAGAGCTGCTAAAAATTCACAGATCAAAAATGACCAATAAACTCTAATTATAAGAAGAATGAAGAAAATTATACCTATATACTTCATAACAAGGTAACTTAAATCCAATGATAAAAATATTTTAGAAGCTCAATGTGAGGGAAAAGCACAGTCCATGTAGAAAAGTAAGATGAGAAGGTGAGCAAATGCAGTGTTGAAAACAATCCAAACACAAAGGCCTGGGAGTAACAGCTTCAAGGAACTAAAGAAAAATATTGTACATCTACAGACCAAAACTAATTTTTAAAAATGAAGGAGAAGGAAACACCTTATTTTAGACCTAAAAAAGCTAAAAGAATATCACAAGCAGACAAGAAATGTAAAGGGAGTACTTCAGGCAGAAAGGAGAACTATACCAATTGGGAATCTGGGTCTGAATGAATAAAGATCACTCAAAATCATCCCCCATCCCTCTCTCTCTTTCTCTCCCCTCTACCCCGTGTGTGTGTGTGTGTGTGTGTGTGTGTGCATGTGTGTGTGTATGTTTGTGTGCTACTGGGGATTGAACATGGGACATCTTTGCCACTGAACAACACATCCAACTGTTTTTATTTTTTATTTTGATATGGGGTCTCATTAAGTTGCTGAACCTACTGAGTCACTGGGATTCAGGAATGTGCAATTGAACATGGCTAAATATAATAATTTTAATTAAAATTTATTTCCAAGATAATTAGCAAAAATAAAATAGCAAAACATTTCAATAAGAAATAGTTATAGAAATAAGCATGGTATTGTAAGTTTATTATACTACATGTGATGTGGTATATTATCAACTACAAGCAGACTGATAACTTAAAGTTAACTGAGAACTATAAACTCTAAAGAAACAAATTATATCACAGTATAGATAATAAGACAAATAAAAAGAAGATGGGTAATAAAAGTATATTAAGTTAATAAAAAAAGGCTGAAAATATCAAAAAAATGTAAAAAGGGAAGAAATGGGACAAATAAAAAATAAATAAGAGTGTTTGATTTAAACCTAACTATATTAACAAGTGCATTAAATGTAAGTGTGTAATTGTCCTGAACATCACAATTATTGTAAGAATGGATCAAAAGTAAAACAAAACCATCTGATGTATGCAAGAATCCCACATTAAATAAAAAGACAAAAAAATGTTTAGGACCAATTGAAAAGAGAAGAGCTATTGTGATAACACTGATCTAAAGAGACCTCAGATGGCTATATTAATACTAAAGTAAATTTTAGAACTAAAAGAGATAAGCAGTATCAAATCCTTGTTTCTTAAAACAAAATTAATCAGTTGAATATTCCATGATGGAGCTGTGAGGACATCACCCTCAATTTTCTGCCCCAAAGCATTGATAAAACATAATAAAATTGCCAACTTCAACCATTTAAGGTTACTGGAGAAGAAAAAAAAAGATATATAACTAATTGAGAATCAATAATTAATTAAAAAATCTAGCCAAGTTCAAGAAAGTACAATGCATTTGGTGGCTTCTTGCCTTCTTTTCACATCTTCTCCAGGTCTCAATTAGCACAGCAGCATCAAAAAGAAAACAATTCATTACATACATGGAAGCAATTATTCTATGAAAATCTGACTCTCTTGATTCTCGCCAGAAGTAATGAAGAGAAGAATGTATCAAGTGATAAAAGAAAAACAAGATTCTGGGCAAAAGCTAATTTCCAGTAAAAGAATTCTTCAAAAATGAAGTAAAAACTTTTTATGTGTAAACAAAGACTGATGGAACTTTTTCCTTGCATAATTGTCTCAAAATCCTTAGGCAAGTCCTTTGAGCTGAAATAAAATGACATCATATAGTAGGCTGAATCCAAATAACAAAATACAAAAGTGAGAACATTAAAAAAAGGAAAGTTTCTTGATTAAAAAAAAATAAAAGGAATGTATGTTACATTTTATAAAACAAATTGCAAAACTGTGTAATTGGTTTTATAGCATATATAATTAATATGTATGACAGTAAGAGAACAAAGTAGGTGGGCAGAAATGACTGTATTTGTCATTTTATTATTTTACCAGAGTCTATGTTTGAGTCTATATTTTATCAGAATTTTGTGTAAATCTAAGGTAGATTTTGTGTGTGTGTGTGTGTGTGTCTGTGTGTGTGTGGTGATGGAGATTGTACCCAGGGTCTTGTGCATGCAAGGCAAGCACTCTACCAACTGAACTATATCCCCAGCCCTAAAATAGATTATTATAAGTGAAGATGCATATCATAATGCCTACAGCAAACTACTAATAAGCTTAAAAATGTTAAAAAAACATCAACAAAAATCAAAAGGATACACTAAAAATATCTCTTTATCATAAAAGGAGGTAGTAAAGAATGAAATAAAAAAAGAACAAGATGTAAAAAAGAAAGTCAAAACACAGACAGAAATCCAACAATTAGAACTATTATACTAACCATGTCATTCTAATAAAAAAGCTGAAATTGGATTAAGAAATCAATTTATAACTAAATAGAGCACCCTGAAATTCAAAGATAAGAAAAATGGCAGTATAAATGACAAAGTAGACTTTAAGGCAAAAATATCATTGGAGGAAAAAGTGGCTAATTTATTATTACAGATCCATTCATGTACATTTACCTAATAATAGAGTCCTTAAACACAGAAAGCAAAACTTCACTGAACTAAAAGGAAAAATACTATTATCATACAATAATAGTAGATGGAACATCAATATATATGGACTTTATTATCACACTCTCTGTAACATATTAGAACAACTAGACAGAACTCAACTAAGATATACAGGATTTGAATGACATTATCAGTCTATTTGTCCTCACTGGAAACAAATCATTTTCTTTTTGAGCAAACAAGGCACATCTCACAGTAATGTAGGTGAGGCTGTAACCCAAGACTCACTTTCAAAGGCTGAAAAACATACAAATGTTTTCCAACTCAAAAAAATTAAATGATATGCTTGAATCAAATGTATGAAATATGATATGTCAAGAGCTTTGTAATGTTTTGAACAACTAATACTAATAAAAAAGGAAAAAAAGAAATTAAATGAGAAATCAACACCAGAGTGAAATTTGAGAAATTCCTGTATATTTAGAAATGAAAGAGTGTCTGTGTAAATAACCCATGGGGCAAAGAAAAACTCACAAAGTGAGATACAAAGATATTTTAAAATGAATGAAATTATTAACACAGCAAACAACCTGTCTAACCACAGCAAATGTTTTAGAGGAAAAATGGCTTTAAATGCCTATATTAGAAAATAAAATAGGACTTATAAAATCCATAAATTAATTGTACAACTTGAGAAGCTAGACAGAGAATGGAAAATTAAACTCAAAGCACAAGCATGGAATAAAAAAATGAATAGAAACAAGTTGACAAACTAAAAAGGCAACCAAGAGAAAATAACAACAAGACTAAAAATTGTCCTCTCTTAAGGTCAACAAAATTGAAAAATCATGGACTTAATAGTAAAAAATGATAATGATTCAAAATTCCAAAATTGGGCATTAAAAAGGAGTATCATTACTAATAAGGAGAAAGTAAAACACTATAAAGAAATACCATGAAATTTTTTAGCAAATAAAATAACTTTGGCAAATAGATACATCCCTAGAAAAACAAAACTAAAATGACTCAAAACTAACTCAAAAAGAAATAAAAAGTCAGGAAAAAATCTATTTGTCAAAAACAAATTTTAAAATTAAGTATTTAAAATCCTTCCTATGAGCTGGGGATGTGGCTCAAGTGGTAGCATGCTCGCCTGGCATGCATGCGGCCCAGGTTAGATCCTCAGCACCACATACAAACAAAGATGTTGTGTTCACCGAGAACTAATATATATATAAGTATTAAAACATTCTCTCTCTCTCTCTCTCTCTCTCTCTCTCTCTCTCTCTAAAAAATAAATAAATAAATAAATAAAATCCTTCCTATGAAGACTGAGCCTACTTGTCCTCAAAGCTGAATTCAAAACATTTTAAAGAAAAAGGTAATATCAAGCTTCCACAAACTCTGTCAGAAAACAAGAAAGACCAAGTCTCAACTTGTTAGAAAATGAAACCTTAAAAATATGTAGATAATTATCACACATTAACTTAGATTTATAAGTCCTTAACAAAGTACTAGCAAAATAAGTCCAGAAATATAGAAATATATTTCTGAAAAGGTGGTATTTATCTTTCAAATGTAAGGCTGGTCCCCAAATTAATTAATGTAATATACTATATTAAAGAGAATAAAGAACAATGGACCATATTATCACTTCAAGAAACATAGAAAAAAATCATTTGAAAAACATCCAAAACAGAGTCACAAATAAAATTCTAAACAAACTAGGATAGGAAGGGAAATTATTTTACTTGATAAGTGAAAGCTGTGGGAAACATAGCTAGCATTATAATTCAGGGTAAGAAACTGAATTATTTTCTTCCTAAGATCCAGAACAAGACAAGGGAGACACCTGTTGCCATTTATTTTCAACATTGTACTGGAGATTTAATCAGGGCAATAGAACAATAAGGGCAATAAAGCTAAAAAATAAGTAAATAAGTAAGTAAGTAAATGAATAAATAAATAAATAAAGTCATCTAGATGGGAAAGGAAAAAAATGAAACTGCCCTCATTAGCAGATAGCATGATTCTGTATTCAAATTCTGTGTTATCCACAATGTCACAGGACAAAGGATATAAGATCTACAGGATAGAAGATCAACAAATAAAAATCATTTTTATTTCAAAATATTAGCAATAAAATACTTGAAACATTTCACAATGATAATACTAATTAAACAGAAGAAATATATAAGTTCAAAGGCATAAAAAAGTTCACTAAAGAAAAAAATTAAGAAACTCCAGTAGCTTTATGTTGATTAAAATAATTAATGTTGCAGTATTATTTTTTTTTAACTTCCAATAAAAAACTTTAGACCCATGTGGCTTCACTGATGAATCCTACCAAATACTTCAGAAAACAAATTGTACACAAACTCCCTAAAAATATTAAAGAGAAGAAAATACTCCTCAACTCATTATATGAAACCAAGGATATTTTCATATGAAACTGGAAAAAATTCATAAAAACTGCAGACAAAATATCATTGTGAATATAAATGCCAAAATTTTTAGGAAATGGAAAGCAACAATATATAAATGGTGACATGGAAGGCCAATTAGGATTTATTTCAGTAGTTCAAGGTTAATTTAACATTTGAACAGCAATAAAGATAATGTATCATTTCAATAGATTAAAACAACATGTTCATCTCCACAGACTCAGAAAACTCAAAATGGGGGATAAATACAACATTCACTATGACTAAACATTCTCAGCAATCTAGAACAAGAACATCATCAATGCAGCCAAAGAAATCTATGAAAAACTTGTAGCAAATGTGTTACTTAATGATAAAGATTAGATGATTTTAACTTATAATAAGGAACAGGAAGATGATTCTTATTCTCACATTTTCTATTCATCATTTTACTGGAGATTTTAGTAAGTGCAATTAAACAAGAAAAAGAAAAGTTATTCAGTTTTGACATCAAAATTTAAAACTATGTAAAAATAATGATTGTCTATGTAGAAAATTCTACTGAATATCAAAAATACTACCCAAACTAACAGATGACTTAAGCAGTTTGCATAAATGAGATTAATATTAAAAACTTATTAGACTTAATATATGAGAATCAAACATTTATCAATCAAAAATTTTATAAATATGCAATTTCAAATAGCATCTAAGATGTGAACTGCTTAGGGATGGATCTGAAAAAAAATTGATCAAAACCTGTTCACTGAATTTATAAAACATTCCTGAAAATCATTAGAGTTATACAAATGAGGAGATAAATGAAGATTAAGAATTAGAAGTCTTGAGCTGGGGATGTGGCTCAAGCGGTAGCGTGCTCACCTAGCATGTGTAGGGTGCTGGGTTTGATCCTCAGCACCAAATAAAAATAAAATAAAAATGTTGTGTCCACCGAAAACTAAAAACATAATATTTAAAAATTCTCTCTCTCTCTCTATCTATCTCTATCTCTCTCTTTAAAAAAAAAGAACTAGAAATCTAACTATATTTAAGATGTCAATACTCATAGATTCTGCAAAGTATCAATCAAAATTCTAGTAGCCTGCCAGGCACAGTGACAGACACATGTAATCCGTCCGCATGACTCAGGAGGTGGAGGCAAGTAGTATCACAAGTTCAAAGCCAGCCTTGGTGAGGTCCTAAGAACTTGGTGAGACCCTGTCTCAGAAAAAAAGGGCTGGTGATGTGAACTTTAAGATTCTCATAAAGATAAGAGTAATCAAGACAGTTGACACAGGTAAATAAATCAATTAACCCAAATGGAGTTCAAAAATAGACTCACATATATACGAGCATTCATTAATTCACAAAATAACCATGTCCATTCAATGGAGAAAGGACAATCTTCAGAAAATAATTTTGGAACTATTAGATATCTGTTGCAAAACAATAAAATTGCTGCTATAAATAGTTACTTCAAAGTAGATTATACCTAAATATAAAACTTAAAATTACAAAATGTCTAAGAATAAGGTGACAATATTTGTAAATTGGGGTTAGCTTTCTTAGTTATAGCACCAAAGGCATGACCATAAAAGGAAAAAAAAGTGATGACTTGTATTTACTTAAAGAACTTCTGTTCAACAAAAGATAATATTAAAAAAAAACATGAAAAGACCCTGCATATTCATTTATTGAAGTTCATCTAGTTTAGTTCCACAATTTAGCTATTGTGAATTGTGCTGCTCTAAGCATTGATATGGCTGTGTCACTGCATTATGCAGTTTTTAAGTCCTTTGGGTATAGATTAAGGAGTGGGATAGCTGGTGGTTCCATTCCAAGTTTTCCAAGGAATCTCCATACTGCTTTCCAGATGGGTTGTAGCAATTTGAAGGCACACCAGCAATGTAGGAGTGTGCCTTTTCCCCCACATCCTCGCTAACACTTATTGTTGCTTGTATTCTTAATAACTGTCATTCTGATAGGAGTAAGATGAAATCTTAGAGTAGTCTTGATTTGCATTTCTCTAATTGGTAGAGATGATGAACATTTTTTCATATATTTTTTGATCAATTGTATATCATCTTCTGAGGAGTATTTATTCAGTTCCTTATCCCATTTATTGATTCTTTTGCTGAAAAGAAGCTTTCCAGTTTGAATCCATCCCATTTATTTATACTTGTTTTTATTTCTTGTCCTATAGGAGTCTTGTTAAGGAAATTGGGACCTAATCTGACATGATAAAGATTTGGGCTTTTTCTTCCATTAGGTGCAGGGTCTCTGGTTTAATTCCTACGTTCTGGATTCACTTTGAGTTGAGTTTTGTGCATGGTAAGAGATAGGGGCTTACTTTCATTTTGCAATGGATAAAGAAACTGTGGTATATATACACAATGGAATATTACAAAGCATTAAAAGAGAATAAAATCATGGCACTTGCAGATAAATGGATAAAGTTGGAGAATATCATGCTAAGGGAAGTAAGCCAATCCCCCAAATCCAAAGGCCGAATGTTTTCTGTAATAAGTGGATGCTGATCCATGATGAGGTTTGGGGGAAACAAGAAAAGAATGGAGGAATTTTGGATAGGGCAAAGGGGAGGAAGGGGAAGGGAGGGCACATGGGAATAGGTGAAATGAGATGGACATCATTACCCTAGGTACATGTATGAACACATGAATGGTGTGACTCTACTTTGTGTACAAACAGAGAAATGAAAAACTGTGCTCCATATATGTACTATGAATTGAAATGCATTCTGCTATCATGAATAACAAACTAGAACAAATTAATTAATTAATTAATTAATTAATTAATTAATTAAAATGATTGATAAAAATTACCCAATCTTAAAAAAAGACTATGCACATATAGCAAAAAATTATTTGCAAATCATAGGTGTAAAGGTTTATGTTCTGTCTTAAAGAATAACTCTAAACTAAAAGTCAAAGAAACAGTTTTTTCCAAATTTTAAAAACAAGCATCTTCCAGGTGTGGTGGTTTATACTTGTAGTCGTAGTTACTCTGGAGGCTGAGTCAGGGGAACTGCTTTCAACCCAAAAGATCAAGGTAAACCTAGGCAACATGGAAATACCCTATAGGGGCCAGTAAATTTGAATGGACACTTCTTCATGGGATATATGGTGTGAAATAAGCATGTGAAAAATGTTAATTACCATTAGACATTAAGGAAATGAAAATTAAAACCACTCTGATATACTATCACATATCTATTAGGATGCTCAAAATTTTAAATATGAATCATACCAACTTAATGCAAGGATGTATAGTAGCTAGAACTTTAATATATTTTCAGTAGAAATATAAAATGGTATAATTACTTTGTAAAATAATGTACTAATTTTTGAGAACAACAAACACACACATTTTAGCCATTCCACTTGTACCATATTTCGTATAAAATCTTGTGCACAAAACTATCCACATGTCCATCAATAGATCAATTTATAAAGACATAGTTGAATATACATTTAAAATATTATCCAGTGGACACATGCTGATATTCCATTAAATAAAATTCTAGAACATGAAACTTAATAGAGATAGATGAGTTACTATCTGATAGTTACATGTATATATGTTAAAATTTACAAATTGTACATTTTACATGCAATTTGTTGTTTGTCAATTAGACCTTAATAAAGTTTTTTTTTAAAGTAGAAAGTACAGAGATTGGTGGAGTACTTCCATAACAGTATAGTATAGCATGTACTGTTATAGAAGATTTTGTATGGAAAAGTAAGAGAATATATTCTGGAAATAAAAAGAAAAATTCATGAACTTTATACAACAATATGCCTTGAATGATTTCATTTTTGATACTCTGAATAAGCTCTGGTAATTGCTGCATGTATAAACTCATAAAACTTCCAATTTCCCTCTGAATAGCAGAATACAGGGAAACCATCAGTTCCCAAATGCTGCTCTCTCTTTATCCCAACAGGTGGGCTCCAGGCTTTTCTTTACACCTACTTATTGGTGGACAAATCTTTCCCCCTCTGTCTAAGCCATTCACTCCTCCCTTGAGCCACAGTTCTTTAAGATGAGATGACTCATTAACCTTTTCTCCTGGTAGGGAGCTGACACCCAATTAATGAGCTGACACTCTTCTGTGTCTGCTCTCACAAGTGCAATAAGGCTCTGTTTACAAACACAGGCTGTTGTGCCTGTTAGGGAGGGCAGGTTAAAATCTCCCTGCTGGGCCAGTTTGTTCAATCTGATAAGGCTTTTTTAAACAATGTCTTTGTGCCTTAAACATCAGACATACTGCTTTCAGCCAGAAGCAAGTCACCCTCATGACAACATCCTGTTTGGCGGGAAAGTCACTAATATGCCCAGGTTTTGCATTATAAAACAATATAAATAGTGATATTTTATCACAAAGTTGTTCTCCAGACTATCTCATGGTAGATTTTGTTTACCTCTAAGAATTAAATTTCATATTTTCAATTTGTTTTTTCAGCTGAAATTTTGGGTTAAAGCTAGACACTGTGTTTTACTCCCTCCACCTGGAATTCCATTTGCCCTTCTCCCTTTGTCAAACTGTGTAACCTCAGAAACTAGCTAAAATACCATTTCTTCTGTGAAGTCTTTTTCAAAATTTTCAGGAAGAGGTAAGCTTCCATAAAATGTTCCTATAGTTTTTAAATGCCTCTGCAGTAACATTGCATTTTTCCTTTTTTTAAGTCATAACAGTCCATCATGCACAGTAATCACTGACTTAGGCTTCAGTTCTGTGGACATGGGCTTCCTACAATTGTGCCCTAAACCTATTATTCCCCACAATTACTTTGTCTCATACTGTTTACTGAAAGGATATCTCCTTCTATACCATTTGGATTTCAAATCTTTCTCACCTCTCTAGTGAGTTATTCAGAACAGCCATATCTGTGTAGAACTTATGTGAAGTGCTGGCCATGAGCCTTTCTGTTCCAACTGTATAGTGTATAAATCAAACAATATATCTCAATATATTCTAGGCAGTTAAGGATAACTATAAATGACCCATCTCCAGCTAGCTTTTTCCTTTGGTTATACCTCAGCCTCTAAGGCCAGTGTCTCTGAAATTGAGAGTTGTAAAAAACAGGAACAAGAGTTCAGCAGGGCCCAAGAGCTACAAAAATTGCAGGCCATGCCAAACACTATAAACTGTTTTCAAGATTTTGCTTTTTCTTTTTGTTAAGAAATGGCAGAGGTTGACAAAGGATGAATTGACACTCTTAAAAGATTATTTGCATTGTGGAGTTGGGATGGGAGGATAATATAAAAGGGTATTGGAAGACCAGTTTGGACTCTATGGAAGCAGAAAATAAGAGTTCATTGTGGCTCAGTCGAGGTTGGCAATGATGATGATTGTGATACTTGCGATAAAGGTGAGAAGGTGTGATAGATTTGAGAAGCATCTGGAAGTAGATAGTCAATGATATACAAAAACACAGTAGATGAAATAGAAAAACCAACGTTTCTTATATCCATACTTTAGTGGATGGTTTATGCCATCAACTGGGCAAGGACAGAATTATTAATATCTATTTGGGGGTGGGAGTAAAATTCAAGGCAGAGGTGAGGCTTGCTTTATGGATTCCTGAATTCATTTTTGCATATGTTGGATTCAGCATCTTCATAATTCTGATGAAAATGTTCTGATGCTGTCCATAGTCATTTTATCAAATAATTGCCACTTACTGAGAACTTCAAACAACTCCCAGTCCTTTACTGTTTACTAATGCTCTTAAACTTAAAATTCATAAAAAGAACATAAATAATCACAGAGGAAATTCCAAGTCTTCTACATGTCAAACAATAATGTATTTATCTCGATTGCTTCCCTATCTTTCTTTTCCCTTGCTTCCATTAAGAAACTTCCTTGAACTTAGAATTCTTCCTTTCCCTATCTAACATCCCTACTTTAACTATTGGACCTCATTGCATTATTTCTTCTTGGAAGCGCACATTATTAAGTGTCTCAGACGGGCTCTTCTTATATGATTTTGAAAATACTTGTCCCTTTTATTCAACAAAAGGAGGGAGAGCTGTCAACTCTACATTCTTCTCTAGCACTTCTCTTCTACCTCCCATTAAAACAAATCACGAAAGGAGAGAAATGAGAAGTTAGTGACCAATGGATATTGAATTTCAGTTTGGAAAGATTATAAGTTTTGGAGATGGATAGTCTTGATAGTTTCATAGCAATGTGAATAAAATTAAATCCACTAAACTATACACTTAAGATGGTTAAAATGTTAAATTGTATGTTATCCATATTTTACCACAATAAAAGGGAGAAACACCCTTGTTTATGTTCAATGATGCCATTTCTTTATCTCCCACTACTTCTTAAACTTTTGCATATGTTGGATATAAAATGTTTTGAAGATATTCAATTGCAGATGCAAAAATGCAGTTCATTTTGGGATCTAGAACTCATAAAAGAGATATTCACAGAGTTATATATTCGTAATCACCTGACTACAAAAAAGGTCAAGATACTAAAATCTTTATCCTTTTTAAAAATGTTGATATTCACTGAGTATAAACCTAAGTTCCCATGTTTTCAGCAACTATCCAATGGTGCACACATATTGTCCAAATTCCCATTTACAGTGCTTATATTATATCAACAAAGCCTGAGGATAAGGAAGGAACAGGAATAGTAAAATAAATTGAAACCATAAGATGAGAAACCAGCACTGACTTGCTGTTCACTGGTTAAAAGAAAACGGGTACAGAGCTTCCAAAGCAGAAGGGAGCATATTCACTGTGCATGCACTTTGGAAATGTAAATATGTATATCTACATGCATATATACAGATACACACATACGTACACACATATACGTATGCACACTTTTTAAAAAAGGCATTTTCAGTTCACTATCTTTCTAGAAGACTCAGCAAAACAGTAAAAAGTATTTTTAAAAATTGGAATATTTTTTCTATGAAATAGCCATGAATTCAAACTACAATACATACTTTTAATTAGGAACTAGACTAAGTTTCTTACATGAATTAATTATTTTTGTGGGTGTGTGCGTGTATCTTGGGAATCAAACCCAGGGCCTTGTCTGTGCTATATAAGAACTCTAACATTGACTGAGCTAATCTCCAAACCCAATTAATTCCTTAATTCTCATAAAAAGAAGAAGAAAGAAAGAAACCTACAACTTAGATGCTATTATCACTTATTTCACGAAACAAGGGGACTGATGTAAACAAGCCTAAGAAATGTGTGTAGGATTCATAGGAAGCAACAGGTACAGCCAGACTTTAACCAGGGCAGTCTGGAAGTACAGTGTGGGCAATTTTGTGCTATCTGTCAACCACCATTCTATACTGAGAAATCTGAGAGCCATTATATACTATTTCAAACTCAGAATGGGTATACACAAGCTCCTAATAAGTGTGTCAGTCCTGATAGACCCATTCAATGATCCTTTAAGGCAGCAAGACCCCTTTCTAGACCCTGTCTCACTCAGATACTTCTATTTTAGAATACATGATGAATGAGAAAATACCATATTTATTGTCTCAGACAAAGTCTCTGATGAGAAAGATTATCAGTGTAATATATAGAGCAGGAGAAAGAGGAAGCAGAAAATTTTAGCTCTGATAATTTGTGGACAAAACAATTGGGAAGTTTGAATTTTGATGGAAATTTGATATATTAATTTGTGTCTCTCGGATCTCTTTTATACCTTTCACTACTAAATGTTTCTAATTTTATTCATTATATAATTCATTATCTAGAATGGCAGGCAACTTACTGATAGGCTTGTTTTTTAAGTTGTTTCTGCAAGAAAACATTGTGGTCATAGTGTGTATATTATTTCTAGCCAACAGAAACACAAATATAAAAGCATGTTTTTGTATATTCCTTATTCAAACCTTGTTTTTCATATAGTTCAGACACTATTAATAATTGAAACACAAAGGTCTATCAGGCATTACTGTCACTGTATTGCAAAATTCAGAGCACTTATACATGCTTGTGTTTTTTTTAATATCATCAAGATCTTTGTAAGATTATTGATATTCTTATTCTATGCATAAAGGGATTGAGACCTTTATAGTCAAATATCTCGACCAAGTTCATGTAGCTGATAAGTGACTTCCTCAGAGTTTGAATCCATTTTATCTAAGTTCAAGGCTAATGTGCTTAATAATTAAAGAATATTTTCTATCACCTAACTCCACTGGAATTTATTCAAGACATATGTGTAGTTACTTGCAGCTAGTATGAAGAAGTACTTCAAATATTCTGATAGAGATCAGAGAGGAAGTAGTGATTGCTTTTTATCCAAGAGGAGAATAATGGACCTGTGTTTTGAGGAATAAATAGATTTCCCAGTAGAGAAGAAAAACAGTATTAAATATGCAAAGGAAAAAAATCAGAGAGCATGGTTAGGCTTTGAGAAAATGGAGTAAAGACAAAGAATTAATTACAAAGTCTCATGAATCATGGAAATAAAAGCTGAGGCTTGAAAAACATATTAGAGCTAGATTAGAAGGATTCATGAATACCATACAAAAGAAGCATAACTCTCAAGGTTTTAATAGAAACTTTAGTAAATATCAAAAGCAATGTCTCTTGTCTTTTTGCTTATAATATTTATATCACCATCACCTCACACCAGTGAATTTATTCATTACTACCAGGCATTTGTTTCTCAAGACATGATTCCTACTTTTTAATTCACCTATAACCTACTTAGTGATATGTAGATGACATTATATAAATGAAATGTTGACATTATATAAATGAAATGTGTATGTGTATGACATTATATAAATGAAATGTTGTCTTATATGCTAGATCCCTGAAGATGATGCAGAAAATACATAATAGATGAATTAATCCAGATAAGCAAGCAAATACTTTGTGTTAAGTAAGTCATGGAAGTGTGCATAGTGGTAATGGACATAGCCATTAGAATTATAATGAAGTTGTAGTCCTAATAACCCCCAAATTTGTGTGATCTTGAATAAATTACTTACATTTTTGTTCCTTGGTAAGTAAAATTTTGATTATAATGCATACAGTGCTTGAAATATAATAAATGATCATTAAATATTGGCTAGAAAAATATTCTTAAGGGCAGGAAATTGTTGACAATAATGAAGATTACGTGTGCATATACAACCTATTATGTACTGGAAACTCACCTGGCTCTAACCTTTAACCATTGGATAATGTCTTCCTTCATGAGGAGTGATAGGAGCTCTTACCTACTAAACAGGTCCATGAATTCTGGACTAGAATAGAAAAGCATACTACCAAGCAAACAGTTTTAGGATCAAATGAAAGCTAACGTTTCTGTTATTGTCTTTTTATGATTAGAACATCCAGAGTCATAAGATATAAATGACTTTTTTTTACTCTTGAGGGAAAGAGGCCTTCCTGGCTTTATTTAATTCAAACTTTCTCACTCTTGTTTGATTACTGATAGATTTTATTATGACACATCTGCCAGTAGTCAAAGGGATCACGGTATTTGGTTTAGTACATTAGACCAGGGCTGCAGCCATCTAAAGTAAAGACAAGGATGGGATTGGGAGCTTCCCTTTCAGAGTGGTTTTTAGGAGGCATCACATGTACTCCTCCACAAGATTGCTTGAGTGTTCTCATGACATGGCAGATCACTTCCTCCTTAACAAGTGATCCCAGAGATACACGAAGACAAAAACCAAAAGGTTCTTTAATTGAGCTGGAGTTGTGGCAAGTGGTAGAACAATTGCCTGGCATGTGTGAGGCCCTGGGTTCAATCCTCAGCACTGCATATTGGGAAAAAAAAAGATCCATTTACAACTAAAAAAAATATTTTTAAAAATGTTCTTTAATCACTTAGTCTTGAAAGTGATCCAGACCCTCAATTCTAGCACACTGGGTTTACTCCAAGTGAGTCACTAAATTCAGCTCATCCTCTCATGGAGAAGCATTGAACTCTATTTCATGAAGGAAGGAGTGTCAGAGAAGTCAGGGACGGATCTTAGAAACACTGAATTTCCCTTTAGAGGATGGTAGGTATGCTCTGTCAGTATCCTGCATGCTCAGTCACCTTCTAGTTGCATCTTTGTAAGATCAAAACAGAAGTTAAAAGCATTTTATTAGCCTAGCCAAGATTTTTTCTTTTTATCTTTCTTTTTTATTTTTTTAAAGAAATGATCTCACTACATTGTCTAGGCTGGTCCCAAACTTTTGAGCTCAAATGAACCTCCTGCCTCAGCCTCGTCAGTAACTGAAACTACAGGTGTGTGCCACTGTACTCACCCAGATAATTCTTAATTTAGAAAACATAAATATCAAAATACATGTATGAAGATTTGAATTTGGTGTCAACATACTTTATATACAAACAGAGATATGAAAAATTGTGGTATATATGTGTATTAGGAATAGTAATGCAAAAAAAAGTACATGTATAATGGCATAATTTGGCGTGAACATACTTTATATACAGAGTTAGGAAAAATTGTGCTATATATGGGTAATAATGAGTGTAATGCATTCCACTATTGTCATGTATTTAAAAAATTAAAAAAGAATAATAATAACAAAATGAAAACATTATAAATAAATACAATATGTATCATATATTTTTACATAAGTATTTTTCTGATTTCTGATAGTTTTACTGAGAAAACATTTATTTACTTTAATACTCGAGAAAGCAATCTTAGAGTCTTAGTTCTAGTTAATAATTTTACCAACCATGAGTTCTTGGAATTCAGAGATAATTGAAAATGCAGGAAGTGTCATTTAAGAATGGCTCTGAATGCTAGGTCTTAAAACCACAAAATATTCTCTAGGCAAGCTTAGACTCTCTTGTTTGCAAGAAATAT
>NW_025999926.1:6544576-6549545 GCF_001458135.2 Marmota marmota marmota
ACAAGACACCTTCATCCCTGGGGAATTCCTGTTGGGCCACCAGCCTGGGAAATGGCCAAAGCATTACAGCATTCTCATAAAATTTCTTCATCATTTCCTTCAAGACGTTTTTATATTTAAAAGAGTATAAATGATGTTATATGTTTCATTGCTCTTTGTATTTTATTTCATTTAAAGTGTTGAGAATCAAACTCAGGGCCTTGTGCATGCTATGCAGGTGCTGTATCACTGAGCTACACTCCCAGCCTGATTCTTTTTTTTTTTTTTTTTTGAGACATTTTATTGATCCTCAAAGTGCTATGCTTAGGAAAGTGTTATAAAACTAATGGAGATGCTGTTAAACTTTAAATGTTGGCAACGTTCTAAGTGTTGTAAATATTTTCCAACCAATGAGTCTGAAACTGATTGATTCAAGAAATTAGATACTTAATAGTGAATACATGGACATATGGGTGAACCATGGTAGTGATAGAAAACTGGACACCAAAGAAGATCTAAGTTCCACTTGTGATTCTCTGTATGTATTAGAGCTGTTCTCCAAGGCATTCTATAAAAGCTCTAATTATACAAAGTAGAGTTGCTAGTTTTTACAGTTGGCCACATTCCCTTTTTCTTTCTCCATTCAACATACTACCCAGGAGTATTCCACCACTCCTAAGAGGGCGCGGAGTCCAGCGTATTGCTCTATAAATAAGGAGTCCAAAAGAATGGCTAAAGTGAATCCTACACTGTATCCAAGAGGAAGGGATCTAAAGATACCTTAGGAACTTTCACAAGTCTACCTTGTCCCACTATCTGGCAACAAGCCACCATCCAGTAATTTGCCCACTTGACTATTTCATTTCCCCTAATCCTTTCAACCCTTTTGAAATTTCTTTCCTTTTTTAACCCAGCATTCTACTACTCCTTTACGAAAGCCTTCAAATCTTTCTCTTCATTGAAGTTCCTTTAAAGCATCTCAGCATATCCTAAAACATAGATCAACCCAGATCAACTTCTTTGCTCTCTTTACCTCTATGGTTCTGATCATATAATTCAGCTACCACATCCACAGGCTTTCTCTTCATCTGAACTGTTGAAACTGATGGTCCATTCTCTCTTTTTCTTTCCTCAAACTTCATAGCAGTCTACAAGCTCTACCTTTTTCTCTCATAGATCTATTGCCTTGTACTTTGTGGAGAAAAATAGAAATTATCAAGTGAATATTTCCTAAATTCTTTACCAAAAGATGTGTCACAGAAAACCTTCCACACCTTCTTATCATCACGTAGTCTCTCTTTCTGAAGTATATGATCTTTATTCCTTGTCTTGATGTTGAATATTTTATACTTTGGTCTCTGAAGGTAGGTATCTATTTATTATTTTTTTGCATTTGGAATAACTAAACTCATGGTTATAAAACTCAATTTTTGAGATATTAATTCTTCCAAAGATGAATAATATATGTACTATAATTCCAACTAAAACCCAGAAGGCTTTGGTGAAAATGGACAGGCTAAAACTGAAAATGATGGTCAAGAAAATGATAAGATTTTAATACTTAATATAAAACCATACTGAGTATGACTGCATGGTATTGGAGAAAACTATCAAATGAAGTGAACAGAACAGAATAGGATGCAAAAAGTAGACTCAAATATATGATCTCCTGCCTTATAACAATGGTGACACTATTAAGCAGTAGAGAAAATGAATATCTATTTCATTAAGAATCCTCTATAAGGGAAAAGATTCATGGGAAGATGAAACTTAACATCTACCCCAAACAATATAAAACTCATACCTAGATAAACCATAGACATTAATGCACAAAGTAAAACAAAACAAACTTCAGAAGAAAAAGCAGGTGACTATCTTTCTTGGAGTAACCAAAGATTTCTAGAATAGGGCACATAAATAATTAATCATGAAGGCAATATTGGTTAATTGAACTATTTCAAATTTAGAATTTTAGGACACCAGAAGATACCTATAAAAGTACAAGGCAAACTATTTTTGTTTATTATGAAGTCAGTACTCAATAAGCTTTCGATAAGTTAAATGTATGATAGATAAGTTCCTGGTTCTTAATAAATATTTGGTTATTTTTGGAACTATATTTCAAGTAACTACAAAACACCAGGAACTATGTAGTGGTCTATTTACATATATTATTTAACCTATTCTTTACCACAACTGTGCAAAGTATGTAGTAATATTTACAGATAAAGAAATCAGTGTCCAGAATGATTTAGCAATTTACTCATACTTACTTCTAATGGGAGAGAGAGCTACAATTTAAACCAGAAACTTCTCTAAAAGCCAAATTCTCTCTACATTTTGTGCAGATATTTTTAAGTCAGTACCTACAGGCAAACATATTTTATGTGATATACTCAGTATTTATAGTTCATTGTAAGTTTGATTAGAAAGATATAAGTATCATCTTTATATCCCAGAACCTTTCAGTGGGTTCTTTAATTTGACTAATCTAGCAGCCAAGCAAGCTGTAGGCAACACTGAAGAGGAAGCAGAAGAGGAAAGGAGACCTCTAATGGAAAAGAAGAAAAGAGGACTCAGCAGAAGTCTGAGTAAGGAGTCATGGAAATTAACAGGTTGACATCAGGTTACCCCGAGGCAGAGAAAAGTTCATTTTGTGAAATGCAAAGAGCCCTCTGGTCCAGAAATTTGTAGAATTTGTTCAAGAAAGAACTCTGATAAGTTCTCAAGTGTGAGCCTGGAGGAGTTCCAGAATTTCTCTTCTACTCAGTTGCTCCCAGAGAAGTAATCCAAGGGTCTGAAATCTTTCTTCCACCTCTGATATTAAACAAATATCCCTGTGTATCTACAGGAGGTCCACGTATTGAGCCCAAGAATACTCAGCCTTTGCAAAATAGCTGATACCGAATAACTGTTAGCATTTAACTGACACCACATTTATCTACAGCTAATGATTTTTTTCTGTTTATTTTCCAAAATATTGATTAGCTACACCACAGTCAATGCTTTAAAGAGCTGAACTTATTCAAATCACAAAACTCTTCTTTTTCATTTTCTGTGAACTTCAGGTTTCATTTCTACCAGGTATGTGTATTATAAATCAAATTCAAGTGGGTTGAATATTACTAGACCAGTAGCACTAATTCAGTGCTCCATGTGACTCTGTTGGCCATTTAGCATGTATTCCTTTTACATATGCACCTTACCCATATGTTTCTTTTATGTAATTAAATACATTGTGCATCCTCTGGTCCACTCTTTTTTTAAAAAAGGAAGAATAAAAAGGAAAGAAAGTTGTGAATCAGCCAAACTCCCACAGAGGGCAGTATGGTTCTAGCTGTTTCAGAAGAAATCCTGTTTCATAGTAAAGAATATAACTCTAGTCAAATAAATTAATACAAAATGAAACAGTTGTATGAAAAGGTGAGATGTGGAGATATAGGTTGAAAGATAATAAAAGAGTAGGGTAGAAGACTTCTGATTGTAAATTAATAAATAAGAATCATAAAATTTTTAGAAATTAATGAAATAAAAGTAAATTTTAAATTATCCATTATCCCTAAGGTCAGACAGAATCATTCTGATGTCTGTGTATGCGTGTGTGTGTGTGTGTGTGTGTGTAAACACATACACATATATTCATAAATATATATACATATAACTTCTATCAGATTTTGCATCCTTATATTCTTTATGTCATTTAAGATTTTTCTAGATTGTATAATTTGTACACTATTTTTAATGGATGGATACAATTTCTTCATAGTTATAAATGTTAACTAACCATTTAATTCTTTTTTTAAAAAAATATTTATTTTTTTATTTTAACCAGGTATATATGACAGCAGAATGAATTTTGATTCATTGTACACAACTGCAGCACAACTTTTCATTTCTCTGGTTGTATATGATGTATATCACACCATATGTGCCGTCATACATGTACATAGGGTAATGATGTCCATCTCATTCCATAATCTTCCCTGCCCCATGCCCTCTCACCATTTAGTTCATGATTCAACTTTAGATATATTAAATATTTTTCACAGATTAATGCTATGATAAATATTTTTGCTTAAATTTATATATTAATATTTAATGTTTCCTTATAACATGTTCTCCTAGCATAATGAATAGTTAATACCTATTTAGATACTAACATGTAACTTTTCCTTATATCTGTCACCAAATTGTTTACAGATATATACTCATTTATGCTGTGTGACTATAGATAGCTTCAACAACATGTAATTATACTCATAATTTTATTTAATACTAGAAAAATGATACTTCAGTTTAATTTTTGTTATGATAAAGCATTGGTTGGGAAAAATAGTCCAGAATTCAAAATTATAAATTATATCTGAAAAATCTTGGAACAAGTGGTGTTGAAATAGAGTACAAAATCATTTCAAAGATCTCTTGGGAAAGGCAAATGAGAGAAGGGAGGTGAAAATAATTTTTAAAAATTGTCTTATCTAAATGGAAGGAAACAATAAAGAAATAGTATACCTTTCCAAGATAAATAATTGAGTCTATAAGGTAATATATAAAAATGAGTTTTGAAACTTTGGTTTGACTCAAAAATACTGAATCCATTTCTTACTATTTGCATAGCACTGGGTAAATGCCTTAATTTCTCTGGACAGATTATGCCTACTTAAAAGAATGTTGTGAGGACCTAATTAGATACTATAGATTATTATTAACACTTGACAGGTACATAACATATACTCCATAAATATTATTAACATTATTTTCTTTTAGTCAATTATCAATAGAGAGACACATGTCTAAGTATGAGCACCAGGAAGAAAAATTCATTAAGTAATTAAAAAATATAGTATGATTTCCAAATTAACAAGGTAATAATATGGAGCATATTCCAACTGTATCAAACTCAAAGAATAAGAATTGAAAGGGGAAAAAGACATAGTAAAGTTAAAACTAAGCCATATATATATATATATATATATATATATATATATAT
>NW_025999926.1:6549967-6565594 GCF_001458135.2 Marmota marmota marmota
ATATATATATATATATATATATATATATATATATATATATATAGTTAATGAAAGAAAAAATGCAAAGCAAAGGGATTTTTGAGCAGCGAAATTATTCTGAATGATACTCTAAAGGTGGATATATGCCATCATGCATTGACCAAAACCCCCAGGTTACAGCAAATCATAGAACTCAATAGCAATATATCAATTTTGGCTTATCAGTTTTAACAAATGCTGCCAAATTAAAGATTCTAATAATAGGGAAAAATTGGAGATGGGGAAAATAAGCTTGTAGAAATTCTGTGTTTTCCACTCAACTTTTCTGTAAAGCTAAACGTGCTCAAAAAATTGTATATTAAGTTTAAAAATATCTGTACAAATCTCTGCTACATGAGAGATATTATTTACAATGCATTTTTGTCAACTATGAAATATAATAAATTTATATTAGTTTTTAATATGTTAAATGTTTTGAAATTAATATTTCCTTAAGGTATTATTAAGACCTTATGAATTTTAAACAATTCATATTTATGTAGATTTTTTGTCATTATAATCTCAAAAAGATATCAAAAGAAAATATTGTGTTTATGCCTTATGAAAAAATGTCTAACTTTACAGAAAATATAAGTTGTTGCGTGAAAATACAGAGTGATTCTTCTGATTATTTTATGGATCTTGGAAAGATTCATTGTTGATCAAGATGCAAAAAATGTTAAAAAACAAAAAAAAAATCAAATAAATAAAAACATAAATGAAGACATAAAATAGTATATCAATCATGACAGAAATTGGGGGTGAACTATAATCCATAAAAAGTCTATGTTCATAAACTAGTTTGGAAAATGACAGCTCTATACTATTTATAAGAATCAGAAGAAAGCCAGTCTCAGGAAGTCAAGGTCATATATTTCCTCTTATATGCAGAAGCTGTAAAGAAAAATAGGAAAGAAAAAGAAACCACTTGGAAACAGAAGAGAGAGTGGTAGAATGGAGAAAGGAGGTGAGGAGGGAGTAGAGGAGAGAAAGGGGAGGTACTGAGAAAGGAAATACAGCATGTATGATGTCATACATCAATTAAAATTTTTAAAAAGAAACTATGAAATCTGAAAGTAGGTGCAAAAGAGAAAGAGAGGAGTATCAACATTAGTATAGGAAGGCTGACTGTAGGGTTGAAAGACCTACATGAATGCAAAGTAGGGAGCCATGTATCAATAAAAGACACATTTTTAAAAAAAATAAATAAATAAAATAAAAATAAAAATAAAAAAAATAAAAGACACATTTTTGAAGAAGTTATGCAATTGTCAATTTCTGTATGACAAACTATACAGTAGCTAAACATTAAAGGTAAGAACTACCAATTAGTACATTGTCAACTAGATGAGAATGTAATTAAATGAAAACTTTTAATGTTTCTTTTCAAATTTGAGTAATCTAATTACTTCATGAAAATTAACTCTATCTTCACCCTAATAACCCTGTAAAGTTAACATGATTATAAGATGTATTTTCAACTGAGGAAAAGAACAAATGATAAATAAATCACAGATTTTTGTTTTAGAAGTTCCATTGAAAATGATGACTTCCTCAAAACTCAAAAGAAAGGGAGTAAAATACACAAGATTAGATAAAACTTAACCACAGAGGATATTAATAGAAAAAATAAATGTTGTGGTACAAAATTTTAGAGAACACATTTGCAAATCAAAAGAAATATGATTTTTTTTTGGCGGGAGAAATAATAAATACCACAGAAGACTAAAAATATTGGAAATTTTTAAATGTACACTTTGAAAAATTTGAAGAAACAGATTCACAGGCAATTTCTATCTAATATCTATAAAAAGATACTTAAGCTGCATTAAGGCAAGAAAGTAGTATTCACTACCAAAAAACCTATAGAGATATCAAATAAGCATTTGATAAAATAGACTAGCCATTCCTAACAATAACACTAAATAAAAACAGACTGAAAAGAAATTACTTAAATTTAATACTTGGGTATTTGCAAATCACACAATAAGTATTATTGCTATAAATAGCAAATGTTTAAAGAATTAATGATAAGTAGCAAAGGCAGAAAACAATGTCATTTTAAGGTCAAAAATTGGACAGGGAAGACTGCTTTTAAGATTAGATTTCAATATTGGCTGGAGGTGCCCTGAAAGCAGTAGGGTAAAGATCAAATTAGCATTGGTATTGGAAAACAGAATTTCATTTCTTTCTTCTCTTAATATAATTTTGTACAACTGAGGAGATTCTAGAAAAATGTATCAAAGTTAATATGGGAAAAAAAAATCTAGATACAAGACACACATTCAAAAATCAGTAGTTTTCTCTTTATTTTGCCGTCACCTTTAAATGAAAAGTCTTTAGACTCTCATTCATAGGGTGTAAACACAAAAGAGAAAATACTTAAAAACTAGCAGAGTGAAATTGATTATATAAATAAAAAATATACATATATAAATTTACCAATGTACATAATAATTTGTATAATACATTATATAAAAATATGTGAAAAATCTTATAGGGCCATAAAAATGTTCTAAATAAATGAAAGAAGTTGTATAGTGCTGGTTACAATTGCAGCCAATTTAAATAAAGTCTGTCAACATCTGTTAATATTATAAAACCTTTAATTAACTCAGTATTCTCCTGAAAATCTTATACTAAATAAATAACCATTATGGATATATATGGAGAAATATTTTGTTATATAATATTTATGGAAATAAAAACTATGGAAATAATCTAAGCATTCATTAGGAGAATGAACTGTTGATTATATTATGTAATATTATGTAGTCAATATAATATTTTAGACAATGTATGGTGTTACAATCAACAAAAATAGAATGCTTTGAAGTTGTTCTAATGTTCTTATTAGTACTTTGGAAACTTGATGAAAATATATTTACAATGAGAACTTTTAATACGTTTCTTTTGAAATTTGAACAATCTAAAAACTACATAGACAATTTATGGAGTACCTTTCTATTCCTTTGTAAAATGCTGTTATAAAAAATCCTACAGGAAAGGGAGGAACAAATTATCATGTGCTGCATCACAACTGACATCAAAACCGAGTGGCTTAAAGAAATGGTTCCTATATGAATTAATTTGCTTCTTGAGGAAAATTTTTGATTATCAAAGCATGTGTCTGACACAAGTTAGTATATCAAATTAGTACCACAACCCAGACATTCTGCTTCTCTTGTCCACACAGTACATGTCAAGTCAATAAAATACACAATGAGGACTGAGATGGAGCATGACAGCAATATGGTAACTGAGCTTCATAATAAATCAAGACTTAAGAAGACTGCCATCTATAGCCCACATGGCAACAGAATTTTTAATAAAGGGCTAAAATTTACTGCTTCCTCTTCCTCTTTCTCCACTATATGCCAATAGTCTTTCTCATTAAAGACTTGGTCTGAGACGGTAAAAACTATATTTTGATCATTTGTCATCTATTTTAATATAAAAGGGTTTGAATGGAACAGGGTCTGGAGAGGGGTCTTGTTGCCTTAATTAAAGGACCATTGGATGGGTCTATCAGGGATGGCACACTTCTTTAGGGAACTCTGTTTCAATTTTTAGTGAGATGAAAAAAGTATATATTTTCTCTCTGATTTCTGAGATGTATCCAGTTTAGAGTGGTGGTTGATGAGGAGTATCAAGTACCCACACTCTAGATCTAGGGTATTGTTAAGCATCCTACAATGTAAGACTAACCTTTTACAACACAGAATTGTCCTGTTCAAAATGTCACTAGGGCAATGTGAAGAAACTCTTAAAGAAATGACAGTGTTTATTAAATAAAATACGGAGCTATAATTTGGGCAGGTCAAGGTTGGGTAAGAGAGCCCCCCTCTCCTCTACTCAGTGTCAGGATAGAGGGCTTACCTGAAATCATGTGAGGCCTCTCTGTTGGAGTTTAATACTAGGTGCAAATTAGACCTGGGCCTGTCAACTGAAACAATCCACAGCTACCCTCTCCTTGTGGTCTTATTTTTGTCTTAAGGATGTAGCTAGACTCCAAGGTTGAGATTTCAAAAGAGTAAAAGAAAGAGAAAAAGAGACAAGCCATGTGACCTTTAAGAATGAGCTGCAGAAATTCACATAGGTCTACCAGATTCTTCTTGATTGGGTTAGTCACAAAGCTTTGTGTAGTTCAAGAGGAAGGGAAATAGACTCCACCTGTCAATGGGCATAGCAAGGTTGTGGAAATGTGAGAACAGAAATACTGCTGTAGCCATTTTGTATGTCTTTTTAAAATTTCTTACTGGCATATTATAATGAATTATGATTGTGGGATTAATTATGTTACATTCATATATACACATAATTATTTGATCCATATCATTCCTCAGTACCTTCCAGTTCCCCACCCACTCCTTCCACTGATCCACTTGCTTTATTCTACTTGCTGTAGCCGGTTTTGAAAAAACTGACTTCCTATTTAAAATGAGACTAATAGTGTTTACTAGAGTTATTGAAATTTCTAATTATCCATTAAAGAATAACATTGATTAATAACAAGTTTGGACAGGAGTTCAATGTTCCAGTTAATAGTTCTATATTTTTGCTAAACAATTAACAGCCTTGGTGTGGATCTCCTAAAAGTCAAATGGAAATCAGTGGAGGAAAGTGACTAAGGTGTGGGAGGAGGGAGGCAGGGAGGAAGTGCTGGGGAGTGATATTGGCCAACTTACATTGTTATACTGTGTTCATGTATAAATATGTAACAACAAATCCCATCATTATATACAACTGTAATGCACCAACAAAAAATGTAGGAAAAAACAAATACAGAAATGTTGGAAATGTTAAAATTGGAGAGAATTTAAAAATACTGTTACACAGACAATATACAGATGCTTAATGACTTAAAATGTGGGTGTGATGAGTAAAGAGATGAGAAATATTGGTGGAAAAATGCAAATATCAAGGAAATCCAGATGGAAATTCTAAAAGAGGAAAAATATGAGATTGTGGAGCTGAAGATGTTGCTCAGTGGTAGAGCATACAGTTAGCATAAGGAAGACCCTGGATTCAGTTGCAAGTACTGAAAATAAATGGGGAAAAAAGAAGGAGGAGGAGGATGTGGAGGAGGAGGAGGAGGAATGAAAAGAAATATATAAGATCTGAATAGAAAATGTCAAAGGATAGATTTCATAGAATCATAGAATATTTCAAATCAAAGAAGAAATGATCAGTAAAATTGACTACAGGGTAACAAATAACAATTCAAACATAAGCTCAGAAGAAAAAAAAAACAAAACCCAAAACAAACAAAAAAATAAAAAATAAAAACAACACAAAACTCTTTTGGGTGTGTTCAGGAGATAAGGGGAATCAGATGAATCCATAGATCTAAAACTTTGGAAATAATACAGGATCAATGAAAAAGAAAATAGTGTAGTTCTGCACAAAGTCATGGAGACCTGTATTATTGCCCAAGGTACAATTTATTGGAGAAATTACCTTATTCAATTTTGTAAACTCGAGCATCTGGAAGGTCATGATATCACTAAGTAATTGATGATTTGAAAATAAATATGACTTCACTTACCTCATTAAGACCCTTTCATTTCTTTGAATTCCTCTTAGCATAAATGCCTAAATGATCTCAACTCAGTCTGTCTCTCCAGCCTCATCATGTTATCTGTTTCTCACGTGTGTACCAGGGCCTTTGCATGTGCTCTTTGTCATTCCCGATGCATACTTCCCTCTACTCTTCACATGTAAAACTGTTTTTTCTTCAAGTCTTGGCTAAAATGTCATTTTCTCAAGCAATATAGCCTTAACAGTTTAAACACAGGTCAAAGAGGATAGCAATATAGATGCAGAAGCCCACAATGTTCTAAATTCTCCTTCCATTTCACTTACCAAAGTCTCCGTTTACACAATTAAGTGTGCAATATTTCCTCCAAAATATATAAACACCATTAAGGCAGGAATCACATTTGTTTTGTTCAGTGTTTTATCCCCAGTACTTATATAGCACAGTATAAAATGGAAGAGGAGAGTCTTGAAATGAATGTGTTTTTCTAAAAAATTAGTCACTTTATCACTTTTGATGGAACAGTTCCAGGGGTGGACATCGTACTACTCCTGAAGAAAAGTCATTTTTTTAACAATTCCATTAAAAATGCCTTCAATTATTGGCCATAAATCTGTGTCCTTCTAATTTTGGTTCTTTGGTTTCCAATTTTACATAACAAATAAGTGATTCTTGAGGGTCTTGAGGATCATATGAGACTTTTCTTTTTGAATACATTCATTTTCGAAAGATCAGAGTCACATTCCACAGTGACAAGAGGGATATTACATGCTGATGATTGCAAAAAAAAAGCTAAAAAAATAGATAAGTGGGAGGAAAGGATAAAGGCAGAGACGTTTCACACAGAGTAAAAGTAAACTATTGCATTTGTGGTTCTTTAGTCTCAATAAAAGAAAGACTTCATTGAAGTAGCCTTCACATTTTCCTTCTTTTCTGACTGCTCTCCTTTTAGCCCATCTTCTCCTAGTATATTTGGATTTTACATATTTATGGCATTTAACATATGACTGAGGATATTGATATCCACTATTCACTGTTATTTTTTTTTATTTTCTGGAAATATGGCTGTGCTCACACTCTGCAGTCCCCACAGGCATAAACAGAGCACCTTAGGAATAGAAATATATATAGAAATAAGGCTGAACTTGGTGACTTTAAACTTCTTCTTGCACCCTAAAGAGTTACCACCCAGTGTAACATAATCTATGAAGGTCTTGCACTCCCAAATCNTAATTAACTTGAATGCATGTTTTAAGATATATATATCTTAAAACATGCATTCAAGTTAATTACAAAGACTTCTAATCTCAGAATTACATTGAATTGCGAGTTCTTTGCATTGGAAATAATTTTAAGGACTGTGTTTTCCTGGTAGTAGCACTGTATGAACAAGCAATAAAACATCTTGATAGTCTCAGGAATCCATCCACTCTGTGAAATTGTCTAGTAACTAAGAGTTCACTACTTATGGGATAGCAAATTCTATCTTTACACATTACTGAGCATTACAAATATCCTTATTTATTTTACACTAAAATTTTACAGTTGGTTAGTGCTAACTAATGGGATTAGGTCTATTTACTCTCTTCAACAATTCTGTATTAATTTGAAGATTATAATCACACTCTATTTAATTTTCTACATCTAAGCAAAGCCTTCTTGTATTTTTTTTGCACCTTGATGTCAAAGCCCCACAAAATCTTATATATAAATTACTTTTCCACTTTTATACAGATTTGCATCATTTTTAAAAACATTTTTGAGTTTTGGGTTAAAAATGAAGTAGAATATTTACCTTCTACCACAATCACTCCTCACCATGCAAATCCAACAACAGTAGGAACATACAAAATATAATCTGTCATTACTCTTCAAGGCACTCAGCTTTAACCATGTTTTTACTCCACAAAAATATATTACTTCTAATCAATTCTGTGATTTCATATATATATTTCCATTTTTTATGACCTTAAAAGCAAAACATCTATCATATAAAGTTTCAGGAATGTACAGGATTATGAATAATAGAATCATAATCACACTTCTCTTATGAAACAAGAAACATTATTTTAATGTCATTATGTTTATGCCTGTTTTTAAAATTTGTTTTAATACACTCATATACATTTTAATATAGTTAATGTCATGCTATTTTTCTAAGTTTTTAGTTTAAAAATATTTTCAGTGAATACACAATCCATACTATAGACATGCTCTAATTTACTGAAACAATCTCTTATTGTCAAAACAATTTCTTATTGGCCATACTACCCAAAGCACTATACAGATTCTATGTGATTCCAATTAAAATTCCAATGTCATTCCTTATAGAAATAGAAAAGGTAATCATGAAATTCATTTGAGAAAAATGAGAGCCCCAGAATAGATAGAGCAATCCTTAGTAAGAAGAGTAAAGCGGGAGACACCACCATATCAGACCTAAACTGTCATACAAAGCTATAGTAATGAAAACTGCATGGTATTGGCACCAAAAATAGACATGTAGACCAATGGTACAGAATAGAAAACACAGAGACAAACCCAGATAAATATAGTTATCTCATACTAGACAAAGGCACCAAAAACAAACAGTGGAGAAAAGATAATGTCTTCAACAATAGTGCTGGAAATCCATATGCAGCAAAATAAAAATATTCTTGGTCATTTTCTTAATGTTTACAAATGTCCCTTATATTGATGTGATGAACTCAGTTGTAAATTGTGCTTAAATTTGCTCACTTCATGAATTAATTTCTTTTGTGCGTGCTGGCTTAAAAGGATGGATATTTTAAAGTTCTTAAAATATCTGTAATCCCAGTGGCTCAGGAGGCTGAGGTAAGATGTTCAGAAGTTCAAAGCCAGCTTCAGCAATTTAGGAAGACCCTGTCTCTAAATAAAATATAAAAAGAGCTGGGGATGTGAGATATATATATATATATATATATATATGTATGTGTTTGCGGAAAACTGAATGTCAAATATATTACAGTTTTTCTCCTGATTACTTTTACTTTTTTATGACCATGTATTTGATTGTTTTGTATATAAATATGTTACCTTTAGCAGTAAAACACAAAACTTTATGGTGAAGCTTTACTTGCATGTATACTTTTAAATAGGCTTCCTAATATGCATTTCTTATAATATAGATATAATTTATTGTGAGTGATGCTGGGGGTACAACACAACTCCAACTGGCACAGAGCTACTTGAAACTTTCCACAGGAGAAGCAGAGAGCCTATCTCATAGACACTGACATTAGTGTGGGACCAAATGCTCCTTTCCTTCACCAATCAAAGAAACTTGCATTTATGTGAATTATTGTCGCTTTATAAAAAATATAAGATTGGAGAATCTTTATTTGTAAACATCTGAACATTTCCAGGTGTAAGTGTTTTAAAGCCTTGGGTATCACTGACTGCTCCAGATGCCTGAATTTGTATATATGTAAAAACATAAATAGGCACATACAATCAAGATATATTAATAAATGCCAAATAATTCATAAAAGCAATTACAAATAAAAGTTTTTAAAAGATGCACATTATGCAATTTGAGTTCTTCTCAGTTATACTCATGAACAAAAACCACTTTTTTTTCTTTGCTTGTCTTTCAGTGCTTCCTTCCCCAAAAGGAAGCTATTAAAATGTATTGATTTGTGTAAAATCATCAGCTATGATTTAGTCATGCAATGCTGATACTACCCAGAAGTGGCACCTGGGAGGCTTCTGGTTAGATAAAGAAAAAATAAAAATTATATATACTACTGTCACCAAAACATCATTTATCTAATGTCATAGAGGAAATATGGAATTTTACTTTATTGTTTATAGGGTACTTTCTTCATCTTATAATACTTTAATTCATTCTAATTATAGTAAGCAGTATTAGTTTCATAACAATAAAAATTCTCTATATTTTTCACAGATTGCTTTAGAATATATAAATGATTCCACCGGCTATAGATTGACATTATGCTTTCATGTTCTTAAAAAAGAAATGTGGCAAACAGAAGTTGACCAGAAATATCCAAATTGCATTAATACCAATATCAAGTAAGTTTCTTTGATTTGATTGTAAATAAGATAAATTTGTCAAAAATTAATAGGTCATTGAGAAATAAGTTAACTTCACAGATTTTATAGATTACAAAAATACAGAAATATACCTTTATTATAGCTAAACATTTGTATTTAAATACATTTATTTGTCTTATTTTCATGAAAGAAGTCAACTTATTTCAGGTTCGCTAATAATTCCAAGGCTAGAAGGAACCAGTTCCCAGTTGTCCTATTTTGGTATTGAAATCTTAAGCTTTTTGAAAAAAGCAGGCCTGACTTCCTTTTTATGCATCTTCTAGACACAATATGATGTCACAGTCACTGCCGATTCACCTTTCAGGTCTTTAATGCCTGATCAGCAAGCTATCCAAAAAACTCTGCATCGGAAATCCTTGGGAGGAATCACTTGAGCAGTGAAGGCATAGAAGCTCAGTTTGTGAAGATGCTGGTGCTCATGAAGCAGAGATTTATTGTATTTTAAGTTACAGCTGCACTAGCATAACTCTGATGTATATTAATCCTAATACCTGTTTTAATCGTTTTCTACTATGGTTGAGTAAAGTGTCTGGGTTGAGATGTATCTGTCTTATTTTGTTTGAAGTTCCACATCTCTAACCTTGGTCACAATACAAGGTTCATTTCAATGGTTTGAACATATTTTCATAGTGGTATTGATATTATTTCATTCCATTTGAGCCAGATAGGTTACATGGAGCAGACCTTCCCAACTGTTGTACCCATGCATAATAGGTCACAGGCCTGTGAGATAATGATATCCTCTGTTCTCAGGGTGCCCTGGTGAGGCCTGAGGAAAATGAGAACTCCCATAACTATCAACAGCCAGGAGAAGCCTTAACAATTTATTCTAACTTGCCACAAATATTATTTTGAAGTGCTATATTATGAGAAAAGCCAGAAAGCAATGCTATCAAGTACAGAAAAGGTTTGTCTCACTTTGCAATGAATACAGATTGGCATATATTTCCTAATTATCTCTCAAAGATGAAGTGAATAGTTTCCATTTGAAAGATATGCCCTTAGGCTGAAAATATTTTAAACTTGTGAGGATTACTATAGTATGTGATTTGCCTTGATAAAATAAATAAAGAGCTGAAGGTAGTTATAATGATATTAAAGTAAATTCTGACTGAAACTTCCAATAAAACAATATCACAAATCACACACACACACACACACACATGTACACATGTGCATACACGTTTCCATACAGAGCTGATCTGACTCAGTTCCAAACTGAATATTTCATTGCTGAATGAATTCAAGGCCTTTCTCTTTTCTATTTAGTAAACTGCTAGAAGTTTTTTCAAATTTATTATTTTTCACATTTTTGTTACCAGGATTAACAATTGACTCTATTTTTCATGCCTTTTGTTCATCTAGAAACAGTTTTTATCACTGAATAGGTTATTGAATATATGCTGGCTACTATACAGATATGGTGAGTAGTAAGTCTCTATCTATATTAAAATTATTGATTTCTGCATATTATTCTGGTGGGGTGAAATTCAAAACTATGCTTCAACAAATGAAATGTGTCAGGTTCTTCAGACATGCTAAAAATTCAAATGTTAAATTTTCCAATGTAAATCATCTTCTCTAAATATACTTTATCTAAATGTAATAATTTTCTTTACAAACAGGCAAAATAAGAGGTCAAATTACCTCTTATTTTGTTATATCTTTGCCCATACAGGAGGTGGTACCCTGATTAAACAACTGGGATGTTTGGAGCCACATTCCCTTTAATGCCATTGCTTTAGGCACAACACAAAAGGCACTTTTAACTAATTTTATTATTCACAGAAGAAAAACCATCTATGTGGGTTACATTGACATCACTAAGAAATGTGAACGTCCTTCTTTCATAAATGTTGATAAATAAGTGCCAAAGGGTTTCCCATTATGGTTTATGGGATGCAGGTTTCAAAATACTAGTCATCATCATCATAATAATAATTAAGTGTATACCATAGTAGTGGATGTTAAGTAAGATGTCATGCATAAATCAAATCTTAATAATTAGTTTTTTCCCTTAGTTTTTGATTTGAGAATAGATTTATGATCTGATTTATGTTTAATTGTCAATAGCTCTTTGCTGTTTAGGGGTTCTCCACCATCATGTATACTGCCAACCTACCAAGCTAAAGTATTAATGATTTGCCAAATATTGTTGTGCTTAAAACCAATCAAAAACTTCTTAAAATTATGTCTTACCCTCAGAAAAGAAAAACCCTGTTTTATAAATGTAGCATTCTTTTTCAGTTACTTTAATAAACAAGACACAGGAGCATATGTGTGTTCAAAGCAGAGTCCCTCACCCCTAATAGTAAAAAGAGATACTATCCATTATTTAGTCAACAAATTAGGAAATAATTAAGCATTAATAAAAATGGCTGGTTTTTCAAGTAACTTCTAATGTATGAATTACTATGCTTATTTCCTAAATAAGATAAGAGGCTTAAGATAACCCCAAGTGACTCAATCATAGCATACCCGAAGCTGAAATCTGGGTATATTTTGATGCAAAGCTTATAGTCCTTTTTTCATACCATGTTTAGTCAATTACCTACTTTGTATCATTTTTGGAGCCAAAAGAAAATCTATCTTGCAGAGGCTCCTGTGTCATTTGTGAAAGTTTCCAAAAACACAACTCCATCCTCCTTTTTCTGTCCCTGCTGCTCATCACAAAATGAATGAGGGTTTTGCCAAACAGATTGTGTTGCTGGCAGGACTAAAAGAATGAACAGTTCTTTGCCTTGAAAAAGATCACTGATTCTTACGAATTAAATACATTTTAATATGTTCTCCTTACCCATCATCTCAGTGCCTTACAGCCATTACATATTTTTTTCTTGTTAAAGTTAGAGCAGAGATGGACCAGTCCTTCATGTCACATACTGAAATGAGTCAGTGTTGACTGATCCAGTTCATCCACATTCCAGGCAGGGATCCCCAAACCTACTACTATTAATCTGAAAGTGTTTTTCAAATAAAGTGTTTTCATTGAAGCAGGAGAAAAGGACTGCACCAGGAGAAGCAGCTTCCCCCTCCTTTCCTTTCTTAATTTTGGATATACAGTACTTAATTAACATCCATTCTGTCCTAGTCATTTTGCTGAGTGCTAAGGGTCATGAGTAGAGTACAAAGAAGAATGAAGAAAGGTCAGAGTCGGAGTAGAGAAAGGGCTGTGCAAGCCAGAATCAGACGTTATTTTCAGTTCCTACACCTGTCTTGAAATACAGTAACACTGGGTATAGGGCTTCAACATATGACTTATGGGGAACACCACCCAGTCCATAACAATGCCCATTGATCAACAGCAATAACATGTAATAGAGAGAAGTTAAAGTCAAATGCCATAGGCATACTAGTTAGTCAGAGGTTCAAATCCAAAGCCTGCCACTTCCCAATTGTGTTAACATTGGTGAGTTTTCTTAACCTTAGTGCTTCCTTCCTTTGTGGATGTAACAAGGACAATAAGTATCCTTTCTCCTATGGCTATCATCAAGTATTTTATATCTAATTAGAAGGTAAATCGAAATGAGAAGCTACTATTAGTTGTAGATAAATAGTTTCAAAGATGTTGTTACTCTTCTTTCTATGGTAGGCATGGTATTTTAGGAATTGTGAGAATCAAATGTAAGAGAAAAGACAGGAAATTAAATGCTTACACTATTTTTTTCTTAATGAATTTATTTTATATAAATATAGTTGTGAGGCTAGGCCCACACAGTGAAAGATGCTTTAGATTTCAGAAATGTGTAGCTTAATTCATTCTTTTAAACAAATCTTTACTGAGCATTTATTATGTGTCAGAAATTGTGCCAGGCATTTTGGAGACAGCAGTGAGCAGAAATCACTATTCTTGGGGAATTTATATTCTAGAATTGAAATGTCACCTCCACTTCCAGAATTGGGCAAAATAAGGTCCATCATATAAGGAAAATAAATTAATTAAAATAAATTTACAGCATAATACAAGTTGGCATTAAATTGTGATCATGTGGTCAAAAGATAGATAGGCATAATACTAGCTCTGGGGCTGTAGGACTGGCTTCCACAAGTGCCGCCCCATCCCTGAAATACAGGTTTGAGACCTTGCCATCCCTCACTATAGCCCAAGCAGACTTTCCGCCCCGCCCTGCCCCGCTGCGCGTATTGTGCAGGAGGAAGCCCTGGCCTTAGGGTCCCTCAGGGCTGAGCTGCCACCTGCAGCCTCTGAAGTCCTGTGCCAGGTGCACAGCCAGCGTGCATAGGCGCGCGGGTTTTGAAGCCACGCAGCATACCCGGTAGCCAAGAGCAGGCTGGGAGCCCGACCTGCAGGTCCCAGATCCTGCTGTCCTGGTCGCTGGAGTGCCAGTGACTCTGGCTTCAGCTGGTGTCTGCAAGCTCACATCACCTGTTTGACAGCCTCCCACCAAATCAGAGGACAGCGCTCACCAGGAGCCCCCAGCGTCACAGGCTCCCGCAGATTAGAACTCGCTTCTCATAGTTCCTCCCTTCATTCCATTTAAAGCTCCCACTGGCTTTAAGAAAAAGTTAAGTGTGAGCTCAGTTTCTTCAGCGCTTTCGTACACTGCAAGATGATAAGTGAGGAACCGGCCTTTGCTAGTCCTCTGGCAAAACCTGGGGCTCTGAAAGCTAATAAACTTTGCACTGAGAATTTATTCCATTTTTGGAGCAAGCTTTCTTTGCTATCTACCAATTAAAATAGATCCTCTCCTGTCTCCTTTTTATTATCATCTGTCTTCTCTCTCTTCCTCCCTTCCTTTTCCACTGCCTTTCTCCCTGTTATTTTTATTCTTCATATTTCCCCCAAATTTCACCTATTCACCTGCACTTACTATTCATTCTTCCTCTTCTTCCAGATTATGCACATATTTGCAAACACTTGGAGTTGAACTACTGTAAGAGTATTTGAGGTTTGTTTTCTTCTCAGGTGTCAATTACCTAATAGTTTAACTCGGATTCCAATAATAACCTCAAGGAAGGAGTCTGCAAACATGCTTTTAAAATGAAAACAAGAAAAATAGCTCTTGATAAACTTTTGGCTTAACTTCTTTGGTCTGCACTCCCCAAGCTGCACTTGCTTCTGAACTGTTTTTTTTTTTTTTTTTTTCTTTTCCAAGACTTAACTCACTGGGAACAACTGGGAACATTAACAAAGTGTGACTTAATTGACTCATTTTCCCTTCTTCTGTTTATGTTATGACCAAGAAATTGCTCAAGCCAACCAAAGATTCATAGCAGTCAAACGGAGTTTATCTAAACCTAGGCTCTGCTGGAATAAATGGCTTTTACCTGATTAAACATTGACAAATAATTAGGAATGGACTGTTGTACAAATTAACCTAGGAAGGCTGCATACTTGTCCTTGTTTGGAGATTTGGAAAGAGTATATGTTTGAGGTTTGAGAAGTGGCAGGCAGGAATGTACTCCCTGGATCAGAACACAGTGAGAACACATGCCAGGCAGTTAGTGGTGGCAGGATAACTTTGCAAGGACATTGAGCCCTAGTGATGGAGATATCTAGAGCTTGCAGTCTTTGCTTATTTCTTTCAGCTTTTAGATGTTTACTTGGAGTGATGTTACGCTCCTCTGACTGGAGCTGGGGCAAAGTTTATTTAATTACCTACAAGGAACAAAGTTTATTTAATTATCTATAGAACAGAGATAGAGAGAACATATATATACATATGCACTTATGTCTATATATGCATATGTCTATATGTATGTATATTATACAAGTATGCATATGTATGTACATAACTGTATGTCTCTGTATATATATGCATATGCACATATACTATATATATATATATATATATATATATATATATATATATTCATATACATTATACACAGCATGTCTTTGTGTGTATCTCTATTCAGATTCCCATAAGATCCAACAGAATGTTAGTTTGGAGGAGAAGAGGAAGGGAAGCATAAGACAATTATTGATTCAGAAGTTAGTCTATAAGATGCCA
>NW_025999926.1:6568458-6580287 GCF_001458135.2 Marmota marmota marmota
GGGAGGTGGGAGGGAAAGGGAGAGAGAAGGGAAATTGCATGGTAATAGAAGGAGACCCTCAGGGTTATATAGTGGAGGAGGTAGAGAGAGAGGAGGGGAGGGGAGGGGAGAGGTGGGGAGGGGGGAGGGTGGAGGATGGGAAAGGCAGCGGAGCACAACAGACACTAGGATGGCAATTTGTAAATCAATGGATGTGTAACTGATGTGATTCTGCAATCTGTGTATGGGGTAAAGGTGGGAGTTCATAACCCACTTGAATCAAAGTGTGGAATATGATGTCAAGAAATTTGTAATGTTTTGAACAACCCACAATAAAAAAAAAATGAAAACCTAAAAATGTTGAAGCACACTTACATATCATGGATAAAGTTGTTCAGTTTTACTTTTTCACTATAAGCAACAGCAAAGACAAAATGCCCAAAATCTGAACCCAAACTGTTTACAAAATTGGATTCCTGTTTTCTTACTCACTACACTATTTTAATAAAAAATACTTAAGTAACAGCTGTTTAAGTAGAAAAGGGAAAGAGTCAGAATGGTATTAATGAGAGGGAATAAAGTAAAAAACCAATTAAGCATGCTCAAATGCTTTTGATTAACAGGCATAGCTTCCTGTAAAATATGAAAAAAAAATCTTTGTAAACGCATAAAAAATATACAGATGAAAACAGTTGAAACAGAGAAGGTAGAATTTTGCAATTTTGTATCATGGTCTTCAGAGAAACAAGGTGCAAATTATTTAAAAGTAGAAATTGCTACTAAATCAAATTCTGAATTCTATGCATTAGATTTAACAGGTAGGCAGACAGAAAAGGAAATAATAGCATCAAAAAATGTTATTAGATTATCAAGCCAAACCCTATATTATTAATGTTGAAGCTTAGAAAAATAAAATAAAAATTATAAAAAGATAGTGGGATTGCAATATTATGCCTAGTGGAAGGGAAAGGTTAATAAACATTTGAATGAATTAATGATGCAGCTGAGAGAGTCTTTATTAATTTAACCAACAAGAATATACAAACAAAGGGAAGAATGTGACCACTTAGTTCCAAAAAGAAAAAAAAATCCCACCTCTTTAACCACTTTGGCATAGGTTGTATAAATATTTGTCTGTCACAGCTTGCTTCCTTCTTCTGAAAGCTTTAAATATTTTGTTCTAGTGTGAGGAAGCAACAGCTATTTTTAGAAAGGTAATTGAACCTATTGCACTTTGGGAATGGTTTGGTGAGTTCATTGCACATAAGTCAAAAGTCTGTTTTCTATAGTACCCATTTTGTATTTTCTCATAGATTCATCTTCTAATTCGAGTTTTCCTATTCTGGACTCATGTTCCTGGGAAGAAGCTCAGCTTTCCTCACAGCTCTACAGAAATACACAGGTATGTGTGGATAGTCAGAACATTGAGACTGGCCATGCATCCTGCAGTCCATTCTCCACTTGCATCCTCCCTTAAGTTCATGCTGCTCCTTTTTCCTTTTAAAATTCACATTAACTCACTTTAGAACTAAAATGAGCATGTGTCGAGAGAGAGAGAGAGAGACAGAGAGAGAGAGAGAGAGAGAGGAGTTAGATGAACAATCTCTCCCTCCGCCTTCTTTATTTTCCTCTCTCTCTCTCTCTCTCTCTCTCTTTCTCAACCCCCCCCCATACACACACACTCATATACATAAATAACACTTGAGGAAGACATGAAGTCAGGCTCTGACTATATCACATTTTAGCTGTGTGACCTATCACGTCCACCTTTTCCTCATCCATGAAATTGGAATATTTATGCGGCATATCTCAGAGGGCTAATGGAAAGACCAAATGGAATCATGTAAGTATTTTTAAATGATAAACATGGATAATTGCCTGGAGAATTACTGATGATAACAAAGGTGTTTTTTTTCCAGATATTGTTTCATTTTCCATATTTTGTTCTTATTGGTTCCCCAAAAGTAATATGATCTACTTAACAAACAGGCAGATCAATCTGAATGTGGCACAAGTCAACCATCTTTTCTTTCTTTCTTTCTTTCTTTCTTTCTTTCTTTCTTTCTTTCTTTCCTTCTTTCTTTCTTTCTTTCTTTCTTTCTTTTAATGTGCAAGGAAGGAGTCCAGGTAAACCTTTCTAAACACTTTTTTTCTATATTTAAACAGTTGAATGCTGCTCATTTTCCTTTACACCTACCTGACTCCCTTGTGGTTAAAATTTTAAAAGTCATATAATACCCTCAAATACTTTGTAATGAATGAAAAATTCAGAGCACAAAACTGAACAATCAGGTGGTAGGGGGTTGTTGATTTCAGTCTCGGAGGACGAGAACTCCCTGAAATTTTGTTCATAAAACAAACAGAAGAATAATCAAGTTTAAGAAGGCTGAGGCACAGTGGCATTATTATAATGTTACAAAGTCAATACAGTGGAGCAACCTTCACCATTGTCTGCTTTTTGCAGCTCCAAGATACTCTGGTTCAGAAGGAAGAAGAACTTTCTAGGCTACATGAAGAGAATAATCATCTCGGACAATACCTGAATTCTACTTTGGTTAAATGTCTTGAAGAAAAGGCCAAGGTGTGTAATAATCTTTTTTATAAGGTCAGGGCAGTGATTTAAGAAAGGAAACCATTAATGTAAAATTTCTTAATTAAAAGCAAGAAGTGTACTCAACAACAGTTCGTGGGATATGTGAGTAGAATGGATAACATTTCTTAAGGAAGTACATGACTTTCACTAGAACTTTTATGTATCATTTATTAGAAGTATCTAGATTGCAGATTCTATCCAGACATTATTACAAAAGGAGTTTCTTATATATCAAAAGCTATGGATTGCTGAGGAAACAGGTTGATCAAAAGGAGAGTTAGGTGGAAATCAGAAATTTAAAAACTCAGTTGTTTTAATTATCTTCTTAATGTATAAATTAAAGATTTAAAAACTCAGTTGTTTTAATTATCTTCTGGCTTTAGGAAAATCATTCTCAATTAGAAATTTGGTTACCTGTAGCTACAAAAACTAAAAATCTGTGAAAAATCTCTCTCAATCTAAGATGCTGTGATGATAACTGGAGCCTAGTATCTTGAGCAGCAATTCAGTATATACAGTTACATTATTTTTTATTCACATTTTTCTTACACTTTTAAATGAGCTATTTCTAACTCAAAGATAGCTTGCCTATAGTCTCTTTTTGTTCTTTTTTCTTTAGTTTTGTGGTTTTCCTAGTATGTGTTTGCTTCTATGAACAATTTTTACTTTACTCTTAGAGAAACTATTATTTGATATTATGTAATCTAAATTGATTATGTGTCTGCTGCTTTTACTGAATCTAACAGTTCAGAGAAGAAAAGATACTAGATTTGACTACTTTACTGTATAGTAAGCTTCCATAAATAAAGGGCTAGCCTTGGTTTCTAACTCTAGCCACCATTCCTTGAAAAAGACATTATTAAATTATTAAATGACATTAATTAGCTTTACCTTTCTTGACCTCAGTTCTCCAAGATTTAAAATAACAACTTTTTTCAAGGGATTGCTTTGAAAGTTAATGAAATAACATAAGGAATGCTGTATAGTGTTTAAACAAGAGTTCTGTCTATATTCAGATAACTTAGGTTTAATTCTAGGCTAAGGGATTCTTAGCAAGTCACAAATATGTCTGTGCCTTAGTTTCCTCATTAATGGAGATTTTAACAGTATCTATAGCCAAAGAAATAGTGCATGTGATGAACTATTCATAAATTATATCAAATGATAATTTGTTTACTTTATCAGTGATAATTCAATAAACAATTGCTTTTATTGTCATCATTGTAAAAATTATTACTTCCCTGATTTGAAATCTTCAAGACATGATCTGCCTTTTTCAAGTTTCAAACTGAGAGTAAGAAATGAATTCAGGTTCCTAAGAAATAAGAAGTTATCATGGATTTTACTTTAGTAACAGACACTAATCTAATCCATTTTACTTGTATGTGAAAAAAATATTAGAAATTTAACCTATTTTTCTAAAGAATGAGGGTAACTAGTAGATACTTAAAGGAAGTATAGTTTTCAAATGTCACTTCTTCAGAGATTGTTGTCATCAGATGAGTTCTCCAAAGTGTGTGGAAAATTCAGAAAGGGGAAGAGGAAACACAAAGAGCAGGGATACTCTGCTGCTGAGATCCCCCATCCTAAAAAAGGTCAAGAGAAACCTCTCTAGTGAGTTTGCTAACTGTGAAAAACCACCTGGGCCCCATGTTGATCCCTGGGTGCTTCAAACACTTGGATTGAAAGACCTCAACACCATTGATGACACCTCATCAGCTAACTACAGTGCCCTCTCCTCTCATCCCAGAAGAGTGACTAGCACATACTCCCATTTTCCGAGTGATGCCATTGATTATGAAAATGTCCCCAGAGAGGATGTGCCAATCAACTATGGAGGTGAAAGAACAACCCCCTTGCACAGCACTGCCAGCCATGGGGAAGACTTCCACTACTTTTCTCAACTTTCAAATCCCCCAATAGAGGTGCAAACACTTCCTTATCATCCAGCTGATGTGTCACCCAGCAAGACAGAGATGACATTTTACACATCCCTGAGTCCTCACTGTAATGTCAAAACTCATTCTTTCTACCAGGGACAAGCCTTTGTGTGTAGAGATGAAGAAGGAGGCTGGAAGTTTACCTGGATCCCTAAACAGCCTTAGTGACTCCTCTTGTATCATAGAGCACTGCCAGGAACTCTGTTTACAAAGATCTCTCTTGCACTTGAACCTGACTATGTGGAGCATAGAAGCTATTGCCCAGACAATCTTTAGCCACTTTAAATGTTACTCTCAACTACCACTTAAATTTGTAGGGAGTAGCTTCCAAGAATCCATATGAGAGGCATATGCTCTTCTTCTACCTGAACTTGACTAGTTTGCACATCAAGGTCTGCTATCAACTTCTTCTCTTTGCCCTGTACTTGAAAAGGTGTTTTCCAATCTTTTGTGGATTTCTTCAAGACCTAGATATACTTTGCTTATCATGATCTGCTTAACACCTTTTGTTCTCTTATCAAGTAGTTTAAATATGTATGGTCTTTATTTCTCTCCCTCTTCTACATTTGTTTATTTCTGAAAATTGCCTTTAGAATGAGCCCTATTTTTGTTTCAAGTACTTCCTCCTGGTTGTTTAAATTGCTAGAGGTAGGGTAAAATCAAGTGTCTGCCCATCACCACTGCTGAAGAAGTATTGTGGATATAAGTAACAGTATGTCCAGGGCAGCTCAAAGAGTCAAGTGTTGCAGGGTGGCTGTAGCAAAACATCTCTAAGACAGCTGTGACTCCACTGATAAGCAATACCACTGAAAAATGACAAAAGTTAAAAAGAATTATTACTTCAAAATGTCCCAATACCTGCTTCCATTGGCATCTGGCCATTGTTTCTTTAACTGACATGGCTCAAAAATGATATTTTTGAGGAACTGTTACACAACAAATCATCATCTTAAACTGCACAGATGCTGGCAAACTGATCACTAGCCCAGCTCTGACAATGTCACACTTATTCCTTCTGTCAGTCATGTATTCATGCAATTCACCTAAAATATCTACAGAATACCTCATGTTCACTTTGTAACAGGCATTGTAATTTGGGATGGTGATAAAATGTGAGCAGTTTGGGCCCTGTGCCCACATTCATGAGACCTAGAGCCATTCATCTGCTGTCATCCCTGAGAAAGCTATTTCCCTTGTATGAAAATTCAATTTTCCCAGCTGTGGAATACAGGACTTGATTAGATAACTTCTAACATTCTATGAATGAAGGATGGATCCCATCAGCTTTATTTTTATTTGGTCATTCAAGGCCGTTTTTTCCCTTAGATAGGTACTGCATATGCTAGGTAGGGTGAACTTTGTCTGCAATGGAAAAAATAGAAAAATAAATGTGAGACATTTGTAATGAGCATTAGAAATCATTTCTCTGATCACAGGATTCTTTTTTCCAGTATAAGCCCACTTTGCAGGTTGATTCAGTCTGTGTGAGAGTAACCTGTACCTAAAAAAAGATATATTTTAATTTGCAAGTAAATGTGAATAGATTGAATCCAAGCATGATATCAAAGATCTCTTCTTCCCTAAATTTTTTAAGAATATTTTTGGTGCTCTTAACTGTTTCCTTCCTTTCCATCCTTCAAGCTCCCTATTGTTCCCAGAATAAATTATGCATCAATGTCGGGCACCTATGCTTTTTTGGCAACATGATTAAATTCACCAGGTTGAAAGCCATCTCCATCTATCTCTTTCTATTCTCCTCTCAATACTTCACTTTGCACAATCAACTTCTTTGTTTGTGCTATTTGGAATTCTTTGTAACCAAGACATTTCTTTTGTGTTTGATCATTGGTTTATTTACGTTGTGTGAGCAAATATCTATTTTATAAAGCTTTGTTACCCATAGTTTTCTTTATAATTCATGAAGGGGAATACAAATTAGTAATTAATATTATTCTCGGTAGTATTTTAAAACTAAGGAAGAGATAGAATACGTTCTACACCCCCATACCCCCCCAAACACAAAAAGTACCTTTTACATTCTGGTATCTATGCCTCTTGTGGGTGAAATTTTTCTCTAGAATAACAAATTTAATTAGAATTGATTATACTTTACTACACAAGGAATTGAGTAAGCAATAGAACTATTTAAAAACTCTTATAATCAAGCTGTAAAACAAAATTTACCAGTTAACACATATTTATTTTGCAATATCCATGTGCCATGTTATATGTTAATTACCATGAGGAAACACCCAGGCTTCTCACAGTGCATTTGGTGCATAAAAAAGTCACCAAAAACATCAAAGCTTTTGAAAGCTTTTAAATGAAACCTGGTTTCAGCCTGGTTAAAGAAACTATAGGACATTTATGTGGCAAATTATGATATATTCTTCTAACTCATATCATGAATGATAGTATGGAAGAAAATTACCACATATGTTTGCAATTATATTTACAAACATTTGATATTCATTTGAATAATGTATACAAAATTATTTTGTTAATGTTTGAGAAATTGGAAATTCGTTTCACTTAAGTATATGTTCTAACTTTTATAGTTTTATCATGCATTTCCAGTAAACCAGTTAATATTTTATTAAGATAAAGTGGGAAATGAAACTAAATACCTTTGTAATTATGATGAATAATTTTATATTGTGCATAACATTTTTAATAATGGACTTTTTTCTCCTGGATTTTTGTGACCACAATTTTTGAATCTCTTTTGTATGATATATGATATGGCCAGATTAATATCCTCAGAATTTAATGGTTCCTTCTCTCCTCTAGGATACATTAATGATTTTTCCCATGTTAGGTGGCCTGAAGAGTCAAATGCCTTAGGAGTACAGCACTCTCTTACTTAATCTCACATAAAAATTAGAATTCAATTTTTTTAAATTTGATGACACTTCCAATGTCTTCTGATACTCTGAAAACAATCCTGTGTCTTACTAGTATTTGGAAAATATGGACACTTGGAAAGTCTCAATTCTATAGGTGACGTTTAATAAGTAGGGTTACTTCAAATTGCAGTGATGTTAAACTATAATTTTGAAAAGATTAAAGAATGTGAATAAATAAAAAGACTTTAATGTACTTGATGTAATTGAAGAAAGCAGAATATGTTTTTAAATATGACAAATGGATTCAACAATAAATTGAAGTACCACAGGTATAGCAGAAAATATAGTTAATACATTTACTGAAAACTACTTTTATTTTGTACTAGGGATTGAATCCAGGCATGCTTGTCCACTAAGCCACATCCTTAGCCTTTTTAAAATATTTTGTTTAGAGACAGGATCATACTGAGTTGCTTAGGGACTGGCTAATTTGCTGATGCTGGCTTTAAACTGCCTCAGCCTCGGGTGCCTCTGGAATTACAAGTATGCACCTGGCACTTGGCCATCCACTAATAACTTTTTAAATGTATAATTTTTTGCCTGTAAAGTTCAGGTATACAATTAGATATTTGTTTCAGGTTTACCAAAAGATTCACATATGGTTAAATAGTAAATGCCTAATTTTAATTTTTTTAAATAAAACCACATATATTTGGTTTTCATGTTAGAAGTTTATGGTATGATTATATTTCTTAACAATCTTTTCATATTTTTATCTACCTTTTTGTTACATTAACATAGACATTCAATTTTAATCCTTCTATTGGATATTCTGCAAATGTAAAATATAATTCAACACTTAATAATAAGCACTTAGATTATATGTTTCTTTTTGATTTGAACTTTTTTTTAAATTATGGAAGTCAATTTTGTAATGAACTTATGACTAATAAATAAATGACAAGTCATTTAATTTTATGTTCAGCCCTTAATTTGAAAACATGTTTTCAGTGAATGGAGCAATGAACTAAGAAAAAGGTTTTGTTTCTCCTATAAATCCTATGTCATAAAAATATGTATTTCAATTAACAAACGTGTTAGATAGTAGTATGATTAATAACTGAGGCAATTATTCAATAGATATAGCTGGTGTCAAGCTCTGCTGATGATATAAAGATGATGTTATATAAGAAGGATGTATGTATTAAGACTAAATTATGTATAAATGAGAGAAACATAACTTCAACATGATTGATTAAAGCAAGGGTGTAATAGGCTCTCATAATGAAAACGTCCACAATGCAAGTATGGAAATATGGTTGATTCTATATAATCAAAGTGTATTGTCAAGAATCTGGTTTGGGATTTCAAGGGAGGTGGTATTTGGGGATGGATTCTTGAATGGTGATAAAAATAAAAGCACACGAAAGGAATAAAGAAACCAGCTCTGTGAGTTTGAAAAAGAAGATACATCTCATAAAATATTTTCTATTTTTGGACATTATCCTTATTTTTCCAATTTATAATCCTGTTAAATGAGTAAAACTTGAGATAAAGGTTCCAGACTGGTCTCACTTATGCCATGGATACATGGATAACATATTGGGTTATCTGCATGTGAGAATTGTGAGCAGGATTTCCATAAGGCCATTATATAGACTATGTAACAGTAAAGGGGAGAAAATGGTTTGGAATTTGCATATCAGGCCATTAACCCTTTCTATTAGGACATTCTTTTGGTATCATTGATGGATAACACTGATTTTATTTAGTGTTTTTTTTTTTAAACAGGGCTGTTTGATTTTTTTTTCCTAGAGAATGGTGCTTAAACCTTGCTTGCTCTAAATAACTTTTGAATATGAATGTAGTCAATACAGATTATTAAACACAGATCATCAGGATGAATTAGATGGTGTGAATTTCATTTGAAAGATAAAAAACCTGGTCTGAAGTGTTGTGCAGGTAATAAATAATAAATAGGCGAAGCATAAGAAAAGCTCTGGCATTGACTTTAGATCTAATGCTCTTTCTACTATAAGACATAATAATCATTTTGGGGACCAATAAACATACTTATAGGCCACTGGCTATTACAGTGTATTACAGGCTTCAGATATAGAGGCCCTGCAAGTATAGAGGGGTTCTTAAATCTTTATTTTACTGTCACTGGAGGTCTATTTCATAGCTTAAAAATTCCATCATTGCTAACAGACATTGTTCACAAGAGACCTAATTCACCTTCCATCATTTTGAAATAAAATAGTGTGTAATTTGAAGCCCATTTCAAAAATTGGGATGACTAAGAGTGGGGTGGCAAAGCATGAAAAGGCATCATGGTCAAAAGTATTAATATGCTTCCTAAAGGCAAAAAGATAAATTCTTTTCCAAATATTACTGCTAATATTCATGCCTAGAGTAGCTATGTATAAGCAATCCTTGTGAAGCTTCTCTTCCTCTCATCATAGGAAATAGACTTTATATACTTCTTCAGGTGAGGGCATTACTCCCTTCCCAGTCAATCCTTTTAGGTTTAACACCAGGAGAAAGTAAAATCATGATATTTAAAATGCTTAACCCACTGGTACAGACATGCCATGGATATTCTATCTTCTCTTTTTGGAAATCAGGAGTTAAATGGTAACTTTCAGGTACACAGCAGATTTTCCCTCTCATCTCTATCCAAGGTTTATAATCTGAAACGAAAAGGCAGAGAAAGTATTTCAAGGTAATTTCTCACTTCAAAAGAGTCTTTAACACCAAAAGGATAGTTCCCCTGGGATGAGGTCCAGCTCTCTCAGGAATTTTCTGAAGGTAATGTTCCCCCAGAGCCCTCCAGTTGCAGTGAATCTGAGAATAAGAGAATCTCTTTAATGAATGTGCTGTGAGAACCCAGAACACCTGGACACAATGAGGCAAAATATCCAAACATGTCTTCCTTTAATTTTTGTCTCCTGAGATTTGCCACTTCACAGAAGCCACAATGTCATCCTCCCTCCATCCCTGGCTCACAGGGGAGATCATTCCAGATGCAATCTGAAAGTGACATCTGTACAGGACTGCCCATGGCCCCACCTACCTGGTAGAGCTGGGAGTATAGCTCAGTGATCCTAGCCTCCATTGAGAATTAGAGCACATATTGCCAGATACTTAGCCTTTTCTTCCTTTTCTTTTAAGGACTACCACTAGTCCCACCAAGTCCATCTTATTGTCCTCACTCCGAATTTAGACAATCATTTTAATTAACATACTCCTTTTTTTTTGAAACATTACAGAATTAATTAAGATTCTGTCATATATCCTTAACCTTCACAGAGTAAAATATAAATTTTAAATTCTCAAATGAAAAATTTCATACTTCATAAAATATAGCATTCCAAAATAATTTACAGCTATTTCTACTGACTCAGTTAAATGAATACTCAATGTTTTCCTTTTTTGTTCAAAATGTGACCTTATATTTTAGGGACTATAGTCCATGTCTAAAAGGTTGATAAGTAGAGAGAAACTAGGAAAGGATTCATTGATGATGTGATGTTAGAGACATTCATCAAATTATACTGGCAACAAATACAGATAGAGGTAGAAGGAAAAATAGAAGAAAAGGTATAGGGCCTATTGGGGAAATGAAAACTAGCCCAGGTGGCTGCAGGGTAGCATTTTATAAAATAAAGCATGTATTCCGGGGATTCAGCAGAAGTTTCTGTATAATGAGACACACTTCTGCTTCTTTGGATGTTCTGTAAATACAAATGGAGGTAACATTTACTGAGTCCAAAAGGGCAAGAACAATAACTTACACATGTTAGTTTTATCCTTGAAATAAAGCATCATCTCTCATGCTTATTTATACAGTTTCCATTAGAGTCTTGTTTCTCTTCATATCATATAAATCTTTCATATTTTATTATTTATACTGGTGCTAGTACAGTAATTAGTAAAAAGGAAAAAAAAAACCTTTAACTTTTATAGATTTTCTTTAACAGTGCTCTAAATTTCTTCAGACTAAAATGAAACCTTCGGAGAAGATGGCCGCTGCGTACGGGGGTTGCTGAAGTGCTGAGCGTGGTGCTCAAAGCAGTGGCTTTAATAGAGATTTCGCACAGTCTCTTAGAGCTTTCACCGTTAATCTGTAGCGGACCACTTTGCCAAGGAGCAGGAAGAACAAAGAAATCAAAAAAGAGACGCTTGGATGCTCAGAGCCGCGGGCGCTTTGCTCCCATCTGCTTCCTCTTTCGCTTCGCTCCCGGCGGAGAAGCTGAAAGTGTAATCAGCAGTGGATTGTAAGTACCCGAGGCAAAGAAAGCTCAGTGCGCCCCGCCTTTTTTTTTCTTTTTTTTTTTTTGAATATTTTTTATACAGGGAGAGTTTGTGGATTGGGATTGTTGGCGGGGCTGTGGTTTCTGTGCCGAAAATCCACTCCGCGGGAGCCGCCATTTGCTTTCTGCTTGCTGTCTTGGTGGCTCTGTATACA
>NW_025999926.1:6584185-6610162 GCF_001458135.2 Marmota marmota marmota
TAACATTAAACAGATACATGAGGTGGGATGGAAAGGGAGAGAAAAGGGAAATTGCATGGTAATGGAGGGAGACCCTCATTGTTATACAAAATTACATATAAGAGGTTGTGAGGGGAATGGGAAAATAAACAAGGAGAAATATGAATTACAGTGGATGGGGTAGAGAGAGAAGATGGGAGGGGAGGGAGGGGGGATGGTAGAGGATAGGAAAGGTAGCAGAATACAACAGTTACTAATAGGGCATTATGTAAAAATGTGGATGTGTAACCGATGTGATTCTGCAATCTGTATTTGGAGTAAAATTGGGAGTTCATAACCAACTTGAATCTAATGTATGAAATATGATATGTCAAGAGCTTTATAATGTTTTTCAACAACCAATAAAAAAAATTAAAAAAAAATAAAATGAAACCTTCATAGACAAACTATGGGATGTTTTCAAATCCGTAAGTTCTTTTTAAAACAAACTGATGTTTTACTTTTTTTGAAAATCTAATATGTACTGCACATACAGCATGAGGACTAAGGAGACTACATGGCAGGGGGCATCATCTTTTTGGAATATATAATGGAAGAGAGTCTATCCAAATCCCTTTCTCACTACAGGAGGGAGGGTGGGAATGTAGGTGGAGACATTCAAGAGAATCTTGTGAAGAGTAGGAGTGACAGCAAGAAAGGATATATGAATGTTTTTTTCCTTAACTAGACACTGATGCAGAAGCACAATATGCAATGCAGGGCAACAAAGATGAGACAGCAGAGTAACCTCGATCCTCTGAGTTCTTTAAGATAGGGATTCCTAGGGCAGAACAAACATTATAGAATTTCTCATTTCTGGGTTTTAAAGCATCCCAAGTGTACCTGGTCCCACCCATCTCTAAAGTAATAGGTGTAAGTAACAAGAAGCTGCAGAATCAACATCTGGCAGTGTGAGCTGAAGGTGTGGAGAAGAGGAGCAGATTGATGTGGTCAAGCCAAAACTATGTGGAAGTTCTTGGGTCCTAAAATGATGCCATAAAGGAATCCTACAAAAGTATAATTATCTAATTTATTGCCCAAAATATGACAAATAGTAAACTGGAAGGAATGCTGGAACAATCGATAAAATCATAGATTACTGCGATTAACCAGGACATATTTCCACAATATAAAGAAAACACAGCATCTGAATGCCTGTTACAGAGAGGAAGGACACCAGCAACCAGTCATTTCACCTAGGGAGACCACAACTGTGAATAAGAAGAGATTAAACTTCATCTGGTTATGTAGATATGCATCATCTTAAAAGAAGGAAGCACATTTGTCAAAAGTGGACCTTCCTCCATTCTAATGTGCCTTGAACCACAAGTTTAGCTCACACAGAGGGAGGAGAATAAGTTATAAGATTACCAAATTAATCAATTAAAATATTATATTTTATTTATTTATTAAATAAATATCCTTATTATTTACTGGAATGCATTACAATTTTTCTTACTCATGTAAGAGCTCTTATAGAGCACATTTTTTCATATCTCTGGGTTATATACAAAGTATATTCACATCAATTCGTGTCTTCATACATGTACTTTGGATAATAATGATCATCACATTCCACCATCATTTATAACCCCGTGCCCCCTCCCTTCTCCTCCAACCCCTCTTCCCTATCTATAGTGTGTCTATTCCTCCCATGTTCCTTATTCCTATCCCACTATGAATCAGTTTCCTTATATCAGAGAAAACATTTGGCATTTGGTTTTTGGGGATTGGCTAACATCACTTAGCATTTTAAAACTTACCTGGACTCTGATTCATGGACTAACATGACTTAATATTTATCTTGAATTGGAAATGTAATTCAGTAAAGTTGAACTCAGACAAAGGGAGAAATAGATAGTTCATTCCAAATAATATAAATCACAATTAGTCAAGCCAATATGCCACTGACAAGTGGTGTAGAGAGTGAAAAATGAGTTGAAGAGAGAACTAGAGGGGGCTTTTTGAGATGAACTAAGGCTTATTTGCAGCTGATAATAGAAATATATAGTAACAAATTTGAATCACTAAAGTATCACTCTTAATGGTCAGAAAAGAAATAAATTGCCATAAATTAACCTATTTGATATGCATTTATACATTTTATATTAGAAAATAAGTAATAAAATGTTATAGATATGAAATATTTTAAACATTTTTTTCTTGAAATTTTGTAACTTTTTCAGGTTAATTGTTTTTCACAATATGATTTTAACTAGTTGTGGTATGGTTAATTGTGTGAATATGCTATAAGATATTTAACTAATTATTTCTCATATATGAATGTTGTTTTCAACTTTCCTTATTATACATAATGAAACTGTGGAAACACACATGTATTTTCCAATGTTTATGCCTGGAACTGTAGTTGCATTGTGAAACAGTATTTAAACTTTTAAAAGTTTGAGCATAAATAGCAAAATGAAAAAAATGCCCTAAGCCTTATAATTCTCAGTGATCTATTTACATAAAATAAAAAAATATTATATGTTGAAATAACAGTGAACAGAAAACTCTCCATCTAAATTTTAATTAACTTCTAATTTTCAAGAATTAGAATGCTTCAGAATGAAACCCCTGATGAATTTTTTGCTTTATCATGCAAAATCTTGCATCAAAGATTAAAACATTTGTGAATTTGCTTTTGGCATGTCTCTCATGCATTGAAATAAAAAAAAACTCAGGAAAATTTTGATGGACATGGAAAATTTCACTTTCTGATTGAAGGGTAGCAAATATAATTAGTGTAATCAACAGAACTCATATTTAACTACTTTTGCTAAATATTCTCAGATACTACTTAACTCTTTTGCTAATTCTGTCAATTGATAAGAGTCTTGAATTTTGAGTTCTGAGTGTTTAATTTCATAAATAATCTACATTATTTTCTCATTATAGATGCAGCCCATGCTCATTTTTTCATGGGCCACATTTTACAGGAAACTTATCAAAGGAAGTTCTATGAATCATGTTCAAATTAGTTTTATAAGACAGTCCCTAATATCATATTGTATGTGATTGTGTGTATGTGTATTTGAATATTTGATGTACTTCATATTTTACTCTTCACATGGAAAAGAAAATCAGTAATATTACGTTATAAAATGAAAAATAATTAATCTCATCTTTATTTTATGAAACAAATTACTTCTAAAAAACTAAAACTGATAGAAACAATAAAAATGTTTTAAGTGGGGAGCAGTGAGAGAAGAATTTTGCATGATATTTTATTTTCATGTATATTTATGTTACTGTCCAAACCAAAAAAAAAAAAAAAAAATCACAGAAAACCTAAAGAGATAAAAAACAAAAGTAATGACCAGAAGTCATGGTCACAAACAAGTGATGGATTTTCATCCTACCAAATCAATGAATCATCAAATACATACAAGAAAAAGAAAAAAGTTATGTGACTGAGTTAGACATTTAAGCAACAAATACTTGAGACATTTTCTTTCTTTATGGAATGACAATTTTAGTGATAAGAATTTCAGATCTTTATTTGCTTATGTCATTCTAATAGTCCATACCCAAGTATGGATTCCTAATTGTTAAAATATTTCACAAGTAAACTAATTTCAATTTTTCATTTAATGAAATTTAAATACTACTTTCTGGGTTGGCAAAAATCAAAAGTGAAAACATACAGGAATGTAGATACAAGTTTTCAAGAAATGTAAATAAATTTTATAAATTGTTATAGGAAATGCAATAAAACTTACAGCAAAAATCTGCCAATGTTTATAAAACACAATGACTAAAACCCACGTGTTTTAGTCATTGTGTTTTATAAACATTCTATAGTTTTATGTGGATGAAAATTGTAAAATGAAACTCAACTTTTGGAAAGGATTCACCAAGCTTACTTTGCTAAATCAGAAGGAACCTGATACACAATTTCTTTCCAGAAACTCAGAGAAAGCTGGGAAGTAATCTTTTTGTTCTTTATGTCATTGATTTTTACCTTAATCTTTTTAATGTGCTCTGTTCTCCCAGATTTCAATCAGAATAGAGAAAGTATAAAAATATATAACCATCTGCTTTCTCTTTTTCTTCCAGTGTGTCTATGATCAAGTCCTACAGTCCTACCTAGGATATAACTTTTTTCTGAGATGTGACTATTTTATCATCTTTCTGAAATATTATTTTAATGTTAAATCTGAATTTTAACATTTTTCTTTGTATTACAGGTTTAATAGTCCTTATCCAAAATGGTTAAAACCAGAAGCATTTAACATTTCATTTTTAAATTTAGGAATATATGCATATAAGTAAGTGAAATATCTGGGAATGGGACCCAAGTTTTAAAATGAAATTCCTTTATTTATTATTATTATTAATAGTAATAGTGGTAGTATTTGGCACTGGCAGTTGAATCCAGGAAACTTTACCACTAAGCTATATCCCCTTCCCTTTTCACTTTTTTTATTTTGAGATAGGGTCTTACTAAGTTACTTAGGGTCTCACTAAATTGCTGAGGCTGGCCTTGAACTTGCAATCCTACTGCCTCAACCTGGTATTACAGGTGTGTGTCACCATAACAGTTGTTCATTTATGTTTTTAAAAGATATTTTTTATGTTTAAAAGAAAATTTGAGAAACATGACAAAATGCTTCATTGACTACTTTTCACAATAAAATATGCAACATATTGTTTTTCAAGCACACACTGAGGTACTCTAACAACAGATGCAAAAGCATAACAGTTATGAGCAGACAAACCATATCCATAAAGAAATAGGTCAAGCCAGGAATAGTGGAGCATACCTGTAATCCCAGATACTTGGGAGGTTACGTAGGACGATAACAAGTTTGAGGCCAGACTCAGCAACTGGGAAATCTTGTCTCAAAATAAAGCATAAAAAGGGCTGAGAATGATGCTCAGTGGTAGAGCACCCCTAGGTTCCAGCCCCAGTACCAGAGAGGATAAAGAAAAAAAGGCAAAAATAGGCCACAAAGTGATAAATACAAAATCACAAAGAGAAGTAATGTTGTGCACCTAGCTTAATAAATGCCATCATCAAATTCAGTGAAAGACACCCTACATCTTTTGAGGAGACATCAAAAAACACGATGGGTCAATATTACACAACCAATTGCTCCAAGATTGGAGATTGAGAAATTTTTATCTGTCACCAAGGTAGATATAGAGAAAAGAACATTTCTTAATTTACAAAAGAATTTTCAATTTTTTAAATGTAAAGTCACAATGCTTCCACACTAAGTCAACATTGTAATAATGTACTTTTGCAGAATCAAATTTGCACAGAACAGCATAAAACAAATTATAATTCATCTAGAAGTATTTACACTATTTATAACTCCAGTATGGAAGTAATATGAAGATGAAATACATAACAGCAAATTATAAGAAATGATGTTGACAAAAATTGTGGGAAAAACCTGAAAAATTCAACAGCAAGAGATTACGGGAAATTACACAGCAGTAGTCTATAAGTACTGACCAACTTCCAAGATCATTAACAATGTTTTGAAGCCTTGCATTGAGATAAATAGCTGTTTTTTCTTAAGGCATGCTCTCCTTGAAGAATACATCCACACTCATTTTCTAGTGATGCTTCTCTTTTTGAAATTTTTCTATGATTCAATAGAGAGCAAAATAAGCATTAAAATTTCCCATTTTCTGCATCATGCTTATATGTTGTTTTGGGTGCATAGAAATCCATTTTGCATGCCTTCATATATAGACCACAAGTTTGGCAGAAAAATACTGATATGCAACATCATTGCATACCTTTTTTTCCCCACTGTTATAGTACTGGAGATTGAACCCACAGCTGTTCTACTACTGAGCTATATCCCCAGCCTTTTTTATGTTTTAATTTGAGACAGGACCTCACGAAATTGGAGAGGCAGGCCTTGAACTTGTTATCCTCTTGCCTCAGTTTCTGGAATAGCTGGATTTATAGGCATGCACCACTGCACCCAGCCATCCTTGCATTATCTTCTTTTCCCACGTGCACATAATTATTTTGGAATAAGTGACTTTGTTGGCCTCTTCAGGCAAATATGGTTTCAATCCATTAGAAAATCCTGGACATTTTCATCCTTGCTGAATCTCATGATCAACACACTCATTTGAATATTCCCACATGTGCATTGAGCTGAATAAAAAAAAAAATTATTAGTAACACCATGAAATTTTCTTTTAGAAGCCTTGTTCATACCTAATTCCAAATCTGTCATTATGAGAACTCCACTGAAACCCATTTTCTTCAGCAAAGCACACCAAATCTTCAAATAAGTCTTTTAAAAAGCACTTCACTTTTGCTCAGTCCTTAATACATAAAGGAGCCAAGCCAATAAGTTCTTGATTTTTTTCAGATCCAACAGGAACATGAATTGTATGTAGTTGATAAAAAAATTTAAAAACCGGTGGGACAGTTTTGAAATATTAGCAAAAGGGAGATATATGCTTTTTTAAAACAAAAGTGTCTATCTTCTTCAATGGTCAAATAAATAACAAAGAACAGTTCACATTTAATGGGTTTTGTGACACTGGAGGAAACTGTCAGCAAGTGTCTTCAATTCAGAAGGTCCCTAAGCTTGTCAAATTCTTCTTTTTTTATATATATAGAGATATTTTTAATTTTTTTTTAGTTTTTTGGTGGACACAACATCTTTATTTTTATTTTTATGTGGTGCAAACCCATTTTATGTGATCAAACCCAGCGCCCCGCGCATGCCAGGCGAGTGCGCTACTGCTTGAGCCACATCCCCAGCCCGTCAAATTATTTTTATTCTCTGACAAAGGGCAGTTTTTGAAAGTAAGCATGGTGCCATATGTAAAAGAACTGAAGCAGTATACAACTGAGTAACTTGGCAGGGTGAACTTCTGGTATTTTCATCTGCATTTTCATTCCTTCTGTGATCTTTGAGACAATCACTGCACTTTTATTTGAATGATGATAGGGTCCAAATAAGGCCCTTAAGACCCATTCACCTGGGGAGCTTTGAAATTGAGACAGCTCTTTGGAACTGAGGCAACTGAACAGTATTTAGACCTTGGCCTTGAAAGTGAGGTTAACCTTGAGTGGTATATTTTCCTTCAACTGAACTCAATTTCTTGAAAGAAACTCAGCATCCTATAATAGTCATATCAGAGAGAATTAATATCTGAAATTTATTCTGAAAGAGGTTCTGTGTGGTGCAAGACTCAAAATATCTCCAACAATGTACTCCTTGCAATCCTTAGATTCACTTGCTTCACTAGTATATCCATCCCATCCTTGGAGAGCTCCTACAGAATTCTAGCTGATGTTTGGTCTTTATTCCTTTGGTACAAGAAAAATTTTAATGTGACAAACTATGATTTTCCAACTGCAGTTCATCTTGAGCCTACAACCAATACTAAGTTTGTCTCTTTTCTATCATTCTTTCCAGATGTGCTTCTAAAGCACCTCTGCTATGTAGGTAGCTGACATAGTAGTGACCCAGGTAGTAACCCTGATGCAGACTGAGACCCCAGCCACCATGGTCTTTTCATGCTGTGGTTAATGTCTATTTATCATTCAACTAGGCAAGAGAGTACTAGGAATTACATCAGTAGATCAAACAGATGCTGATCATTTCCTCCTTATCACTGTTGTGTAATAATAGCTCATTCTCCTCATGCTGCTGGGGATTAACTATTCACACACATAGTGAACATTTTCCTTATCTGCTGGTCTCTTGTCATAAGGAGCCTAAATGAATTTGTGGTAACCATGGCTCAAAATTCTGTAGGACTCTTTCTATGTTTCTGGTGGGGGTGGATCTTCTCTGGAATAGGACAACTAGAGACTAAAGCACAAGTTCCCCCAAGTGAGAATTTAGGGTAAGGGTAAATGGGGTCACTGATATCTCCCATCTTTGATTTGGGAATAGAATATTCTATCATATTAGGGCCTACAACCCAATGCATTGATTTAGGGAATAGCTTAATATTTAGCATCTACATGTTGGTGCCTAATATGCATCTGCTCTAAAGTTGTTATATTCTGGGTGGGACGGTGTATGATGATGGATCATGAAGCCTATTTTCATACATTTTGAAGGGAATTTTCCTTTTTCTGAGGTGTTATACAGTTTTTTAGGCAATGAAATGCTATAAACACTTAAGCCAAGATCTATACTTTAAATAAATATCTAGCTCAGTCAAAATTAATGACTCTCCCTTCTGTAACCTTTAGTATTTGGAGAACAGGTACTGAAGATTGAATCCAGGGACACTGTATCACTGAGCTATACCACCAGTCCTTTTAAATTTTTGAGACAGGGTCTCACTATGTTGCCCAGGCTGGCCTGAAACTTGCAATCCTTCTACCTCAGCCTCCCAATTCACTGGGATTACAGATGTGTGGGACAGTGCCCTGCTCAATGTAACTTCTTGAAATAAAACTGATTGCTCTGATTTTTCTCCTTGAAGGATTGGGTAGGGACTCTCTGTTTAATCTCTGAGGATATTGGGCAAACTTCAAAAATTTAGGTAGTTGAAGCCCATGTTGGTGGGTCTATGCAAATATAACTTCCATTTCCATCATTAAAGCTACTCCATTTTTGAGTCCACTGTGGTCCACTGCACTGCCAATTGTCTCCCATGGTAGAGTCCTCTGCCAGATGTTAACCTGGAATAAGAAGTACTTCACAGTTCATGTCTAATCCCACAGAGAATTTTTCATTTATCATCTTGAAGAAGTATGAGTTGATTATAAAGATAGAGGTTTCTACTCCACTATCCCCACTTCAATAGCTTTGAATCCATAGTCCAAGACTCTGACATGGGTTACTTACAAAGACAAGTATTCCCATTCTAGGTATAAATCAAAGGAACAGAGCAGTAACTTCTGAGATGTTCATAATATAATGCAATTGAGTTCAGCTTGGTCTGGGAAAGAACTTAGTCTGTTATCAGGAGCTTATGTATATCTGTTTTAATAGCAAGACTGGCAATGAATGAGACCCTCAGGTATTGATAACAATTTAAGCTCCATGTTCAACAGTTCTCCAAATATCAGGGTATTCACATTTTGACAGTGCCTGTTTACCTTATTAAACAGTCCTAAGTTCTTTGAGAGACTGGGAGAATCATAACTGACTATATGTTATGGTGTTATAAAGTCATTCCACGTGAAGACCCCACCTCTTCAATACTTTTCAATAAGTATAGGGATTGAGAATTGGTTCAGATCTAGAATCTGGGTGTAGGGTTGGGGTATTTTATTCAGATGGCTGCTCATGTCCTTGTTGAAGGATCCTCTCTTTTCCTAAGGAATTCTGTGTCCTTGGAACCATTTATTTAGTTCCTGGACTAAAAACAGGCATTGGTGCTATTATCAAATGACTGCATTTGCTTTTATCTGGTCTCTTTTACTTTTTGGATTTTTAAAGCTCCCATTAGTCTCAGTAAGCTCTATCAACTATCTAATTCTGCTCTGGTTGGAATGTGTGGTAAAGGCTTCCCCAACCTGTCTTACTACTGGAAGGCTATGGAGCCTTCAAGAAGTAGGGTCTAGCTATAAGTCTTCCAGTCATATGTGGGCCCAACACTGCAGGATATATTGGAACCCTGGTCCCTCCTCTTTCTCTCTTCAATTCCTAATTGCCATGATCTGAACTGTTTTCTATGCCACATGCTCCCATCACACTGCAGGCTAAAAATAAGGTCAACAAATGATGGACTAAACTTTCCAAAATTACAAACCAAAATAAACCTTTCTTATTGCTAAATTATCTCAGGTGTTTTGTCATAACAACACAAAGCTAATTAATACACCTACCAACTATCCTGGAATAGAGAAGATGTTTATCCCTGTGCTGTTCAAGCATGATGGTTCTTCTCTCCTCAATATATTGATAATCACTCTGGTTAACAGAGTTGTGGGGTCCTGTTTTACAATGGAATCAGCTGTTGCATTTTCTTTCTTCAAGTATATATCCATTAAAGCCTGGCTATTTCCATAATCCTCCCTGCATCTTATGCCTTAGTATTTCTGTTCCTTTTGGTGTAATACAGAATGTGTTTGTAGTTTTCAACAGATATTTTAACAGTGTATCAATACCAACTTTCACGATATTTTAAAGGCTTGAATCACTTATCTTTATCAATCCTTTGACCCAATATTTTACAATCCATTTCACCGTGTGTTTTCAAAACATCCCAATGCAAATTTTAAGAGAAGAGGTAAGAAATTTAAGACATAAGAAGAAGATTCATAAATGATAGCTATCTGTTAAGACATGTGGATCTATTGGCATTATAGGTTAACTTGATGTTACTCATTTGCATGTGAAACATGAAACACAAAATCTGGTACCATTCCAAAAATAGATCACCTCTTCCAGAGCACACAACTTTGGGTATGCACATGTATACACATATAAGTTCAAATTAAAATATTTACCTACACACTCTCTCACATGCTGTACCAGGGAGTAGCAGCAGGTTTAAACTAGGTCAAAGGATGAGAGAGAAGTTCTAGTCCTTTAATGTTTAAATGATCCCAGTTATGCTTGAATGAGAAGAGTGAATTCAACTTGTCAAGGAGGTTAGCAGACAGTACTCTGAAAGGTCAGAACAATCTGGTCATGGATCACCTTATCTAGCACAGGTCCACTGACTTACATTTCATTTCATGACTGTTATCCATTATATCAAGTCTGGGTTAAGATGAAATGGTTCTGACAAAAATAAGGTAAGTGAAAGAAGACAGATAAATTGCTAATTCAAAACTAGAACTCTCTGGGACCTAACATACTTAGTCCAAGTTAGAGCACCACCATAATAAAGTCATAGGAGAAAACTGATTATTTCAGAGATAGAAACATTGCCAATGTCAACATGATTTTAAAATATAAAATAAGGAAAGTAAATTGTGACCTGATATAAAAAAAATAAATACTAAAGCAGGTACTGCTCATCAGTAATCTAGTCTGAAAAATTAAAAGCTTATTTATTTATTTATTTTACTATCAGAGTGTTAAGAGTTCATGCTACTATTAATAATGGTCAAAATACTATACTTTAATGTTATTGTCTTTCACCAGTTGGTGTTGTATTGATTACACATAATTACACGAGGCACCAACTTCTATACCTTTACCCATCCCTATATGTTGAGGAAATAGGTATTCTTTTCTCCCTATAATTCTCCCTCTAAAATGTTCTTATTGCATATTTTAGTTGGAAGTATCATTCTTATAATAATTTTATTAGGACACTTGAAAATGTAGGAACAATAATTTGATTAAGTGAAGAAAGGGAAGAATACATTTCAAACCTCTTTATAATTTTATTTTAACTGATTCAATTAAAGGAAAGTGTTTTCATGAAAGGCATGCAGAGCCTGGAAGACCTAAGATTGCTCCTATCAAGAGGACCATCTACTAAGTTGAATCATTTGAAATTTCCATTTTTATAGGACAAATGTAGTATAATATTGGCAATTTTAAATAATTTAGTCTATCTAAATAGGCATCTGTAATGAAGTTGAATGAAAAAAATCTGTGAATATGCTCAGCAAATTAGACTAACAAACAATATATATAAGCAAAGAGGCAGAAGTGACCAATTGGCTTTTGGCACCATATAATTAAAGTGAATTTTTTTTCTGATAATTAATAACTGATTGTAAAATAACTTTTAATTTCAAAATGGTCGGCTAATTCAGATTACTTGCAGCTATTAAACATATTTTAACATTTATCCCAAACATAGGACTAGTAATTATTAGACAGCCTAACTAACCTAACCACCAATATCTTGCTTGTTGGGTAATCTAACAATGTACTTTATACTCTAAAATCATTGTGCCTAGATGAAGAAGCCTAACTTTTGATACAAAAAAATGACTATATTGTATATTTATAGTATATTCATAGTATCTTGGATGTCTTCTATAAACCCTGTAGCATTTCAAATGAATTAGAACGTGAAATTATAATTATTTCCCATGCAGAGTAATAAAGGAAAGCTTCTAACTTGGTCTTCCAGTTTTTGTGAATCAGTGCTGCCTTTTTTGAAACAATACTTTAAAGGAATCTAAATATTTACTGCTTATCTTAAAACTACTCCATTGAAAAAGCTGTCATTTACATGCATATTTAACTAGGTCACTGCACACCAGTGTTCACAGAATGAACAAAAACGTGATATTGAAAAATACTTAGAAATTTACATATAGTAAAAGATATAAAGTTCTTTATGAGTATAGTGTATTACATATAAAATATGCAATTTCTTGCAAATATTGAGGACTTGAAGACCTCATTCTTGAAAACAGCTTAAAAATGTGATTTTTGTGTTTCTTCCAAATAATCAAGCTCATTTTTTTTCACAACAGTACCACCATTCCAGATGTTCTAAAAATTTACTAGATGTGAAATCTCAACTTTATCTAGAAAGACATCATAGGCTTATTTATATAAAATAATTAATAGTATATTTGAATATATTGTATGCAAATCAAATATGTAAAAAGTAAATATTACTCTAAGTTGATATGTGAAAGTTTTTTTCTGATATCCAGAATTTATTCAGTGGTTTGTTGTTCCTTTTTAATATGTTGTATTTTTATTAGTACTATTGCTTTTTCAGGGTTATCTATTCTGTCATATTCAACATTTTTAACCAATATAATAATTACTTGCATTATTTATTATTATAGTCATAAAACATTTTAATATCTACAAAAGCAAAATCCCTTTTCTAAATATTTATTTATTTTACTCATTATTTTATTTTTATAATCATTTTAAGCTTTTTAAAAAATATTTTTACTTACAGATGGACACAATACCTTTATTTACTTATCTTTGTGTGGTGCTGAGGACTGAATCCAGTACCTCACCCTTGCTAGGTGAGGGCTCTACCACTGAGCCACAACACCACCCCCTTATTTGTTATTTTCAAAGCATGTTTTCAAGTTAAAAATTTATTAGTACTAAACTTTCATTAATTTGGAAATATTAATATCTTTACAACATTTACCATTTTCCTCTAGGTGAGAACACACTATTTCTTTTACATATCATTCAACAATATACTTTAGTGTTCTTGTACTTGGGATTTTATTCTCACTTTTAATTTTGTGGCAAGGTATTATTTGCTTAGACATTTCTGATTATTGTTTTCTAGGGCTGTAATCACATCATTTGCACCTAATATTTCTGTCCCTTAACTCCTTATATTTAATTATCATCTTGTATTTAATTATCATATTTCTCAGATATTACCAAACATTTTTTAAGCAAAAGGCAAAAGATACTATTCTTATTTTTGCTCTTATTTAATGAAAATGTGCTCAGTGTTTTATTCATTAGGTTTATATACTAACTAGTTGCTTTAAAATAATTGCCCTTGTCATATTGAAGAAAATTTCTTATTCTTATAATTTTATTTTTTTGTAGAAAATTGATTTTTATTGACCTCGATTCTTGATACCTTGTTAAATTTTCCTATTTACTTAGAGATTTTTCCTTTATTCCTTAATTGTTTCCTATTAACAAGTATGCCATACAAACAATGACAGTTTTGCTTTTATTAATTTGTACTTTTTATTGATTTTTATTGACTTACTGTTTTGCCTATGAATTTCAGTGAAAAGTTAAATAATGTGATGAGAACCTGATTCCTGCCCTTTTGATGAATTTCATGTGGAATTAATTCCACATTTCACCATTAGGTATGATGCATGTATGATGTTACCTATATTTTGTTTTGCAATCCTTCATTAGTTTGAGAAAATTCATTTCTATTTCCTATTTCTTATAAATTCTTAAGAACAAGTGTTGAAATTTGTCAGTACCTTTTTTGTATCTATTGGAATGAGTATATTCATTTTCTTTTTTATTCTTTTAATGAAATGAGTTATATTATCAGAAGATTTAATGTTAAATCAATCTTTCCTTTTGGATAACATTTACTTGGTCATAATGTGTTGTCTTTTCCACAAAATATTAACTTGATTTTGCTACTAATTTGTTGAAGATTTCTGTGTTTATGTTCCTGAGGAATATCAGCCTTTAACTTTTGTTCTTGTAAAATACACTCTTCTGTCTTTATAAAGTGACACTGAACATATTTTGTCTTCCTTTTTTTTTTCTGAAAAAGCTTATGCATTTTATTCTTCCTTAAATGTTGGGTATGATAACCAGTGAAGCCACTAGGAATTTCCTTGGTGGAATTCCTTAAAATTACCAATATAACATACTTAAAACATTCTGCAATTTGTATTTGGGGTAAAAATGGGAGTTCATAACCCACTTGAATCAAATGTATGAAAGATGATATGTCATGAGCTTTGTAATGTTTTGAACAACCAATAAAAAATTTTAAAAAACATATAGGAGCATTTGAACTTGATAATTTTCTTGCTTAGTATTCTAGATGAAATTCTAAAATAGCCTTTGTGATTCCTTCCCTTACTGCACATGCCTGTATGCTCTCCTCTTCTTGAGTCTGGGTCAGAAGTGTGAATATGTATGGGTTTCAGTGTTGAGGTTAGGTAGCCAAGTGGCTGCCTTGGAGGTAATCAAAGGGGAGAGTATTATGGAACAGTGTTTAAAAGAAAGGTTGGGCTCCTCCTGAAGGGAGAGAATCTCCTGTTGATTTCAAAAATAAAAACTTCCATGTTAGAGAGATGATTATGTGGTAGAAATGACTGGAAGATCCATAGTACATCAGGGCCTCCATCAAATTAGAAGAAGTCCCCAGGCCTTGGGTGAGCACCCAGGCTAGCCACACCTTGTTGTCAGCCTCATGAGATGCTCATATCTCCCCCTCATTTTCAAAGCTAGAAACTGTTGGAGTCCTCATTCTGTGTGGATGTGACCTTCCTTACACTGTCACACGTCCTTTTCCAAAGCTAATAGGTTGGATTCCTTTTTAACTTGCAAAGACTGTTGTGATTATATTGCACCAAGCCTACAATCCAGGAAAATCTCTCCACTATGAGATCAGCAATTTTACTTTCTCCTTACTGGGTAACATATTCACAAGTTCAAGGATAACTGGGATGTATGCATTATTGGGACCACTATTCTGTCTATTGAACTTTACAAACATTGATTTTATAAAACAAAGTCAATTCTAAAATTAATGTATATTGTATTATTGTTTGGTAGAGTGTGGTATACATTTTGGTGGGACTAAATTGATTAAGAGTGTTTTGTTCTTTTGCTTTTCTATTTTTCAATTACTAATAAGTGTGTTCATAATCTTCAATTATGATTATCAATTTGTCTTATTTTTCTCTTTAATTCTACCCATCTGTTCTCTTAATAAATTGAGCCCTTTACTATCATAAAATGTCCTTCCTTACCTCTGGTAATGTTAGCAGTAAGTAATGAGCAGTAAGTAATTGACGTGAAGGAGGAGTTGATTACCTGATTGGTAAAGAGTGCAGGTGTCCCCAGTTCTCAAGGGAACCATCAAACAGTGGAGTGCCTAGCAAGATTACAGGTTTACTTTCAGTTATTTTTAAAATTTTCTTTATTATCAAGGCAGATGAGTAAACAATTTGCAGTAGATAATCTGTGGAAAAACATCCATACACAAACTTTGAGTAGAGAGTAAATGGAGATAATGGGAGGCAATACCTCAAGAAAGAAGGATTTATAAGACTAACTCTAGACAATACCCATAAAGGTCAAGATAAAACTAGGAGTCATGGCCTCCATGGTCTCCTTCTATCTCAGAATGGGGGGAATTCTTCAGAGATTCGGATGCAATAGGGTAACCTCTGATAGCTGCAGAACCGAACCCAGTACCCACATTGACATAGGATTGACTTATAACTGAAACCCCCCTGAATAGGATTACCACCGTGGTAATTTCAGAAAAAATCAATTAGGGTCAAAAACTCTACTTCCCAATGGGAAGGAGGAATTGATTACCTGATTGGTAAAGAGTGCAGGTGTCCCCATTACTCAAGGGAACGATCAAACAGCAATCAATCTGGAAGCAGCATTGCTTCCTTTGTCATTCTCTAATTGGAGACGACCCACTCTCTGCTTGAGCCTTACCCTATTCTCACTTTGATTCCACTTTACCTTCACTTATAACGAAATCCTTTTGCATGACTTTCAGTGTCTGATTTTAAATTTTCTTTTGTCATAAGAACTGAGGTTTGAAGCTTCAGCTCCCTGCTCTCCTGTGACAGCAGTAGTTTGCTATGAAATAAATGTTCTCTCCAAGACTCATGTTGAAATTCAACTACTATTGTAACTATTAAAAGATGGGACCTTTAAGAGGTGATTGGGATTTATGCCATTATTGCTGATGTGAGTGAGTTATCACAGGGATGGGTTCTTGTTACAAAAGGATCTGTCCAGCAGATTACCTCTCAGTCATGTGTATGCTCACATGTCCTTCCACCAAATTGTGATATGGCACAAAAGCTTTTGCTCCAGAACAGTGAGCCATATAAATTTATATTATTTTTACTTATTGAGAATGCTATATTCTGTTGTAGCTGCAGAATATGGTCAAAAATGGAACCTAATACTAAGAATTAGAGCTGTAGCAACAAATGCCTATAAGTGGCTTTTGAAGTGGGCAATTGGTAGAAACTGAAAGACTTTGAAAGAGGCTAGGGAAAGTCTAGATTTCTATGAATGAAACTTTAAGGGTGATTCTGGTGAGGGTGAAGAAGAAAGAACTATAGGGGAAATCTGAATGTTCATAGAGATGGTGTAAGTGGTCATAACCAGAATGTTAATAAAAAATGGATAGGAAAGCCCATTCTGATGAGTTCATAGATAGAAATGAGCAACAAGCTATTAGAAACAGGAATAAAGGCCATACCTGATATACATTTGCAATGAACTTGATGAATTTGTGTTCATATCCCAAGATTTTAAAGAATGCAGAACATAAGAGTGTTGACCTCTAATATTTGGCAGAAGAAATATATAAGCATAAAGTGTTCAAGCTGCTGTGTGACTATTTATTACTTTTATCCATTAACAGTGAAATGGAAAGAGAAAAGAGAGAAAGATGAAATGTATAATTTTAAAAGAAGAAGAATGGAAAGATTTGGACATTTTGTAGACTGGCTAGATAAGAGAACACTAAGATTATTGCCAAGCTATTATGTGCTTAAGAGTTTAGTACCAATAGAAGGCAGCCAGGTGTTAATCATTAAGCCAAGGAAATGAAGACCCTAAAGATATTTCAGAGCTCTTCAAGGCTTCCCCGCCACTCATAGACCCAGAGCTCAAGGAAGGCAGAGTGGTTTTGGTGGATGGGTGCTGGACACCCTCCTGGGACTTGCTACCCAGGGCTGTCCCAAGACTTTGCTCTTCACATTCCAGGGAAGCACTCCTTGGCTGCTTCAATCACAATTCAAGTAGGGCCAGGTTTGGCTTCACATGTTGCTCCAGAAGGTACAGGTGGAAACCTTGAGGGTTCATATGGTGCTATCAGCAGCCCGCAGAATGAAACATCTGTGGGGGCGTGGCCATCTGCACTTACAATTCAAATGATATTGCAGACAATGTGGGAGCCCAGGCAGAAATTTATTGCAGGCATGGAGCCCTCACAGAAAGCCTTCACAAGGGAGATGCCTCATAGTGCTGCAGGGACGGGATCACACCTTTGATTCCCAAATGGTAGAGCTACCAGTGTGCAATGCTAGCCTGGAAGAACTACAGGCACCAGACTCTAACTTGTGAGAACTTCTTTCTGGTCTGAGCCACCAAAGCCATAAGAGTGGGGCTAGGCATAGGGGACTCACATCTGCAATATGTTCAGGAGATAGCACATGAAGTGAAAGATTATTTGCCCCTTTTGGAACAGGAATGTCTATCCTATGCATCTCCTACCATTATATTATGAAAGCACATTATATAACTTGTTCTGATTTCACAAGCTGGAGCCAGAGGTAATTTGCTATGGTATGAATTTATGCCTTGAGACTCACCCATATATGATTCAGATGAGACTCTAGACTTTTAAACTTTTGAGTTGATTCTGGAAGAAGTTAACACTTTGGAACTGTTAAGATAGAATAAATATACTTGTATGTGAGAAGGCCATAAGTTTGGGGGCTTAGAGGTGGAATACCAAAGTTCGAATGACCCTTCCAAACCACATGTTGGATGTAATTTCTGTTGTACCAGTATTAAGAAGTGGGATCTTTGAGAGGTGATTTGGTCATGGATTTACGCCTTTATTGCAAGAGAGTGTTGGTTATTGAGGAAGTGAGTTCCTGATGAAAAAGATGAACATTGGCCTGATTTCTTTTGTCTTGCATGTGCTTACTTTTCCTTCTGCCATGTCATGAAGCATCCAGAAGTCCTTGGCCAGATGCCAACACCATGCCCTCAGACTTCCTAGCCTCCAGAATCATGAGTCAAATAAATCACATTTGTGTTTTATATTTGAAACTATGAAACTACACCATCACAAGATCTGCAGGCTACAAAACCTTCATGAAACTATGGTGAGTGGCAGACTACAAGCACTGTAAGCCTGCTGTATGTGAGAACCACTCATGCGTATGGAAACACTGAGCAACTTCCAGATCTATCAATAAGAAACTTACCTAAGAATACTCATTGAAAATGTATGGATCTATAATGTTTTAAAAATATAAAAACAATGGTAAAAATGATAGCACTGGAGATGAAAGTTGGTTTTGTGCCTGAGATCAGAATAGAGCAAGCAGTTTGGGCAAGAATCTGTCAGAAAAGCAAGGTCTTTCCAGATAAAGAAATCAGCCCATCTTTTGATTGTCCTCTGCTTGGGCATGCCAGAATCAAATCAGAAATCACCTCCAAATCAAATAGAACCCTCTTTATCAAGTTATTAGCTTATGTAAAATATCAGGCAAATGAGTAAGAACTAGCATTGATCCTAGAGAGTGGAATGAGATTTTGCAATCTTTCAGTCCTGCAAGTTGCAAAATTTTTTGGTCTTGAAGCCTGGTGATCCCACGGTCCTGTGTTCTCCTACTTTTTCAAATGTCACAGACTGTAGTCTCATAGTCTTACAGGATTGAAGTTTCACTGACTCAAATTCTAGAAATCTCAAGGTTGCAATTTCTCCCAGTGTTTCAGTTTTGAGATCTTGAAGTCTTGTTGTGTTTGGTCATGAGGACTTTGAGGACAAGAGTTCTGAACTCACCTCAAGCAGTTTTATTTCACAGGAGAGCAAATCTGATCCCCTGACATGTAATGTCTTAAAGTGTGTCTTGTGACTACTATACAGCCCTTCCCACACACATACTATGGTTTTTAGGTGTAAAACATGATGAATATAATTCAATGTTTACAATTGCATTTTTCTATGTCCTTGTCCCTAAACCCTTTGTTATGTGTCATTCTAGACATTCTCCCTCAGAATATAATCCACTCCCATATTTTTAGTTATCAAATATGTATCTTCAACCCAAATCCCTTTCTTGATATTTGAACTCATTTATTTAGTTGACCTCTCCACTTGAATGCCACACATGATTCAAGTTTAAAAAATGCATACCCTATACCCTCCTCTGTTCTTTTCTATTTTCACCTAAAGCTGCTCTTTTTCTTCATTTTCAGAGAGAATGGCATCATCCAGTCCCCCAGGACTAAATGGTGGACATCGTTATCTTGTTTCTCTATTATCCTTATATTCAAGTAATTTAAGACAACTGTCATTTTTTACTATACACCTATACTGATGTCATCTCCTTCCATTTAATCCCTGTATCACTAATGAGTCTCAATTGAACACTTTGAGAAGGTTATTTGGTACACCTTAACTATGCATTCTTATGTTTGTTGATCAAGTGTATTTCTCTTCTGTATTTCTCTTCAGCTCTTTAACTCATTTATTGATTGGGTTTTTTTTTTTTTTGGTGTTAAGTTTTTTGAGTTCTTTATATATCTTGGAGATCTATGCTCTGTCTGAGGTATATGTGGTAAAGATTTTCTCCCATTATGTGGGCTCTCTCTTCACTTTGTTGTTTCCTTTGTTGAGAAAAAGCTTTTTTAGTTTGAATCCATGCCATATATTGATTTGTGATTTTACTTCTAGTGCCTAAGTCTTTGATGCACTTTGAATTGAGTTTCTGAAATACAATCAATCAGCAAATGTATGAAAAAATGTTCAGCATGTCTAGCAATTAGAGAAATGCAAATCAAAACTACTCTAAGATTTCACCTTACCCCAGTCAGAATGGCAATTATCAAGAATATAAGCAATAAACAAAACATGTTGGTGAGGCTGTGGGGAAAAAAGTATTCCAATTATCCTTCTCAATGTGTTCAATTAAGACTCATTAGTGAAAGAAGAATTAAATGGAAGAAGATGACATCAGTATAGGTGTATAGAAGAAAATGACAGTTGTCTTAAATTATTTGAATATAAGAATAATAGAGAAACAAGAACCAATGATAATGATGTCCACCATTCAGTCCTGGGAGACTAGATGATGCCATTGCTGGTAGGACTACAAATTGATGCAACCACAATGGAAAGCATGATGGAGATTTCTCAGAAAACTTGGAATGGAACCACCATTTGACCCAGCAATCCCACTCCTTGGTTTATACACAAAAGACTTAAAATCAACATACCACAGTGACAAAGCCACATCAATATTTATAGCAGCTCAATTCACAATAGCTAAACTATGGAACCAAACTAGGTGTCCTTCAACAGATGAATGGATAAAGAAAATGTGATATATATATATATATATATATATATATATATAATGGAATATTACTCAGCCTTAAATAATAATGGAATTATGCATTTGCTGGAAAATGGATGGAGCTGGAAAATATTAGGCTAAGTGAAATAAGCCAATCCCCCCAAACCAAAAGCCTAATATTTTCTTTGATATGGGGATGCTAATTCACAGTAAAGAAGGGCAATAGGGAAGAATGTACTTTGGATTAGGCAGAAGGGAGTGAAGGTAGGAGTGGTGGAGAGGAAGGAGAATGAATCTGACATTATTACCCTATGTGCATATATTACTACATAACAGGTGTGATTCTACATCCTGTACAACCAGAAGAATGAGACCTTAAACTCCATTTATTTATGGTATGTCAAAATGCACTCCATTGTCCCACATACAAATAAAACTTTCATACAAATAAAAATATGCATTCTTTATATATTTGTTTTTGTTTACTTTGGAAAGAGGAGGGTGGAGAAGGATGACCACTGGAACTAATGTGCTCCTTTGCTTTTTATTTTCTTAAATTGTTCATTTTTGTCTCTGAACTTGAAAATAATAAGACCTACCACCCTAAAAGAGCATGTTGCTTTCCATCCATGGTAACTTGAGATTGCTGCTTAGGATCTCTATCATCACCCTAAGCTGGTGAAAGTATTTCTTTCAAAAATAGACTGTGTTCTACCAGGTAGGAGCTTTGATAATTGTGGATCTCTCCATTCTCTTCTTAAGTATCCTGTAATGTTTTATCACTCTTGTGATATTTTATTTACACCTGTAGTTTGGCATCCTCCCAAAATCTGTCTTGCTGGCCCACCTCTGCATCCAGGTGCTTCCACTGTTGTAGCTACAGACATACCATTTCAGCCTTGGAGTTTTGCAAACTTCCTACCTGATCTCTCTGTTTCCAGCATTTCTGTTTTCTCCCTCCAACTCCGCTACAAACACAAGTCAGTTTCTGCACTTCAGTTGGAATGATCTTTGAAAATTGCAAATCTGATCATATCACTCCCATGTGTGAATCACTGTATTGACTTTCTCTTTTTCATAACCCCGTAGGAAATATATTCTCCATCTGATCTTCTGATACTCCCTCATCACCCTTCATCTTCTTTAAGTTATTCACATATACTGTGGGACTTTTTTTTCTTTCTTCTGACATTTTTTCAAAAGTTGTCCTCTCTTCATAGAACATTCTTAGTAGATAGCCAGCCCTTGCTCACCATTTGATTATGAAACTAGACTTCATTCTTTTTAAGGAATCTCTTCTAACCCTAAGGCCCACTTGGAGTCAGGAACTGTTTTCTGTCCCTTCTGGCACCTGATCCCACAACCTCACATGCCTACTGCAGTGTGTTTCAAATTAATTAATCGCCTATTATTTCCTCTTCTAGATCATAAGTTCTGTGTCCAAGCACAGAACTCTTTCTCAACAAATACTTTTTGATTGGTGTACATAAAACTCAGTATCATTAGGCCATAGCATGATTCACAAATCAATTATTTAGCATTCAATAAGCACTTATTGAACACATAGCCATGTGCAAGAAATGTTGAGATAGAGCAAACCATCCTGTTTTCGATCCCATTCTAAAGGGATTTAAAAAACTATGACATAGATTTGGTTCTCCAATAATACTTATAATCCACAGAAGTGCAGGTTTTATAAGACAGCCTTCTAATCGTGAAGAACAGAGTCTGAGAATAGACTATAGGGAACAGAGGAGAAAGAAGATCTAAGCCTTGGAAACAACTGAACAATCATCTAACGTTTTCATACCTAGATTCATGTTAACATGGTGAAAATATTTCCCTTTGTTAATGCTCACTGCCCGCGGGGTTTAGTAGAATTTTTATTTTATTTCTCTTCTGATAACTCTACTGTGCAATATTTAAATATGAATTATTTCACAGGTATTATTTGAAAATTTACAATTTTGTGTCCACTTTCTAAAGTACAATTGTGTGCTTTTTCCTGCATTGGCTGCTTAGCATTTTCCCCCTATATAATTTACTTGTCTCAATTACTTTCCCTGGTGACACTTTCCCTGGAGTCTGGAGCTGTCCCAAGAAGGATGTTTGCTTATGCACAGCACCATCTGCTGGTGATACTTGAAATTGACAGTGGAATTGCCAACAAAATTGAAGCTTGTTTCCTGGGGAGGATGTTTGGCCTTTGCCATAGACAGATTATGTCTGTTTACTTGTTCCAAGATTTATTCAGAAACTTATACAAAATATTCCACATAAGTTAGTATTTACCTTTGTCTTCCTCCTTTTTTGCATACTGGCTAGTTTGGAAATAAGGTGATTAGTAACTGCTATTAGCAGTTATACACAGCCAATCATGCAGATGATTCCTCTTTAAATATTTTTGGTGAGATATTTCAAATGGCTCTTAGAAAAAGACACCTCAGCAGTTACAAGAATCTTGCTTTTGCTACTTTCAATGGTTAAACTCCTCCACCAGATTGTCAGATTTCCATTCATTTTGATTTTTTCTTGGAGAAACTGAAATTGGCAGCATCTACAGTTCCCCCTTCTACAAGGTGGGCATAGTCAGAAGACAATGTCAAGACTTGTTTTTTTTTTTTTTTTTTTGACATGGCAGCAGTGGACGCAGAATGATGGTTTATAGGTAGGCTTTTGCTGACATAATGGTATTAGAAAACTCTAGAAAAAGCCACCCTTTTACCAGAGATAGACCTGCATGACTTGGTATTACGGAGGGGGCCAGATTTACATCCTTACTTTAGGGTACCACTAGAATCACATAATGGAATAGAATATGTGGACTTGTGATATGTGATCAATAAATATTACATACTTTTGATGCATAATGTGTGAATAGCATAAAATATCTTCATATTTGAGATTATGAATATAAAGGACTCATCAAGGGTCAGAAAATCTGGATTTTAATTGTATGAATCTGGGAATGTGCCTTTGCTTTTGTGAGTCTCAGGTTCCTCCTCGGTTGAATGATAATGTTTCTCCAACATACCTCAGGGTGCCATCCTAAAAGTAAAGTGAGATAGTGGGTGCAAAATATCAGTGAAAGACTAAAGATACACAAATGACATTTGAAGTCCCAGATAGCTATTGAAATTGCCACTTTTCAGGACAGACACAATTAAATATGTGCTCTGATACCATTCCAAGCAGACATTATAATAATCTTGTCTTGTTGGGTTGAAAAATTGAATTTAAGGACTGTTCACAAATCTTCTTATGATCCTGTGGGCAAAACACACAATCCCTCACTCCAAGGATGACCTTCTCATTCCTCTAAGTTCCACACTCGACATGAGCTGAGCACACAGAAGAACCTATCCAACCTGGCATGAGATGGGTTAACCACATAATGGTGTACTTGAGGGGCCACAGATATGGACAATGCAGTTTTATCCTCTGTCCTTGCCTGATGATCAAACAAATGAGACTTATAGGACTGAGGGCAGCTCTTTATCCATTCTCTAGGCTACAATTACACAGGTTGCTTTGATGCCTGTCACTCATTTAAAGTTACCTGTTAATGCAATTTGTCTTTTTAAAAAAGAGTTTTTAGACAGCTTGTGTGTAGAAGAGCTCTAGAGAACTGTGAGTCTAATGGTCTCCTTTCAGTGATGATAAAACTGTTGACCACACAGAAACAAAAATATTTACTCCTACTATAACAGTGATAGCAGGTACCCCAATATACTGAACCCCAACTATATCTTTCATTTTGTTTCTACAGTACTGAGTGCTATCATGGTTTTGTGTTTTCTCCTTGATCTACACTTCAAAAAATGTTTCTGATATAGAATATCAACATCATGATTGTTGTAATGGAGAAGACATTGGTTCTGCAAATAGGATCCAGAGAGACTGTGTTACTGCCAGGTTTAGTGTTGTGGATTTTTTTTTTTTTTTTGGCCAAAGAGGAGATAACCCAGGTGATGATGAAGAAGTGATCAGAGGTGTGCTCAGGTAGAAAATGGGACTCTCCTACCTGCAAGGCAGAAATACCAGAGTCATGCCACCCTCCTCAGTAAAAGCCTGGGGATTTATTTGGGCTAGTTATCAGAGATGAGGATGATTCTCTTAACTTTCTCTAGGCTACACCTGACAGCCTGGATCCCTCGGTCTAATTCTGAACCAGGAAGAGCTCTCAAAGGCTCTGACTTCAGCCAGTGATCATAAAAATGGCTGCTGACTCTAACATTGCCCTTTACCTATTTGGGGCTTATTTGGAATCTTGTTGAGTTTGGAAAGCTACTCAAGATCTGGAGGGAACCTGTCCTCCATAGGGAGCAGACACAGAAAAGATTCTAGTGATGACCAGCAGAATTCCTGACTCTGACTAAGTCTGACCTCTTTATCAGAGGACCCAGGACAAAACTCACTGAGATGGACCCAACTCAAGGAAACATATGATGAGAATGTAACACTTGGAAACTTATGACTTTGGGTAGCCTCACTTTTGATTTTTTAATGACCAAATGTGTATCTGTTTCTAGACCTGAGGGCCATGGGAGACAATCAACTGGCCAAGAGACAAGTTGGTCACTTACATGATCATTCAGTGTAAAGTATCCTGAAGTCCAGAGCTGCAAATTCTGGAAAAGAAGCCTCATTTCTGCTAGTTTTTTTTTTTTTTTTAAATCTCATTCAGCTCCAGAAAGGCATTCAAAAGGTATATTTGGATTTTAATTTAAGGAAAACAAGTAAGGCAGACAGACTCACTGAAGGACACACACGGAAGGCCCCACAGCCCTGCCCTTTCCTGTCCCAGACAAAACTGAGGCAGTTACTTATAAGCGTCTTTATGAGCAATGCTGTCTGCATAGTTAGTTATTAAAGCTGGCTGCATGCATGGGGTACTCAAAGCACAGTAGATTTTTACTGTTTTTGAAAATACAACCTTGGGACCTGTGTCACACTGCAAGCTAAGGCAGGTGGGGTACATCTTAGTAAATAAAAGGAGGTCTGAATCATACCACAAAATTCCTGTACTTGAACTAGTCATTTTGTCTTTTATGTATAGCATTTAATATCATTTATATTAGTGATAATTTTCAGTCTTTATTTGTACAAAATGTTTAAGTTTACCACTGTGGTTCCTCTCTCTTGGCCCTGTAGGGTGAATGTTCTTGGTTAGTGATCTGGATGCAGGCTAGACTCATTCAAAAAAGACACTTTTGTGGGAGTGGGGTAACCAGGGATTCAATTCAGAGGCATTCAACCAATGAGCCACATCCTTATTCCATATATATATATATATATATATATATATATATATATAT
>NW_025999926.1:6613616-6621107 GCF_001458135.2 Marmota marmota marmota
AAAAGGGATCTTTTAAAAATAACCCCTCACTGAACTCTGTGACCTTTGAACTCTATTATACTCAACACATATTTAGCAGCATATTATTGACAGAAACTATGAAAATTAAATACAAAACTGATTCATGTAAAGTGACTAGAAGAACACACAGTAATTGATGGCCAATATACATGCTAAAATACATATTGTTGTTATGGTAACAAATACTTAAGTAGAAATCTTAGAAAATTCAGATTATAGCAAAGATAATAATATCAACATTGATGTCATGCCACCACAATAGATAACCCCTGTTAACATTTATAGTTATGTAAATTTTATTACTCTAATAATAATTATTTTAAACATATCCTAAGGACTTAATGTATACCAAAATAACCAACCCTGAAGTATTTGGTGTAGAGTACTGAAATGAAATTAGGAGATTAAGATTTTAGGCTTTTTTGCAGTGAACTAACATTCTGCCCTCAAGAGATTCTCATATTCCTTAGTCTTCATTTGAAACTTCATAAAAACCAGCAGAGATGGAGAATCATGAACGGCTCTCTCCACTAACACTAAAAATTAGAAACCAAGTGCTATTATCCCCATTTCTCTTTATGTTGACATTTTTATTCCACTATGCAGATATATAAATAAACAGGTGTAGATCAGATAATATTGAAATTACATTTTCTAAATGAATAGAAGTAAAATTATTTCTCATGTATTTTACTTTAATGATCATGCACATATTGCTAAAATACATTAATAGATGTCACTATGCACACCCTGAAATACCCCCCACCCCCCACACACAAACACACACACTCACAAGTTCTTGGAGGTACTAGTCATCCACAGGTCAAAAAGATGTTCATCTATAAAATCTGACACAGTTTCAGCAACCAGAAAAGCCAAATTCATTTGATCTTTGAAGTTGTCAGTGAAAAATTGATGAGTTGTGCCTGCTCAAGCTCTGAGCTAGGGTCAAATTACCCTTGAAGACACAAGAAAGAAGAAGTGATTTGCAGATAAGGCTGATGGCCTTGGCACCAGAAGCTTTTATTTTCTTAGTTCTAGTCCCTGGGAGAGGAGTGTGCCTCAGCAGGCATAAAGTGTTCCCCAGACAATGTTAGACACATGCCAAACTGGAGCCCTGCCAGGGTCCAGCTACTACACTGAATTGCTGCTTGCCACCCCTGGGCATACACAAAAGGCAGGTCCAGGTTACCGTAGCCTCCCAGGAGAGGACCAAAGCTGCCATTTGTCATCATTAAATGAATGGGCCATTCTTTTTCCTCCTGCCCTCTAATCAATGGCAGTAAAACTTAACTGGAAAAAAATGGGCAAAGAATAACTCAAAATCCTGAGCTTAGGTAGAAGTGAACTCCCTTCCCTCAACTTCTATATTAAGAAACATTGCCTGATTCTGCCATTTATTCTTCATGTCAGTCTGAGTATGCATTTTTCTAATTAGCGACATAAATCTTAACACAGTAATTGTTCTCTGAATGAGAGAAATGCTCATCTGTAGATAATTTTAAAAATCAAAAGATTCCAATAAAATATTAAGAAGCTATCATTATCCAAAATTAGAGATAGCCACAATAGTCAATTTAATGTGGTTTGTTCTGATCATTCACCTGTGGGTGGTGTATTTGAATATGCATGTTGTGCAATGCAGATGACTAGAAGCAGAAAACAACTGTTTCCAACAATTGGAACACATTATACATAATATTTTGAATTTTATCTAACATGTTATGCTATTATAATTGGAAAATTATGAACATTTGAAAATAATACCTTTCAGGATTGCTAGAAGTATTATATAGATAAATTTAAAATCTGAAATGACAACAGGTATGTAATAGTCAACTAAATAATGTTCATTCCATTAGAGTCTAATCAGCATGAAATTATTTTTCAGTTTAAAATATTCAAAACTATATAACTAAACTATCTATGGAAAGACAGGAGAAGGGCATTGTTGAATATCACAGTCTAAAAAAAGCAGTGATCCTAGAGTTGGTTGATATTTACTTCTGTACTATTCTAAAGAGCAGGCCAAATTATGCTTGAGCTGAGTCCACTGACAGAGAAATTATTAGATGCTAACAAAGCTCATTCTATTGTCTGATGGCTTTAGTCACTAGATAATTCCATGTAATGTTAATATCAAAGTGTCTCCTTTTATCAACTCAGTGGTGCTCCTAGTTCAAGTCATTTAACCATATTAAAAATATCTAATATTCTTTATTTAAGATCACTGTGCAGAAAATGTAAGACATTGAAGCTCAACATGAAGGTACTCCCAGTTTTCAATTAAAGTAGGATTTACTGATCTTGTGCTCTGGATGCTTTTCTTCTATTTATGCAGATTGATGTTTGAAATTCATTGTTCTCTCAAATTAGGCTTATTATTAATTAAGAGGTTAGAGTGTTTTTGAAACTGAGGGCAGCCTTGGTAACAATATCATGCAAAATGTATATAACATGATTAACTCTGTACTACTAGAAGATAGAAAATCTTTGAAAGCTCATGATGAAAATAATAAAAAAAAAAACACTATCCAGAAGATTAAGCCTATAACTTATATAAATTATGTTTAGCATGCTCAACTTAGAACCATGATTAAGAGGATAAACTGCCATTATCAAGCAGCAAAAGTACTCTGAGAAGGTTTATATCAAATGAAAATATATGGATGTCATTGCAGCCGTTCAGTCTATTAGAAACACTTATTAAGTGTCCACATGTGGTGGGCACAACAATTATTTTTTATATATGCACTTCTATTTAATGATTAATCCTCCCAGCAATCATTCATTTTAAAAGTTGATCAGGTAAGATGAGAATGTTAATATCTAGTTATTTGATGTTTAAAATAACTCACCTTTGATTACATAGGCAAAAATGTCAATACAGGGTTTTTCAAATTGAGTGTGTGTGTGTGTGTGTGTGTGTGTGATTGGGAAAGAGGAAAGTATTTATGCAATTGGCTTTAAATTTACAGAATTATTCATGCTGGAATTATTCTTTTTCTCATTCCCATTTCTTTTCCTTTTTTCTACACACACACACACACACACACACACACACACACAGAGTTAGATTTAATCAAAACATCAAAAGAACAAATGATTATGTTTTCTTTATTCAAGCTATTTAATTGACCTTCTAAGTAGTCTCCATGCCTGCTGCAACCTCTTCTTTAAATATAGCCAATATATTCTATTTTTAGAAAGACTAGTTTTACAAATCATAGGCTGATATGTACTATTCTTGTTTAAACAAACCAACTTGATGGAGCTTCTTTGTTTTCAGGAAAATTCCAAAATCCATTACATTAGAATTCAACTCTATAACTGCTCAATCTCATCCCATACACAGTGTTGCAATGTTACTGCAGGGAAGTCCATGTTCCTCATGTATATCACTGTATCTTTTCTCTTTTATCTAGCTAAGTATAGTTATATGATATTCCCCAAATGTTGTGTTCATCTCCATATTTTGCTCATGTCATTTTCTTATAGTGATTGCCAACTGAGTTAATACTTCACTCTTGTTTCACATACTATCTCCTTGATTATGTCTTCATCATGTAGTCAAAAATTCTTTCTTCCTCTATCTTCTCACCTCACTTTCCTTGTACACCTGTCACAGGATGAATTTTTTTCTACCTCATATTGGATATCTGCTCTCCAGAAGCTATCAAGTGTGAGCAAGACTCTAAAGCCCTTAACTTCACATTAGTCAGAATACTGCATTATCTATACTTATTTGTATATACTTCTTTGATATTTTGGTTTCACTCTAATGATCATGAGTGCTTATTCATTTTTATTTATGTTTCTTAAGACTTGAAGATGTTTTTAGTCTTATCAAGTCTGTCTTAATCCATTTGTGCTGCCAAGAGAGAATACCACATACTAGGAAATTTAGAAAGAACATAGATTTATTTCTAAATATTCTGTATTTTCTATTTCTTTAACATATGTTCTGTGTATGTAGTGATTTCTTAAATTACAACTTCCAGTTCCCTAATTCTTTCTTCAACTGTGCTTATGGGCTGTTTAATTTTCCAGTTCTTAAAAAAAATTGTGCTGCATATTGTTTAGGACTTTTATTGATGTTCAAACATTTTTAATACTTTTTATAAAACTAAGATTTTTTTATCTTTACCTGTACATTTGAAGCAGCATATAATCAGGATTTTTCTATCTAGTCTTGAAACAGTTGTGTGTTAAGGGTGGAAATTAGTCATCTTTCATGTGATAAAATTATTGATACATTTTAATTTAATTATGTTATTCACTAGTTTTCACCTCTGTATTCAATTATTTTTTCTTTGCCTTCTCTGAAATGTTTAAATAATCTTAAAACACTTTAATTTCCCTTCTAATCAGAAGTTACATCTTACTACCTTCTTGTTTGTTTTTTCTCCTGGATAGTATGGGTTATAATGTTAATTTTAAAAAGTCTAATATTAGTACATACCTTTAACCTATTCCCACATATAACAAACTGTTTAAGAACTCTATATCCATTTCTTAAAACCACATTATGGACAATTATTTTATTTGTATGTATATTTAAGAATAATTAAACATTATGTTTACTGTTTTAAGTGATCAGTATTATTTTCACTGTTTAAAATAGCTAAGTACTAGAATGTGTAAAATAATTATTATGTTTATGGATATACACCTGTTAACATTTTTACAAATTTTTTTAAATAAGTAAAATATCAGCTCTTCCATCTTGAATAACTCTAAATCCAGGCATATTTCCCACCATAGGCAATAGAACATTATGGTCAATTACCTAGAACGTTGGCTATATTTGAATACCGCATGACTTACGGATATGTAAGCTCATGGTTACTAAACTGGTTTCAAAGTATTCCTTCAGATATTGATTCTGAGGACTTTACAGCTTATGATTAAGTGCAACTTTATATTAAATATACTTATTAGTAATTATCAATTATTTCTAGTTGTGAGAAGAAAGAGAAGACTTATCTCTGCCAGCATATTTGTCATGAGACTCCTATTTCGGGTTAGAGTGATCTAGAGGACTACATTTTTTTTTCTGGAAAACCTCCTACAATTATGTGTAAAACATGTTATGTATACTTTTCTATCAGAAACAGTTATAAAACTGTTCTACATTGAATATTATAATCTCACATACATGGAAACCAGGTAAAAATGAATTCAAGATGATCATGATATTTTCCATCTATTAAATGAAGTGTGCTTATCACTTCAACATGGTATTCTATTTCTTGATGGAAAACAGCCTACAAAGTGCTCAATACAAATACACACATACACACACATACACACATCACACAACATGGAGGTATCAGAGTAAAATCCCTAAGACATACAATACAAGAATTATCAACATGCCAGAGAAAATAGAAGTTTCTCTATAGTGGTAATGATCTCAGGTAGATCTAAATAAATTCATTTGATCATTGTCTGTTTTAGCCTTGGATTATTTTTCAGGGGGATTAGGTTTCAATGGAAGTCATGTGTGGAGGTAGTAAACTTAGCATTTGACCTGCTTGATCTACTTCTCTCTTCACTTTTCTTCACATAATACACGAGGGTAGAAATGTCACCTTAGATTTGGTAGAGAGAAGTGATAGGAGGGGAGGGGCGGGGATGGGAGTAAAGGAAGAATAGTAGAATGAAATAGACATTATTATTGCTGTGTGTATATACGTGAGTGCATGATCAATGTGATTCTGAAACCTGTACGCTGAGAAAAATGATAAATCATATCCCACCTGATTCAAATGTATGATATGTCAAGGTCATTGTACTGTCATGTGTAACAAATTAAAACAAATAAAAAATTTTAAAAAAAAGAAATGTCCTGTTGTCTACTTGATTTTATTTCTGACCTAAATTTTTCATTTCATTATACCTTTCTTCTTCCAAGTATCAGGTTTTACAGCTCAGCATTAATAATATGATGAGTATTCTATTTTTGAGATCCTCTAGAAAGGAGGTGTTCGTAAATAGGATCATGAATGACAAAACCATTACTTTAGTAGAATAAAAAAGAATCTATCTCTATTATAGTACCCATATTTAAATTATTCCAAATATATAGGAAGATTCAGAATCTTATGCAGTTATCCAGGTCAATAATATAAAGAATTGGGTAAAGTATATATGTGATATGTTATTATATAATCTGCTAGAAAGAATTGATCTAAGAACACTTACAGAATATCTTTTGAAAATTTTTAGAATTATAAGAATTTCACTATCTAAAATTGCTGAAAATTCCATGCCAGTGTTAAAAACGTTAGAAATGTTATAAAAATTCATAGTACCGGGAGGCTGGGGCAGGAATATTACTAGTTCAAAACTAGCCTCAGCAATGGTGAGGCACCAAGCAACTCAGTGAGACCCTGTATCTAAATAAAAATACAAAAAAGAGCTGGGGGTGTGGCTACATTGTCGAGGGCCATGGAGCTCAGTCTCCAGTACCAAAACAAAAACCAAAAAATATATATATTCATAGTATATTAAAACTAATCTCACTATTGAGTGCATTCTCTATTTACCATCTTTTCTTTTATATGATCCATTCAGTCATGGGCTTCCAGTACCCAATGTATCCTATGTATACTTTTCTTTAATTCCTTTGAATGGATATTCATCTAACAGTATAATAAATGTCCTATAAAATGTCAGGCAAACCTTAAGCTCAAAATGTAAAAATCTAAACCATTTCAATTCACTTTCTTGGCACCATCTAATATCCAAACAATGAACTCAAACTTCCAATCTATTTACAGAATTGAACATATATATTCACAAAATTTTAATTATTTGCATATTCAGTCAGCCACAAAATTGGATGCTGTTAGTTCTTAAGCTTATTTGGTATCTCAAAACTGGCAGAGCCATCCCCAGTGGTTGATTAATTGTCCATCATGGACACGTTGCCTTCCCTATCTGTCACATCTGGATTTGATTATTCAGTGAGGTAGACATGGTGTAATGGAAGGGTTCTGTGGCTGAATAAAAACCTCCCTGCTCAATTAAAAGCCTGGGAAACTTATTTTTATCACAACAGCTTATGTGAAATTGACAGAATTTTACATGATAGTGTAAGATATAATCATAGAACTGTCACATAATGAAGAAGACTTACTGTTTAGTTAGTGCTCTAAGTATTTTCTTCCCAACAAATGCAAAGCAATGTTTTTTTAACCTTTTCCTATACTGCACCAAAGAAGATAACTTACAAATGGCATTAGTAGACTTAAAGATGATATGTTCTCACAGAATGTAGTGGAATAATTTTGAGATATTTATGTTGTCTGTGTTTATATGTGGACTCAAGCCCATTCATGGCCAGGTGTGGTGGCCCACACCTGAAATCTCAATAGCTCAGGAGCCTGATGCAGGAGGATGGAGAGTTCAAAGCCAGCCTCAGCAAAAAGCAAGTCACTAACCACCTTAGTGAGACCCTGTCTC
>NW_025999926.1:6621194-6628696 GCF_001458135.2 Marmota marmota marmota
TGAAGTAAAATTATATAACATAGATACAGCGTTAAAACAAGGATGAGTCAGAGCCAAACACCTCACAACAAGAGGTTCTAAGAAGACAGATATGGGCTCCTACTGTGTGTAAGAGCTATGTAGATGTCTTCTCCCTAAAATCAGAAACTACCAGCTTGTGTGCAACCTGCCTTGGAGTTATGGAATCCATAGTTTTGACTGAGATTTCTTAACACTCCATTAGTGACAGAAGTGTAATTCTGCTATGTAATTAGCCCCAATAGCAGAACCCACTGGGGTTGTCTCCAAGACCAGGTATAAATTCTTACTGATTAAGCAGTGTTGATAAACTGGGACAAGTCATGCCCAAATCCCTGAAATGCATGGTTACAAAACAACCAATTCTAGGTCTGCTGGACTTAACCTCACAGCACCATCAATAACACCTTAATGAACAGCAACAAAGACAAACTGAAAACCACATGCAAACACCATCCACAGTAATAGAGTGATGACACTATACTAATATGTGTTAATGTCAGTTCAAATAATACCATGCAAGTGAGGACTGCCTATCTTGTGACTATAGAATTATTACAGTGAATTCTGTTAGCCATGCAATAAAAACAGTTCCACTAATTTTGGTTTTGCATTATAGAATATTGAAGAACTAGTTAAAATTATCAGTTTCAGATTTTGTTGTAGCTTGATCTTTAATTCAATCTTGAGTGAAATGATCAATTACTTTTGATTATTCATTTTATTCTGTAAGAAACTAGGATAGGGGCTGGGGATGTGGCTCAAGCGGTAGTGCGTTTGCCTGGCATGCGTGGGGCGCTGGGTTCGATCCTCAGCACCACATAAAAATAAAATAAAGATGGCACTGGGCATATGGAGGAATTCAATTCATAATTTCAGGGATGGTTTTATGATTATGAAGAATATATATTACAGATATATATATATATATATATATATATATATATATATATATATATAGCCTTCTTTTAGTCAGGTTTTTATTGCTGTGACCCAAACAACACAAGTTGTAACACAAGTTACAACTTAGAAGAGGGAAAGTTTATTTGAGGATTATGGTTTCAGAAATCTCAGCACACAGATTGTCTACTCCATTGCTCTAGAACCAAGTTGAAGCAGCATATCATGGGGGAAGAGTAGGCTCCCCCCGTGAAAGCTATGAGGCAGAGAGAGACAGAGAGAGAGAGAGAGAGAGAGAGAGAGAGAGAGAGAAAAGAGACTGCAGCAGGGAAGATGCACCCTTCTAGGCCATGCCCCCAGTGATCATCCCCTCCAGCCACGCCCATGTACCTACAGTTAACACCCAGTCAGTCCATTCCATCTAAGATGGACTTGATCAAGTTATAACTGTCATAATCTAATCATGTTGCCTCTGAATATTGCCATGTCAACAGGAGGTTTTGGGGAATACCTCATATCCGTGGAGGCCTCAAGCATAGAAGTGTCAAATATTTGCAATACTTTGCTGTCACCATATTGAAAGTCTTAATAATTTAATCTATGAACTTTGAACCTGCAGTTTGGGATATCCAAATGTCACAAAGAACTATACAAAATATATATGTCCCCTTTTCCATTCACATACAGTGTTTGAGATGTCCCATAGGCAAAGCATTCTTGCAGATCCAAGATAAATGGAAGTTCAGGAGACTCAAAGTGAATCCAAGACAAGTAGGCTGTGTCTATACTGACAAAGAATGGCTCTGCTTATCTCAAAAAGGCTGTGCTTTCTTTTTTCCTTTTCTTTTTTTTCTTTCTTTCTTTTTGGTACCAGGGATTGAACTCAGGGGCACTCAACCACTGAGCCAGATCCCCAACCCCATTTTGTATTTTATTTAGAGACAGAGTCTCACTGAGTTGCTTCATGTCTCGCTAAATTGCTGAAGCTGGCTTTGAACTCGCAGTCCTCCTGTCTCTGCCTCCTCAGCTGCTGGGATTATAGGTGTGTGCCACAGCGCCCAGCCAAGGCAGTGCTTTCTGATCCAACTAAAACCTTCCTTGAATGGAAAGAAGGCAAGTGCATTTTGAGAAACCATGAGAGATGAAGAAACCCTAAAACATCCTTCATTGCTCATGTTAATTTCCTATATTATCAAATCACTTGCACTAAAAAGAATGATGGAAAGAAAGGGAAAGACAGGAATACCCATAGTCAGCCTTGCCTTTTAATCTTTCCTTACTCATCAGTAAGTTAAAAGCAGAGTGTTGATGGAAAGTGCAAGTGTCAAGAAGTGAAGAAAATGCTGTTGAGTTAATTCTGTAAACAATTTCCCTGTTCTGGTAAAAATGAAATACCTATCTATGTATGTACAAACTACAAAATATGAATTGTGTAATTTCCGTGATTCCAAATACATTTTAAGTATTCTATATTTGCATTAAAATTGGCATTGTGCAATTTTAAAATGCACAGTAAAATTCATCCTAAAACAAATTTTAATTTTTCTTTACTTAGAATGACACAATAATAAATAAAAACATCATGAGAAGTCAAAACAAACCTGTGAAATAAAGGAAAATGCTATTATTTTAAAGATATTTTCCTCCTGCTTTTTGAATGAGGAACAGCATATTTCCATTTTGCAGTGAGCACATAAATTATGTAGCAGACTGTGAGAAAATATAATTATTGCAGCCAGTATTCTTGACATATTAGCAACCTGATGCTATGGATGAATAAGTACTGAGATTCCTACAGACACACAAAAGGACATTATTCATTCAATCCACATGTCTCTTATTTATTTCTTGAAAAAAACTGAAAAATGGGACATAAAAAGACAGAGTGAATAATAACCCAACTAAATGTTTGAAAGAAAAGACTGCATGAGTAAATTTTAATAGTTTGTTTCACAACTTAAGGGTAGGTACTGTATTGCAAGTCTCTTCTGGGAAGTGCATACCTTGGTGATTTGATGTTTCCTTTGTGATAGGTCTCTCTTTTAGATGTATTGTATTTCTTAAAGGTGGGGTTGCTAGCTTTGGATAAAGACTATTTATTTACTCTTTCTACTGGCTTCAACTTTTCAATAGTGTTAATAATTAAAAGGTCATATATGAAATGATTAAACATTAAAGGGAGTTTTAAAAATCTTACAAAGAAAACATGGTTGAAAGTATCTTGAATAAGTGGGGTATTTTTTGTATTTAAGAATCATATCGTATATTTATGATTGAAGCTCCATTTCAGAATTTATTTATATATATAAAATATACAGATGTATATGTATATATACAAATGTATATATAGATACAGAGTATATAAATATATAGATACAGATGTGTACATATAGATACAGATGTATATATATAGATACAGATGTATATGCACATACACAGAGATGCATATACATATATATATATATATATACACATATGTATATGTGTGTGTGTGTAAGTGTATGTGTGTGTGTGTATTTTGGATAGACTTTTCACCTATAGAAAACACTAATATGACTAGTGTGGCTAACCCGATGGCAAAAAATTTAGATGTGTTGAACAAGTATTGTTTTTTCTTCAATATAGAATTTGGAATCTATAGTTTTTTTTCTGATTTCTGTTTACTGTTTTATGTTGAGGTATTAATTGAGGTTTAATCTTCTTAACAATTTGTAAATATATATGTAGGCAAAGATGGGCATTTGGCTCAGAAAACAGACATGATAATAGTCTAGAGAAAAGCTTAGTAATATGAGAGTTTGACCTTAGAAAAACCACCCAAGACCTTAAAACCAGAGAAACAGGGAGCCTATAATCCTTACTATGGAATGGCAGGAAATGTGCAGTTACATAAATACCTAAAAAGAAATAGAATAGAATATGAATGATTTTAGAATTCACACCTTTATTTCTTTGAAGTTCCTTTAGCAATAGTGTTGTTTTTTTTATCAAGTGTGAAGATGGTAGAATACTCTAGAAAATAAAGATAGAACAATACTATTCTTTGGTTGACTTATGTAATTAGATTGGGCCTACCTGAACAATTCAGAACACTCTATTTTAAACTTCCTATTCTTAGTTATGTATGCAAAATATTTCCTGCAAATTAAAGTAATACATTTTAAAAAGCCAGGGTTGATGATATGTGCATCTTTGAGAGGTTATTCTGCTGATTGCATATATATTCAATAAATAATCATTGAATTATGTTATCTAGAACCACTCAATTTAAAGGTTCTAATAATTTCAAAGGAATTTTTTTATGTCTAAATAACTTGTGAGAAGCTTCTAAATTTTGCAACTTTTATTTTGACAGTCTTAAACTAAAAACATAGTCATATTTGTTTTTAGTATATATGAATTAGACTTTACTAAGTCATATATACTAACTTAGACCAAGAACCACTGGACCTCTGATATTTTTGGTAACTTCCATTATTTCTGAAGATTCTCTATAGTATGTTTTCCATATATGGTTTCTTTCATTATCTTTATCTTCTGGTTTTATTCCCTTTAACACGTGGGGCTGTTGCAACTACCTACTCCAATATTTCTGTTTAGGGGAACTACCACTAGTACTTCTCATGGATAATATGTGAAAAAATTCTAAAAACTTCCACCAATTGCACCAACTCTTACCTATTACACAGAGTTGAATGCTAGTTTCTGTCATCTATATAACAATATATGGAGTACTACCAGAAGTCCTGAACACCATGTCATCTCCATCAAAATGCTAGAACACTGTCATCATGATCTAAGCATTAATGAATAGAAGCAGACTTGCATTGCCTTAAAATAAACAGAAGAATTCAGCCTTGTATGGTGGTGCACACCTGTAAACACAGTGATTTGAAAGGTAGGATGACAAGTTTAAGGCAAACCTCAGCACTTTTGTGAGAGTCTTTCTCAAAATAAATTTTAAAAGGGCCAGGAGTGCAACTCTGAGGTAGAGCATTTGCCTAGCATATGTGAGGTCCTGAGTTCAATTCCCTGTACTGTGAAAAGAAGGAAAGAAATGGGAAAAAAGGAAGGGATGAAAAGGGAGGGATGGGAGGAGGGAGGGAAGCAAAGAAGGAGGAAGAAAATGGGAAAATTTCTCTACACAGAAAGACACAGAGGGAAAGTCATGTGAAGAAATGTGATATGATGAAAAAAGTCAAGTGCTGAAAATAGAGATTGGAGTGATGAATCGTCAAGGCAAAGAGCACCAAGGGTTCTTTAAGCTGCCAAAAGTTAGGAGGGAACAAATTCTAAGTGAGAAGGTTCTAAAACTGCCAACATCTTGAATTTGAACTTCTGGACTTCAGAACTGTGACAGGATTAATACTCACTCGTTGTCATCTTAAGCCACCAAGTTGGGGATAATTTGTTACAATAGCCCTAGAAAACCAATAAGCGTAGCACTTGTTAAGCATGTCCAATGGATTGGTGTTCATTAACTCACAGGAGGCATTGAAGACAGATGCTGTTATCATAGTTTTACAGCTAAGAAAGCAAAAACCAGAGCAGTATGTGACTCTTCCCAAGAGAGTACAGTGAAGAATATGAAAATAGAGTCCAGTGGCATTTCCTGGATATCCATGATAATCATTCCATCTGCAAACATTCCTGAATCATTCTTTTGTTCCAGTGTTGTGATTTGTTCTGTGATGATATGAAGATTATGACTGTCTGCCCTCAGGATGCTTACAGCTTATATCATGACATACAACAAATAATGTATGCTTTATGAAACAAAAAATCATGAGGAAGATAATTTATAGTCACTTTGGGGGAGGAGGAGTTAATCTGGATAACTCTGTCAACCGTGGCCCCATGATATCAAAATTAAGCCAAAGTTATAGAAAGATTAAAATTTATACTAATGTAGGACTAACAGTGACTATTATTTGTAAATGCTCTGTGTGTACAAAATGTCTTATTCACAATAAGTGAGAGTGTGTCATTAAGTGACTTATGCATAAATGAGGAGGTAGTATTTGATAAGAGTAGAAATTAAACTTGTATCTTCTTCCTTTAAAACTGGTATGCAGCACATTAAACCAGACTGTGAGGAAATTCCATATAGTAAATAATTTACATTTTTTTTATCTTATCTTCCATTTTAGTATCATTGGAAAACTGTATCTTCTATCATTCCAGGTTAGCTCTTATCACAATCACACTTACAATAGTTAATTTTTTTTTCTGTAACAGAATCATGTACTAAATTTATTTATCCCTCAGTCATTCATTTCCTCTCACTAATATTTGTGTAGCAAGTAAGCTATTTATTTTGTGAATGTCTCTCAATTTTGGCTTACCTGATGCTTATTCATGGTTAGATTCATGTTATGCATTTGATATCTATACCACAGATGTTATGTTGGGTCCTTCTAAGTACACCTACCAAAGAGTATACTTATCATCCTCCAGATCTTGTATCCTAACATCCTATTAACCACTAAAAAGAATCAAGAATCCTTTGAGAAGTGCCTCATTCCAGAACTGTGCCTGGAAATAGTCAGAATAATTTTGAACAACATGCTATGCTTGAAAGTAAGAACATACTTAACCAATGAGAACAAAACCAAGAAAACAAGAAACTAATTTTAATACGTTCCTACTGGATAAATCTGTGAAAATTAAGACATTCAAATAAGTACTAATAATAATAAGTTGCTGCAGTCTGGCTGGGCACAATTCAGGAGCCACTTGTCAAAAGAAACGAACTTTATTTTTAGAACCACACATGCCAAACAAAACAGCTCCTCAGGAAAATCCTTGAGTCCAACTGCCACCACCAGCTTCCCACAAGCCTCTCAACCTCCCCCATTCCTCCTGCTCTTGAGGATGATTGGCTGGGTCGTGTGGGCAGAGCCAAAAAAAGTCCCCCAATGAGCAGCTCTGTGGTCTGAAAGGGAGGGGAAACACCCCAATGAGCATCACAGCAGAGGAGCCAATCAGTCGGCAGCTAGAAGTTTGCTGGGGCCGCTGTGAGCCAATCATCAACTGGCAGCTGGAAGTTTGCTGGCAGCTGGAAGTTTGCTGGGGCCCCTTCGGCTGTCGCTCTCAACATCTCCCCCTCTCTGTTTAAACAACAAGCATGTGGCTTAGGGACCGTGCCTGCCTTAGGTTGCCCAATAGTACATATGGTCCGTACCCGTTATTGGATGAGCTGACCTCAAGGCGTCAGCCTCCTGTCTTAGGTTGATACCATTGCAATTGGATCTTACCCATCACTGACTACCGGTCCAGTATACAGCCACACCTGTGGATAGGTCTTTGTACCAGCGGAGGGTTGATGTTCTTTGCCTCACCTCTGTTGGCCCCCAAATTTTAGCTGAACGACCATGACAAGCAGAAGGGAGGAAAATACACCAAGCCAATTGACAGCTCCTTTTGAAAAAATTGTACCACCGATGACATCATCAGCAAAAATACCCCAACACTACCACAAGTCGCTGCACCGACAGATAGTTCACAATGCATACAGGTGAGTTCACAACGCATACAGGTGATTCATAGTCCAGGCAAGTTCTGCAAGCAGTTCAGTGATGGCT
>NW_025999926.1:6629921-6736166 GCF_001458135.2 Marmota marmota marmota
TTGTCTGAACTGAAGGCTTTGGACTAAGCAAACAAGATACCAACACCCACAATGTCAATGTACCAACTGGCAGAGTTCCTGGGCTTTTCTTTTCTATTCTTTTTAAATCTTCACCATGATGGTTCCATTGTGATATATTTAACAACTCCTCCTTAAAAAGCCATGGGCTACATTTTTGTATTGTATTAAAGTATGCCCTGACTGCTCTTGATTTTACTGGGATGCCTCCTTCCTCTAACAATTTACTTAACACTCTTTTGGTGTGTTTTTTACTAATTTCTGATCCCATATTTCTACTATAATACAACCCAACAAGATAACGCCTAACAAAACTGAAACAGAGTGAAACAAAATTGGAACAACAAAAAGTCATTATAATAGCCTCCTGAAATGTCCATCCGTTCTTTCTCCCTATCTGTTCCTCAGATGTGAGCGGTTTTTCTTCCATCTTACACATCTCCAGGGACAGGCAACTTAAAACAAAAGTGAAGCAAAACAAAAGAATAATCTTAAAATGGCTACCCATCCTCTCGCCCTTCCCTCAGGGGCAAGCAGTTTACCTTATCACTTACCCTCAGTCGTTCCCCATAAGGGTCACCAAATGCCGCAGTCTGGCTGGGCACAATTCAGGAGCCACTTGTCAAAAGAAACGAACTTTATTTTTAGAACCACACATGCCAAACAAAACGGCTCCTCAGGAAAAACCTTCAGAGTCCAACTGCCACCATCGGCTTCCCACAAGCCTCTCAACCTCCCCCATTCCTCCTGCTCTTGAGGCTGATTGGCTGGGTCGAGTGAGCAGAGCCAAAAAAAGTCCCCCAATGAGCAGCTCTGTGGTCTGAAAGGGCGGGGAAACAGACCAATGAGCATCACCACAGAGGAGCCAATCAGTTGGCAGCTAGAAGTTTGCTGGGGCTGCTGTGAGCCAATCATCAACTGGCAGCTGGAAGTTTGCTGGAAGCTGGAAGTTTGGTGGGTCCCCTTCGGCTGTGGCTCTCAACAATAAGTTATAATCTATTGATTAAATTATTCAAGAACCTATTAATCATAGCTAAATAAAGAAATTAGGAACATTGTTGTAAAAAGTATATGTAGAATATAATTTTTAAGTAAAAAATTATGAGGCCCAGTATTCTAACAGACCCATTCACCATTCATCCATCCAAATAGCCCAATGATCTCCATATACTAAGTATTCACTATATAATTATTTGTTACAAAATTAATTGAGTGAATAGAGGAATAATAAGTTCTTTTTGTGATTTCATTTTTGAAAGATAATAAGATTTTTAACCACAGAAAGACCTTAACCAAAGTATTTTATATTTTTAGATCACAGTAATTCATATAAAATAAAGACTGGTGATATCTTAACTATTTGAAAGCAGAAGTCTGGGCCAGACATACTCTTTATGTTACTTCTGGATTTCTGGGTTTGTGTAATTCAGTGTGATCTTTCTTGAAGCTAGCTCATGGTATGTCAAAACTCTTCCCTGGGCTTTTCTTTCAGTCACTGCAGTAAGCTATTCAAAGACTTAAATTAATGTTGGGAAATAGATTATGCAATGTTTATTTAGGTGTAATTGAGGTGCACCTGTTCTATGATTTACTGTTACATTTTTTGTTACATTGTAAACTTTCTTTTATGTATTTTATACCAATTGTTATGTTTTAGATTCATGTAAGTTTGGTCAACAAAACAGTCACATATCATTTCTTTCTCCATGCAAAAAGGTAGATTATAATTCAAGTCATTTATAATTAAAGATTTAGGATTTCAGGAAACAGTACAAGTGGGAACATAGAAAAGCTTATAAAATGCATCATTGGAGTAGTTTTGCCAATTATGCTGCAATTATTATTATGCTGATCTTGATATTGCAAACCATTTAAAAACTCAATCTATTTTGTAAAAACTTCCTTGTAAATCTTATACAGTGTTGAAGAGTGAAAAGGTGAATCATTCATTCTCTAATAATGTGTATGATTTATAGGGAGATTTTACAAAATAGATTGGGTTTTTTAATGATTAGCAGTATTACCTGGGTTATTACTAAAGGAAAAGTTAAAATTTCTAAGGTAACAAAAAAAAATCATGTTTAAAGGAATGATACACACTGTTAGTGAGGAATCTTTGGATTGCAAAGACCAAAGTCACATTTAACCTAACGTAAGCCAAAATTAAATTTTATTCTAGTGAGGTCTTTCATGAAACTCTGAAGATGCAATGCATCTGGTATCTGGGTCATAAAAAGAAGAATTTAAGGAAATTGGTATAATTAGAAAAGTATTTTTCCATACCGGAGCCTTAGACATTCTCTCCACTCTCTCCTATCTCTTCCCTCCTTGTTTCTGGTATTTGTGGTGGAAGCATGAGTGTTGTACCCAATAGTTGAGCTTTAAATCCTGTAACTACTAGATGTCAGCACCAGGACTTACTGTGGCTTGCTTGACACAGACTTAGTATCTAAAATGGCTAAGTGGCTGTCACCTTCCATTTGTTTGGAGGAGAAGAGGGGGAACTTCCCAGAAAACTGTATTCAACATGCTAGCATTTACTGAGGGTTCACAATGTACTTTATGTCCAATAAGTCTGTGAGTCAGTTATTTCTCCACAGGTGTCAAATGAGGAAATAATAGGTCTGAGAAGGTACGTAGACTGCTTATGGCACTGAGTGAATGGTGGAGCCAGTTTGTGAACTCATGTTCAGTTGACTCAAAAAGGATGTTTATGTCTTTCCTTAAGTTAAATAAAGAGTATCCACATTTCAATTTATAAACAAATAAAGAAAAGATTAATATTTAAAGAACCTGGGAAAAGGTGATAATAAAGAATATGGAAATTGAGTTGTTTCCTATTTAAACATGTATTTGACTTCAAGTTGTAGTCATAATGAAGTGACGGGAACCGAGTTTAGCCTCATTTCATAAAAAATAATTAGAATAGAGAAAATATATGAAATATAGTTTTTAGAATAATAGACAATAAGCAGCACTAACTGTTGTCTCTGGAAGAACAAAAGCAAATAAAAATGAGCATTGTGTAACGCAAACGTTTTTCCTGGAAATATATTCCAGATTATTGAATAGAAAAAGTATATTAGCTGGAGTTCTCCAGAGAAATGAAACCAATAGTGTGTGTGTGTGTGTGTGTGTGTGTGCGCGCGCGCGTGTATGTGTGGATTGGCTAAGATCTTATGAAGACTGCTAAGTTCAAAATCTTCAGGGTATTGCCAGTGAGTCAAGACCATTAGGATGGAGGTCTAGGGAAAAGCTAATGCTCCATTTCAAGTATGAAGATCATCTTCTTCAAAATTCTTTCTTGTGAAAGGAGGTAAGTCTTTTGTTTAATCTAAGTCTTTACCAGATTAGAGGCCTACCTTCATTACAGAAGAAAATTTGCTTACTCAAAGTCCACCTATTTACAAGTAAATCTTCTACAAAAGCCTCCACACAGAAATATCAAAAAATAATGTTTGGCCACATAATCTGAGCATCATAGTCCATACAAGTTGACATGTAAAATTAACTCCACAGAAAGAAATTCAAAGGGAAGGGGGGAGCAGCAGCATGATTTGAGAAAACAATAACCAGGAAGTCTAAATTAGCCAGAAGATGCAGCACAGTGTTATAAAACGAATTCTAGAAATCTGACTGGTTATCTTTAAGTCACTCTTATTAAGATGTCTATGTGTAAAGTGAAACTCTACAATGTTTGTTAAAAGAGGATGAAAAAGCTTTGAACAGGAGACTTTAAAGGCCTGAAATTGTTCAACTTCCCATCATAGAGGATGCAATTTAGTTATCTATCACTTAGGGGACTCAATAGGGATCTCAAAAGGATAAGTTCTCAGTCTTATTGTGTACTAGTCAACTTTCAATTACTATGACAAAATGCCTGAGATAACCAACTTAAAATACGCAAGATTTATTTTAGCTCACAATATCAGAGGTTTCAGTCCATGGATGGTTAGTCCTGTTTCCTTGGGCCTATGGTATACAGTATTATCATAATGGGAGTCCATGGAAGAGGGTGTCTGTTCATTTTATGGAACTCAGGAAGCAAAGAAAGGGACAGGAATAGGGCTGGATTTCCAATATAATATCCAAAGGCATGCCTCTGATTGCTAATTTCCTCTTTCTAGGCCCATATGTTGTAAAAATTACACTACCTCACAATAACACTGCACAATAACACTGAATGCTGGAGGCAAAGCCTTTAACAAATGGACATTTAGGGAACATTTTATATCCAAATTATAACAATACTCTGATATATTAATGTATCAAAGGCTACTCTAGAAATTCCATGACAAAATTTAGGACAAATCCCCTAAAATATTAAATGTAACTTCAAGTTATTTAGTTCCATATCAAAACAAATCCAGCTCTTTATAACAATGCTATTCAGGCAATCAGTAAAATGAAATTCCCTTGCCTAGTGTACAATTTAAAAAAATTACTAGATATACCAAGAAGCAAGAAATGTGACCAATGTTTAGGAAAAAAATAGGTAATTGAACAGACCCCAAAATAGTAGAAATGATGGAAATGACAGATAAATACCTCTTTTCATAACTACATTCAAGTACTAACAATCATAAGATAATAAAATATACACAAAAAGAAATGAATAACATAATAGATTTGAGAAATATAAGAAAATCAAAATTCACTTGGTAAAATTAACAATCAGATATGTGGAACAAATTTAAGACATAACAATAGACACAGAAATGAAATGCAGTGATCATAAAGTTGAAAAAAATGAGTAGGGTTTTGATGAACAGCATAATGTTTTATAGCTGTATTAACCACAAATTATATAAACATTTGATTTAAAATGTAAGAAATGTGAAACTAGGTTTAAAATAGAAGAACCCAACTATATGCTTTCCATTAAAAATTAAGTCCATTAAACAATTAAATCCAAACATGTAGAGTTAAAAGAAAATGGATTTAAAAATGTATACCAGGCAACAAATAAAATGATGGTCACTATATAAAATGGTCTGGTGTATCCATAATATTAAACATAGAATTACAATATGTGCTAATTCTACTACTAGGTATAGACCTTAAATAACTGAATGAATGTACTCACAGAAACTCTTGCCCAGAATATTCATATCACTAGTATTCCCAACAGTCAGAGGGTGTAAACAACCCAAATACTTCCCAATCCATGAATGGATGAAAAAAAATGTTATACAATGGAGATGGAGAGTGCTGAGGCTAGAGGAAGCTTGAACAGGTTCAGAGTTAGATATTGATTATCTAACTGGAGATGTTGAAGACACAGTTGGATGTACAAAATTTGGCTTGGAAAACAAATTTGGTAGCTATCACCATTAATTCAGTATTCAAATTCAGGAGACTAGATGAAACTGTTAAAGAAGCAAATGAAGAAAGGAAAATTAACATCAAGGACTGAACACTGAGTTCCTTCCACATTAACAAATCTGAAAAAAAGGGGGTCATCAGCATAAGCAACAGAGAAGGAGGGAGTAACCTATGTGGCAGGAGGAAAGCCAGGATATTTTTGAAACAGCACACACTTTGGGTACTTCACCATGCTTTCCTATTACTTTATGAAGATTTTGATTATAAGCAAAGAGCTGCAGTCTATGTGTTACAAGAAAGAGAATAAAGTGTGGAGGCCAAAGACCTGGGTTAAAATTCTTAAATTTTACCTATATGTGATGCTGTAAAGTTTCTTATACATCTTGGACTCTCTGTTTTCACCTGCAAAATCTTAATAAGGGACTTGAAAAATGCATGAAAGTAATACTTTTTATTTTTATTTAATACACATCATCTCACCTCTTTCAATTGTTCTACTTAGCATAAATGATTTGAATGCTTCCTCATAGTTCAGTTTGTTTGCCCTGGTAGGGGAAATTAGATAGTGGGTATGTTCTGTAATTTCTTAATACATATTTAACTTATTTGATGCTGGTGTTTTGTCTTTCCTGTTTATGAGGAGGAAATGTTTTGTTCACTAACTTAAATTCTTTCTTTTCAGTTTTTACCTATTTTGGCACATTGTAATTTGTATAGTTTATAGAATGCCCTTCTCTTTTATTTGAAATGGAAATCAATGCAGTGTTGTGAAGTTTTTACAAACCTAGAATCCTAAATCCCCCAAAATCCAATTTTGTGTTACCATCTTATATTCATTGACTTTTAGTAGCCTTGGGAGAAAGCTTCCCCAGAAAGAAAAACAAAGTACCTGAGGCATGAGATATAAAATCTTCCTTTTATATCAAGTCAATAACCAGTATTTTGCCAAGATTTCACCTGACTTTGTCAGAATGGCAATGATCAAGAATACAATCAATAATAAATGCTGGGGAGGAAAAGGTACACTTGTACACTGTTGACGGTACTTCAGACTAATACAACCACTCTAAAAAGCAGTATGGAGATTCCTCACAAAACTAGGAATGAAAACCCCAACAATTCTAAAATCACATACTACAGCAACACAGCCACCTCAGTGTTTACAGCAGCACAATTCACAACAGCCAAATTATGGAATCAACCCAGAGTCCTGTCAACAGTCAAACGGATTAAGAAATTGGGTCATATATACAAAATGGAGTTCTACTCAGCCATAAAAAAAAGAATGAAATTATGGTATTTATCAGTAAATGGATGGAAATGGAGAACACATGCTAAGTGAAATTAGTCAAAGCAACTCCAAAGTCACATGTTTTCTCTTATATGTGGAAACTAGAGTATAATAAAGGAAAGGAGGGGAAGATAAATACTATACAGATAAAGGGATGATCAGTAGTATACAAGGAGGTCTATAGACAGAGTGGAGGGATAGTAAAGGGGAGGCAATGCAGAATTAATTCTTAGAAAATCATGTTATGTGAATATATAACTATACCACAGGGAACTTATCTTTATGTATAAATAAAAAGCACCAATCAAATATAAAAAATAGGTGAGTGACAGGAAGTCTAGTACAGTAGAGGAAGGAGAACAGGGAGGGACAAGGGGAATGGGAAAGGGGTGGTCATGAACTGAAATCCAATTCTATGCATGTATGAATTTATTGGGATAAACCCAATTACTATGCATAACTATAAAGCTCTTATAAAAATAAAATTTAAAAAAAGAAAAAAAATAACCAGTGTTTTGGACTTGTCCTGTTAAACAAAATGTCTTAGCAAGCTTACCCTGCTATAATAAAATATCACAAATAATTGGTTTAAACAATAGGTGTTTATTTTTCACAATTTGGGAGACTGGGGAATCTGAGATCAAGATGCCACATTGCTGGGTTTTGGCTTTTAGACACTGCCATCTGGCTGTATCTTCAGGTGGTAGAGAGAAAGAGAGAGTGCTAATACCTTTCTATTCTTACAAGGGCCCTAATTGCATCAGGAGGGTCTACAAATCAAGGCCTCATCTAAATCTTAATAAATCCCAAAGGTCCTCCTTGCTAACGCTATCATACTGTGAATTAGGGGGTTAGAAACGCAAGCATTCACTCCATTATGACATATGATTAGCAGAAACTCATCCTAAACAAGTATGCATTCAAACTTCTTCCCTTACACCTTCTCTCAGGCTCTTCTCTGCACCTAAGTCATAATAAAAGTCTGTAAATCCCTACAGACCAGTATCTCTCATGATGTTAGATGCAAAAATAAATAACAACATTTTAGAAAACTGAATCTAGAGAGAAATAAAACGAATTAAAAATCATTGCAAGTGGAATCTTTTCTATGATGGAAGGCAAGTTTGACATTTAAAATCAATCAATTTAATCACATAAGCAAGCTAAATATGAATATCAAGTGATTACATAAATTGAAACAGAAGGAGAATTTGATAAAATCCAACAATAATTCATGACTAAAACTCTTCATACATGTAAACAAGTTGGGCTAGTTCAATAATTAAAGTATACCTACAATTATACTTAGTATCCCAGCTAATACCCTATCTCAAGCTGAGAAATTGTATACTTTCCCTTCAAGTATTGTTTTCACTGCTCTGTTCACCTAGAAGTTCTAGTCCTTGCAGTAAAACTAGGAAAAGAAATGCAAGGCATTATCAATTGGAAAGTAAAAATAAAAGTATCCCCATTTGCATATATGATATAATTGTCTATATAAAAAATTTAACGAATCTATTTTCACAAAGACAGAATTTCCTTCTTTTTAAAGGCTATGTAGTTTTCATTGTACACACACATATCACATTTAAAAAAATGTTTATGCATTAATTGTATGCTTTAATGGGGTTCAGTGTCATATTTTAACACCTGTATACCAGAAACACTGATTAAATCTACTTTTCTTTATCTATGCTACCCCTCCACCCTGCCAAACCTCTCATGATTACTATTGTATTTTTAAAAATCATAAAAAAATGTTAAGTGAGTTCAACAAAATTTCAGGGCTTACAAATAAATTACAAAAATCAACTACATTTTTATGTACTAGAAATAAAATTTGAGACACAATTGAGAATAGCTTAAAAAACATAAAAGGAAACATTATTAAGCAAAAGTCTAATATATCAGAGGATTTGCATCCTACAAATTACAAAATGAGATTGGAAGAAATAGAGGACCTTTATAAAGGAAGAGGCATAGAATGTTTATGGGTTATAGAACTCAATATATTAAAGATGTCAATTTTCTCTGAATTGTTCTCTAGGTTTAATGCATTTCTTTAAAATAAAATGTGCATTGAAGATATATTTGACATTTAGGCAGTGTTAAGGTTTAGAAATAAAGTGTTCCTCGAAAAGGTCCTGTGTTAATACAGGAGTGCTTGAAGGTGAAATGATTGGATTGGGAGAGCTGTAACCTAATCAGTTTATCCTAGTTTGAATGGATGACTGGCTGATAACTGAAGGCAAGTGGGGTGTGGCTGGAGGAGGTGAGTCACTTGTGGTGTGCCCTAGAATGATGCATCTTTCCCATATGCAAGCTTCCCCTCTCTCCAGTTTTCTCTCACCCAATCCCTCCCCCACCCCTCTACCTCTCTTTCCTGACCTTGCCTTGTGTTGAGCAGTATTCCTCTGCTGGGCATCTTCCCCCATGATGTACTGCCTCATCTTGGGTCCAGAGCAATGGTCGGCTACCAATGGACTGATATCTCTGAAACCCTAAGTCCCAAATAAACTTTTCCTCCTCTAAGTTGTTCTTATCAGGTGTTTTGGTCACAGATGAAAAAGCTGAATAAAACAGACCAGCTTATATGCTGTACTTGCACTACAGAGATTGATAAGTACTTACTAAGTTTTCATGGTTTAGCCTTATTACCATTTAGTAAACTTCTTTATACATCTCACACAGGTATGTCTAAAAAATTAACTTTTTCTTAAATTCAAGATTTTAATATAAATCATCATTTGAGTTAAAGTCGTTTTTCATTTTTGATTGATTTCCAACTTATTGAATTTCTGAAAATGTTATTTAACAATACTCTCCAAGTTGTATATTCTGATATTTATTTCTTCAGCTTTTATTTAACAATATATGACAAACAGAAATGGCAGAAAGCAGTGATCAATGAGAGGTCTTTGGCTAGGTAAGTTGGGAAGGGTCCTTGTCTCATTCTTCTCTCCTGATAGTAGATCTGGAGTTTATTGCCTTGTGCTTTTTTCCAAAAAATGCAAAAAGCATTTATCTTTAAATGTTTGGAATTACCTAGTCTTCATCTGACCTTCAAAATTTGTATTAAGAAATATAGGTCTTTGAAATAAAATATGTCCAAAAATCTGCCAATAGTAAAAGATGAAATCTGAATTTAGTTTATTTGGATTATATCTCTTTACTGGATGACTATAGTCTTTAAAATTTCCCTCTATTTAAATTTAAAATACTACTAACTTTTTGGCTTGCATGAGAAAATGGTTCCTATTTACTTAACTCAATTTATTCTTACTAATGTTCTGGAATGTCAGATAATCAGTTAAGTGAGGTAATCAATTAAAGTAACATAGCAAAGTTATTACTATAATAAATTTATGTGCATTATTTTTCCAAGTCCCTGAGATCTTGAGGGCATAAATTACATGTGAGCTAATGTCTCATTTTGTGACTCAGTAAATCGGGAGATGATTTCATATTCAAGCCCATTCCAAAAAGAAAAGGAAGTTCACTATTTCACATAAGTTTTAATTCAGGGATCTCTATGGCTTCAGAGAATATTGAATCAATGATGCCATCGCAGCTCTGTAGTCCTCTGTGCTGGTTCTATACCCTAGGAAAGTTTCACCACACATCAGCCTCTGGCAACACTGAGTTTATATTCTACAGCTCTGCAGGCCTGACAGACAGATTGCTCCTCTTATCAAATTAATCCAGTAAAATTTCTAGGATTGAATGTTAACAATGGTGCCATTTAATGATCCCTAATCCATTTACTGTAAACAGAGTATGTGGCACCCTGATAAGATATGCATGTATTAACCCCACCTAAATTCCTAGATGGAGTGTGATATTAGGGCAAGGGAAATGGAGAATGCATTATTTAAAAATAAAAAAGTGCTAGGCTGGCACAAAAAAGAGATCCACTGCAACCTTGCAAACACAACACTTTCAATACAAATATGTTAAATGAAATAATTAAAACAACTAAATTATTTTAAAATTAATTAGAAAACATTGGGGTTATATTTAAAAAATCAGTATAGGTGTTACAGTTCTGCCATGTTTAAGTCCTATAGACTTCAGTGAATGACAATATCTGTGAACTTTATTTTCTGTGTTTTTTAAAATTATTTTTTAAGAATGAGCAAAAATTTTATGAGCTACTGTTGAGATAATTGTGCACAAATAAAAATCCAAACATATTTTTACAAATTAGAATTTATGTAGAAGTTCTGCAAGTTATTGGGATTTATCCAAGACAACAAAATTAAACAAAACTTTATGCTTTAGCAAGAATTCAAGACTGGATTTTGGAAAGCATTTCATCTAAAATAACATTATTGATATCAAGCATGTTGGAATAAAACTCCCATTAGTGTGTATAAGACCTACCGACAAAGTCGGGTTTATTGGTTATAATTCAAATATGATAGAATTATAATACTCTTATCTCATGGATCATACAAGAGATGGACCAAATAGGGCCCACGGGACATGGTTTTCCACCTTTCTGTGTGTGGTAGCACTTCAAATACTTCTCATTAGTAATTAATACACTGTATAATGCTTTGAAATGACATAGGTATATATTACTTGAGGTGAATTTCCATGAAATTATATAAGCAAATATAAGCTTGTAAGTATGATGAAAATGAAAAAAAAAATTTATGTCCCAGATTTAGATGAATTAACACATTATTAAATTTTGCTATGAAGTTTCTGGAAGTCAAGACATAATGAGCAATATAATGAAGTGTTTAGCTTTCATTTTTGAATTAAAGAAGTAGGCAATTCATCAGAAGAAATACAATTTAGTACCAGGAAATTTTTAAGACAAATTTTGTTTTAGCAGATGGATTCTCTTTAGGAGATATTTATGTATGTAATAGTTAACGTATCACAACTTTTTTTTAAAGAGAGAGAGAGAATTATTTTAATATTTATTTTTTTACTTTTCAGTGGACAGAACATCTTTATTTTATTTTTATGTGGTGCTGAGGATCAAACCCAGCACCCCATACATGACACGCAAGCGTGCTACTGCTTGAGCCACATCTCCAGCCCCTATCACAAATTTTTTTTAAAGAGAGAAAGAGAGATAGAGGAGAGAGAGATAGAGAGAATTTTTTTAATATTTATTTTTTAGTTGTCAGCGGACACAACATCTTTGTTTGTATGTGGTGTTGAGGATCGAACCCGGGCCGCACGCATGCCAGGCGAGCACGCTACCACTTGAGCCACATCCCCAGCCCCACAAATTTTTTATTGTACAACTTTTTTTTTAATAAGCTAAATTTGATATCCTGTATTAGGAATCTATGTAATTAAACCTCATTTTTCCATAGCTGAAATCCATTCCCTTAGTGACTACAGTTTTTTCATCCATTCTTCTTTTGAGGAATATATTTTAAGTTATGCTATTAGGTTTAAAGAAGTGCATTCCTTTTACTTTTGTGACTTTAATAAGGCTTGTGGTCTTACTGCCTGCCTTGTCTGTTACTGACACATTGCTGCAGATCTCTGTTGACATGTGTATCATGTACTTTCGTACCTTCAATCTCCATCTATCTGGATTTTGGATCTACCTCTCCCAAATAGCACAAACCATGACTTTAGTTTTCTGTTTGGTGATCTAACTCTCCATTTTAGACTTAACTCTGATGATAATTATGGATACACTGGAACTCCCCTGTTCTTCTACTTTCCATTTATCTGCCATACTCAGCTAGGTTGTTCTTAGACTTGCTTTATTTGGAATTAAAAAAAAAAAAACACAAAACAAAACACTTTTTTGCTCCAGAAGTATGAAAGTGTGCCGCAGTCTAGCTGGGCAAAATAACTGGGAGGTGACAAGCAACTTGAAGGTTGAAGGGGGAACTGCTTTATTATGGAACAACAGCGGTATATATTACCTAACTGATTACACACAGCTTGACTCAATTAGCATCATCCAGATACAGCAATCAGCCAATAAAGAATCCCCACTATCTTAATGGCTCAGTGGCGTTGTCTCACAAATCACTCCTCCTGGCAATCTGCCAGGCACCATCTTGACTTGATTGTGGCCCCCAGCAAAAATGAAACACTGTATTTCTGTTCTTTGTTGGTGTTTTGACATGCACATTCAATATAGAAAGCTGAAACTTAATTTCTTATTCTAAACAAAGACTTTAAAGCAATTTAACTTGAATCTGCCTCTCCTTCCCAATTGTCCTGATTATATTCCTCTTACTGCCCAGGTTTTGTGTTAGTTTCTTTTACTCACATATTTGTTCATTTTAATTGTCTTAATTATTTTCATTGTTTAAATTTTTTATCCAGTGATTTGCTGTTTTCTTTCTCTTGGATAAGTATGTAAGAATAGAATCCTTGCTCCTATGATAGTGAATGTCTTACTCTATAATGCTCTGCCAAGCATCTTTCTACGTTAGTTAACGTTTCACCCCCGTAGCTGTAGCTCAACAATACAAGTTTCCATTGCTCCAAGTCCTCGTCAACATATTTTGTTGTCTGTTAATTTGAGCAATTCTATCAGGTTTTATTTTTTTTTCTCTGATAACTTACAATTTTGAGCAACTTCTTTTTCTCCTACTCTTATTGGCGTCTCAAATTAATTCTTCTCTGAAGTATGTATTCAAGCCCTTTTATTGTTTTAGCATTGGGTGGTTTGTCTTTTGGTTGTTGATTGGCAGGAACTCTTTACGTGTTCTGGATATATGTCTGATGTCAGATGTAAGCACAGATATTCTCCCAGTATGCCCCTTGCCTTTGAACGCTGAACGCTGATCTTGATGAACAAAAGTTTTTCACATCTATGAAGCTCAGTTTATCAGCTTTTTCCTTTGTGTTTACTTTTGAGAAAGATATTTGAATCTATTTTGTGGTCCCTCCTATGCTTCAACCTAGTGAAAGTTCACATGCATTCCCTTTACTGCCGTCCAGTCTCTCTCCTCATGGACTTCCCATTGTCTGCATCATACCACTTGATATTGCCCCAGAGAGCCACATTCCCAGTTCCCTTTCTGTTTTCCAGATTGGAGAGTTTCTGTTGTCCTAGTTCAAGACCATGTCAAATCTGGTGTTAAGAACATTCTGCAATTCTTTTTTAAATTTCAGATGATTTTCAGTCTTAGAATTTCCAGTTGTTTTTACCTCCTCCCTTGTCATTTTCTCTGACAGCATTACCCATTTTTTTACACACAATAGCTTTTTTTCCCTTGAAGCCTCCACCTTGTTTATGTTTGCTGTTTGAACCTTTGTTAATCCTATGTTGACCATCTCAGATGTCTCTGTTGGCACCTGTATCTGGACTGTGCATGACCTTCCCTGTTTCCTTGCTGCACAGTGATTTTGTGTTGGCAGCAGGTCCACCCTGGCCCCTGGAGCCCTACCTCCACTAGTTTGTTCTGCATGCCAGTGTGGCCAGCTCACAAGGCCATGGCGAACTTGCGGTTTTTCTGTTCCTGCTTGTCTGTCTGAGACATATGTATCCCACGGGAATGCCTTGACCTTTTCTGTATGTATGTAAGAATAGAATTGTTAAGGGAGGTTTGTTAAGGGAGGTTTCGGTACCTGACAATAATAGATGTTAAAACTAAATTTCTCCCCCCTCCCTCCTGCTTTTGGGTAGTTTTCCACTTCTGCTGCTTGGGGTATAAAAAAGGTGTGTTAGCAATAAAGATTATTGACTCCTGGATGAAGAACCTTGGTGTCCTGTGTGTCTTTTAACCTCGCCGTCCCTCGCCGGACTCGGCTCCCTTGGCCGGACGCGGCAATTTTGGAGAGGATACGCTGTGAACGCTTCAATGAAGATCCCGGGCCTTTTTTCCGGCAGGAAGTTACATGCAGGCCATCTGCTTGGCCGGATGGAGGTTTGGTTCAGTGCTTCATGAGTGTAGACCTCGGGTATGAATTCTGCCATTTTAATAGACACTCTGAAGTGTTTGCCGAGCCTCTCTAATTTGGAGGGAGTTGAACTTTATACTCTTTCTTCCCCCAGAGCAGTGCCTGCACTCCATGCTCCTATAGGGCTCTTCCTGGTGTCTTTCATGCATACCTGCCATTCACAGTTCAATTAAATAGCATGGGAATTTTACATGCAGCCCCTCCTCGTGGAGCTCTTCATAGGTTGGATTTCTCACCTCCGTTTAGCCACTCTGGCGGTCTCACACTGTCACTCAGAGACATGAGCCTGTGGCTGTCAGCTTTCTGGCTGACCCTCCTGGGTGACCAGTGCTGGTTGGACTTCTGGGGGCTACTGAATACAGTGGGGTCTTACACGGTGCAGTTCTTTCTTGGTTCACCTTATCTACTTTAAGGAACTCTCTAGAACCATCAATTTATCTACTTTGTCACTACTGGATCAGAACTATCCAGGTTGACACTGAGCTCGTGGATCTCTGGAGCTGTTCTGTGTCATCCTACCTTCCCTTGGCTCTTGGTTTGCATTTTACCATTTTATTTCTACCCATCACTCAGTTGTTTTTCTAAAGGGTGTGTCAGTCTTGATTGTTTCTTGCTCTAGTGTCCTTTCAATCATCTCTTTTCTCTTTAAACACATTTAAATACTCATTTCATTTAATAACCTGTTCTCTGCCTTATATTAGGAGTAGGTATGTGGGAGGGGAGGTTGCCCCTTCTGGCTTTAACTTATGATGACTCATTTTCTTATGCTTACTGAGGTATTTTTATCACAAGTTTTCCGTGTAGTATATATTAACTGTGGCAATCCATTGAGCATGGACATCAAAATGCATTTCTACAGAGAAGAGTTTGTTTTATTCTCTTCTACCAAAATATAGAGACATAACCACTACTGGATTGCCTTAATGTTTGACTTGATATTTTATAAGCCATATTGTTATATCAGTAGTACAGTGAATGGGGGCCCTGAATCCATAGGTGGTTACAATTATCAGCATGCACACGTACGTGCGCACACACACACACACACACATATTTTTTTTTCTTATTTTCTTCTAACACTCTGTAGAGCATTGAGACTGAGACAGTCATTCCCACAACTGCCCCTGCAGCAGCCATGTTCCCAGCCCACCACTACAACTGCTCCTGACCGCATCTTACATTCTTGACCTCAATCCAACTTTACCTATTGCTTGGGTCCAGGACATAGCTCCTTTCAATGCTCCATAAAACCCTAAATAGAACTTTCATTTATACCCCCAATAAGCCATGTGATTTTTTTAAAGAACTGTTTAACATCTTAGCCATCACTTTGGAATGCTATAAAAGCCAATTTCCCCCCCAAAAGTCTTTTTTTTAAAAAATTTCATTGGAAGTAGAGATTTTCCTATGTTGTATTTCATGTATTTTGGCAATATTGTTAAGTACACCAAGGGTTCTAACTTTTCTTAGGGGTCTTTGAGAATCAGTCCCATTGCCAGCACGAGACGTCCTTCCTTATGTATGGCGATGCTGTTGGTTTTGTGAATTCTCCTCTGTCTCATGTGAATCTTGCCACATCTCCTTTTCTTTGTTGTTAAGCATTCATTTTCTTGATAAACCTTAATTTGTATCCCTCATTCAATTTTAAGTATCTTTTTCATTCACTGAAACATAAAAATAAATATGCATTGTTTACAGGACTCCTTCAGGTGCCCAGTGGATAAATTGGGACTCATTAGTCATTTCTGATAACATTAAGAGGACATCATAGTGCTGTGGTTTGTGCTTTCTTCTTTGGCCTTCCAGTTGCTGCCCACTCTGGCACTGTGGTCTGTTGCTGTGTAACTACAGTACTGTCCCCAGGGTCTCAGAACCTTATGCTGATTGTCAGGGGACACAGGTGCTGGCACTGCACAGCTGGGTCCTTGGCTTGGGACTCTTGCTGCCATCACCAGGATGTCAGCAGGCCCTGGTCTCACTGGAGGCCCAGCTGGGGAGAATCTGCTTCCAGGATGCTATGGCTGTTGGCAGCATGGTGTTCCTGTCTGGAGATCATGCTGAAGGCTGTTTTTGTGGCCGTCAGCTGGAGGCCACCTTCCGGGCTTATAGGCCTCTCTGATGACAGCTCAAAGTGTGGCAGCTGCTTCCTTAAAACCAACAAGGGAACAAGTCTGACACCCAGACAGAGGGGCACGTCATACAGGGTGCTGCAGACATGCAGGTACAAACACCACAGGCTCCTGCCCATGGGGTGGGTCAGAAGGAGACCTCAGTCTTGTCCCCATCCAGAGAGTGTTCAGAGCACAGGAGTACCAGGAGGCCTCGGCTTGTCCCCATGCTGCTTGGGTTGTCCTCGCTCTCTATCACCTTCTCTGGCAGCTGGGAGGGTATCTTCACTGTAGCTTCCCCAGCAGGGCCCATGTGGTCAGCCTGGCATAGACAATCTTGGGCTTCCCACACCTCCCGCTGTGACAGCTCACCTCTTGACCAGCCAGAATTCAACTTGAGATTTAAAAATTACACAAGTATAAATGTTCAGCAGTCATTTAGCTTAGTAGCACATTATTAAAATAGACAGTGTGATTGTTTGCACACTCTTTCATTATTAAACCATTTTTCCACTTTTCTTAAGGCCCATTTCTTCCTCTGGGGTTTCTGGGACACTTCTAATTATCTTCTTTCTCCTGCTCCTGACTTGCACCTTGGCTCCGTGATCCTTGGTTCAAGGCTGGTTTTCCTCCAGATTGTTCAAGTTGCTACTTGGTTCTCCCTTTGTCTCCAGTGTTATGAGTGAGACTTCTGGTGTCAACTGGATGTTTGTTTCTCTGTACATAATCAGATAATTTTCCTTTAGTGGCTTTTAAGAGTTTCCTCTTTGTCTTTGGTTTCCTAAAACCTGACAGCCAGTGTTATCAATTTTGGTTCACTTGCTCGTGTCTTTGTGGCCCTCTCATTTATGGAGGATGATTCAATGTGATTTTTTTCAGGTCTAAGAAGATTTCAATGGTTATGCTTCATTTGTCTCCTACATTATTTTTATTTCCCTTTTCCAGAAATTCTAGATCCTGTACGCTCCTGAGTCAGCTTCTAGGTTTTTTCTTTCTTTGGCTAAGTTCTTGAAGAATTCCCAAGAATGAGTTCATGGCTGTGCACTTTACATTTTAGAGAGCTCTGCCAGTATTTGGTGATGTCCAAGTTATTATTCCAGTGATACAGTTTCTATTCTGCAGGATTTCTATTTAATTTGCACATATTGTATTCTCTCTCACTTTACATTTTTCTCTTCCTTGGCTACCAGTTATTTGGTCTTTGAATTTCATGTTTCATGGAGGTTTCTCCCTCTGACAGCAGACAAGTCTTGTTCATGCTCCTGGCTTTCTCTGTTGGACTCCACACCTAGGCAGCCTTGTTGGGAGGAGTGGCAGACCTGCTGGAATGACCACAGCACACACCAAGACATGCAGTGTGTGCTGTGAGACATGGTGAACACACCTGAATGAGTGCATGTTTGCACACGGAACAAATGGTTTACAAGCCGTTGATAACTTATCTTCCTAGGAAACTTAGTGTTTGTCCTCTTGGAAATGAATTCTGGTGTTGTTCTCAATGTCATTTTTATCACTAGTTGAGCACTTTATTGATTTCAGTGCACCAAAATGCATCTTAGTTATGTTGATGAACACTGTTTTAATCCATTTTCCATAAAATGATGGATTTTATTAGTATTTTCTAACTTTTAAAAAATTAGTTTTCAGGCTGGGATATAGCTCAGTTGGTAGAGTGCTTGCCTTATGATCACAAGCCCTGGGTTCAATCTCCAGCACCATTAAAAAAAGTTTTCCCTTTTTAAGATGATGGCAAAAATTCTGTATTCCTTGTGTTTCTGTGAGAACTTTGAGATTGTCCTTTCCGGTTCTCCTTTTTGTTCTTGAAAATTGGACATCTGGAATAGTAAAATGCAGCAACTCTGAGTTCAGAACACCCCTTCTTAGTGCTTTGTTGTTGTGATTTTCTTAATTAGTTTTTTAAAGTGTCATTTTTAGGTATGGACCTCAATAGCTTTACTCAGGCAGCTTAGTGGTCAGTTAATGATTGGACAGGTAACCCCCCCACCCCTGGCATTGGTCTGGAGTCAGTAAGTCTCTAGACTTGCTCAGTGTGTTTTGTGCATGTGGGGCACACCGCAAGATCCAGCCAGGCATTGGAAAACCCTGCCTTAGTTCTCACTGCCTGTTTAGGTCGTGCCTCAAGGTCAGCCAAGGTGACAGCATCAGAATCGTCCCTCTGTCCATGCCTGTGTCTGAGGGTATGTGTCTGGCCTTCCATATTCTCAGGAGTGGGTTGAGGCTTTCTTTCCCAGCCTCACCTCTTGAGCTTTTTGATTGCCTGCTGTTTCTCCCAGTGGCTGTGTTTTCCCCATGGACACCTGAGAAGGTTAATAATTGACTCAGTCATTTTGATAATTTTCCCTAGATCATAGCTTTCTGGACAGAGCAAGCACCAAGTCTCATCAAATAAGATGGCCTGAGCCACCTTCCAGGGTACCACAGGCAGGGCAGAAAATGACAGTTCTCTGGAAATAAGGCCATGCAGGAGCCTCGAGCCTGCCCTTCCTGCAGTGCTGCCAGGCTGTGGTTGCCCTGCAGCTGGGAAGAACTAGTGAGGAGTGGGCATGGGACAGGAGAAGAGGAAGCACCACAGAGTTCACCATCAATGGCCACTCTCCATGATAATTGCTCCACAGATTTATAGGAAGCTTGTTTCTAATTTCTATATATCTAAAAAATTGGTTCTGGCAATTTTTGTATGTTTTCTCATTGCTTTAATAGAAGAGAAAATGTTTAGAGTGTTTTACTCTGCCATTTTCATTGATATCCTACTAACTTTTATTTCACTCACAATATCATATATGAAAAGTATTAGTATCAATCTGAGACTCCGTATATGACCAAGGGAAAGCTAGTGCTAAGCAGGATTATGTCTTAGGTGAAGTCTTTCCTGTAGACACGAGTTGGACCCTGCACCAGGAGTTGACCATGGTCCTCACTGACGTTTGTGCCCCTCTGCAAACACACATGCCCTGTGTCCCATTCCCAAGGTCTCTGCTAGCTCATGAGGATAATTAGTGTTAAATGTTAATGACTCTAGTGGCACTTTCTGTGATCATTCAAGTCACATTTTCAAGGTCACCCAGGGCTTTTGTGTTTTCATCCAAGGGAGGGAGCATGTGCACAGTGTCTGCTATGTGAGATGATTAGTCTGTCCTGCAGAGGAGCTCCAAGTAGGACAATGTTCCCAGACAGGTCAGGTAGTGTGTGTGTGCAGTTAGATTTTCTTTTATTGAAAATGCCCAAACATAATCTTATTTAAGGCATATGAACACCACTGGATCTCCTGTTACCTCATTTATTGTCTATTTACATATGCAAAATATTGATGGAAATTATTAGATAAATGATTATGGTTTGGATGTGAGGTGTCCCCAAAAAGCATTGTGTGAAACAATGCAAGAAGTCTTAGAGGTGGAATGATTGGGTCATAGAGCCTTGACCTAGTCAGAGAATTGATCCCCTGACAGGATTAATGGAGTGTGACTGAGGGCAGGTGGGTATGGCTAGAGGAGGTGGGCATTGGGGATGTGACCCTGGGGTATATATTGTGCATGTGACAAGTGGAGACTCTTATCTGCTCTCTGATCATCATGTGAGCCACTTCCCTCCACCACACTCTCTGCCAAGATGCTCTGCCTCACCTCCAGCTCTGAGGCATGGAGTCCCCTGTCTATGGACTGAGACCTCTGACACTGTGAGCCCCCAAATAAACTTTTACCCCTCTTAAATTGTTCTTGTCAGGTCTTTTAGTCACAGCAGTGAAAAAGCTGACTACAACAATGCTCCAAATCAATTCCTTTTTCTGCTACACAGAAAAAATAAATTATTTTTTTAAGGAATGGAAATAATTTATTTCTTTATAAGGTCACATTTTTAGTTCACAAAATAAATGAAAACCTTCATCTAAAAATTTTGAGCATCTCCCTTTTCAAATAAGTTGATAAAAATTCTTAGCAGTTATTTAGAAAGTATTGGGTATAATTCTAATTTATTACTGTTTCCTGAGAACACAGACACCCTCTGTGTATGTGTGTAAAATTGCAGCTTCTGGCTGCTGTAGTCAATATTTAAAGTGCTAAGATCAACACAAAAAATCTCAGATTCTGTCAGAAAGGAACTATTTCTACTGCTTAGAAAATGTCCTCTCTGCCCAGCCCCTGCACTAGTTTTCTAGCATGTGATTTTGGTACAAAGCCACAATTCTCCTTCCAGCCAGTGCTGGGGATGTCCTTTGAATGTTAAACCATTCAGGATGATTATTCCCCTCCATGCTGCATCCATTGTCCCTGCGGCCACATGGATGCTGAACAGACAGCACCTACACTGCGGGTGTCACTTGTCTGAGGGCTCACCTTGGCACACTGGCTTCCACAAAGAGGTGGCTGCTGAGATGTCGAGATGTTGAGATGTCAGTAGCATTTGACTTGTCTGATGCAATTCACATCAGATTTGCAGGGTTATGAAACCTCATTAAGGGCAATGCCACATATTTGGATTTTTTGACAGCTTGACTTGGTTGTGGCCAGGTGACCTTTATATTAATGAAGATTAGGTTAAAGCAGTGAATTAATTTTACACAAATGTTATAAGTTGGGTTCTCAGTAGACTCCAAAGTTTTCTCTAGCTCCAAAGTCATGCTGTTGGGACTTTCGTCAACACCATTTACTACTGATGTGCTTGTTACATTTCATTCTAATTAGTCCTTAGCATGTGTCAGGAGCGTGTTAGCCAAACTTAATTTATGTGGTTTTCCCCTTTATTGTTCCTCTTCCCTATTTAGTTGAAAATTACAAGATAATTTCCTTTGCAATCAGTTGAAAGAGGCTCAGCTGAGTTAGAATAAGCTGATTAGTTGAACATTTATGGTGAACTGTGGTGAGTCTTTGAGGAAGATGTGTCACTTATGATTTTCCCACCAGAAGTGAGATTTTGCTCCTGCCTTGGGGAAGGTCAGCCCAGGGCACTGGTTTTGCTGCAGTGCAGGTGATGGACAAAAATTTTCCAGGTGTCAAAGAAAAAATAGAGATGCTAGTAACAGAGTCAACTTGTCTTCCTCCAGGGGAAGGTCTGGACCTGCCTCCAGCCTGGACACTGGCCCATAGTTGCCCTTGACCCATAGATTCTGTGATTCCTGGCCCAGTTGTGATGGCGTCCTCCTCCTCCTTGTGCCCTGTTGTGTCAGCTCTTCTGAGGAACCTTTGTTCTCTTTGAAAGCTCTGCAGGGTCCCTGTGAGCCAGCTGTGTGGAAAGAAAGCCAGGCCCCTGCACAGAGACTCCACACGCGGCTGGGCCTTTCTGGTGTCCCTAGCCAGGGATGTTTATTGAAGGTGAGATTTCATGTTCTTTTCCATATTTAGGACTTGCTGAATCGAGGGGCAGAGGATGGCTGGACACTCTGGTGGAGGCAGCGTTGATGACCACTGTCTGCCAGGGTCAGGGTGGCGTCAGGTTGTGTTGTGACAGCATGCTGTGGTCCACGACATGCTGGGAAGTGGACACACAGCCCACCACTGCGGCACCGTTCAGAACTCTGCCATGAAAGGAGCGCGGGCCTCCATGTGGCCCTGCTGGGCTGCTCTTTAAATTAAGACTGGTCCCCAGTGAGAATGAACCCGAAGATACATCAGAAAGTAAACATGACAACAGTGAACATAGCCGTCACCCATGCACTTAGTGTCGGGGTCTGTGGGCAAGAGGCCTGAGGCTGGGGGTGGGGCTGATGGGCCAGAACCCAGAGGCAGGCCCGGTGGAGGCAGAGGTGGACAGGCCCAGGCCCCAGGCTTGCAAGGGCTGTCTGAGGCAGGGATGGGGGACCGGGCCGACTATGCACCCAGATGCAAGGCTCACATTCCACCTCTGCCCAAGCTGGAGGCAGCTGATCACTGCAGGGGACCAAAGAGCACTGCCCACTGTCAGAGGGTGATGACAGCCAGGGACAGGAACTTCCTCTGGGCAGCCGTCTAGACTTCATCACACAGGACAGCCTGGGTGAGAAGTAAGAACTGAAGTCCACGTCCATCCCAGTGACATCTGTAGTGTGGGGACACAGTCAGTGATCTCCACCCACGCTGTGGTTTGAGTGTCCCCTGCACAGCGTAGGAATTCGACTGCTGTCATGATGGTCGTGAGGTGATGGCAGCCTTCTTATATGCCAGGACAAACCCTGGCAGGACTGGGTGAGCTGCTGTGAGAGCGTTTTGTTTAACATGAGGCGCCTCTGACTTGCCACCTCTGCCTGCGCCCGCTCTCACCTGGTCTCCACCATGCGATGACCCAGCATGAGGCCCTCACCAGATGTGGCTGTCCAATCTCGAACTTTAGTTTCTAGAAAAGTAAGAAATCAATTTCTTTTCCTTATAAGTTATCCAGTCTCAGGTATTGTGTTATAGTAGCAAATGATGGACTAGGATAGACAGGGTTGTTGCAAAAGTTACATTGGCTACTGTCTGTCAAGTGCTCAGGGTGGCATCTGACACAGTTATCGCTGAAGAAAGGCTGCCTTTATGGTTGTTTTAATGATAAAAAAAATGGTATTGTTTTTCCAGGACAGATGGTCATACAATCTATTCTAGTGTATTTACTGTTTCATCCTAAAGTCTACACTTCTGTCACCCGAGGGAATCTCCCTGTGTCTGCTGTGTGTGCAGCACCTCCTTTTGCCCTTGGGGGGGCCTCTCCCTCCTGCCCATTCCCCCAAGGAACCTTACTGGCTTGGTCAGTAGGAGCCCTGGCAGAAGAGAATGATGTCAGCAGGCTCTTTTCCTGACCCCTGGGTTCCCCAGGCTGGAGACAGGGGTCCATCAGGTGGCTGCCACACCCTCTCAGGGTTCTGGCTCCTCTTGCTGCTATGGCTCCTTTAAGCCCAGGACTGGGCTGGCTTTGCAGTGACCGGTCCACACACTGCGCTGGCTTTGGGTGGTTCTCCCAAATCTTGCTCCTTCCTTAAACCAATGGCCCTCTGCTAAACTGTCCTCCACTTTTCAATGTGAGTGACCTTTGTCTTCCTGACAAGGGCACACACAGTCACACTGCTGCCCTCACAATCACACCCATGTCATGGCTTCTGTGGCTCCAAAACTGTTGAGAGCCCACTTCGCTTCCTCTCTGCCATGCCCACCAACTAATGCAACTCCTGTTACTTCCTCTGTCACAAAGAGCCACAAGCACCGAGTGCACAAACCCGGCAGAGGAGAGAGGAAGCAGGTCTGGACCTGCATCCCCCACTTTAATTATGTAGGATGTGTTAATCTTTAAAGCATCACTGAGATATTTAGGATGGAGCAGGTGTTTTGAAATTGCATTTTTATCACACTTCCCCGTGTCAGGCATGGAAATTATGATCTCTCCTGTAGTTTCACAATATGCTAAATGTTCCTAGGTAGTTATTATGGATAATGCTTTTTTAACATTGTATTTAGACATTTAGAACTTTTAGGTTAATTAATTTTATCTATTAGAAGAAAGGCCTTTTATGCATTTAAGGCAATGAGATTAATATTATTAACAATAATATTTATTGTGAGCTATGGACATATTTAGAATTCATTTGTATTTAAAAAAATAGTCCCTGCTTGCAAAAATACTCGTCTATTATCAACACATTTTGCAGTTCCCAAATGCAATCTTTGTGAGTAGCTGCATTTTCTGAGTAAAACCTGTTTGGCCACAGGCTCCATATAAATAAGTGGTAATCATTTATTCATGCATAACAGGATCTGAACATCTCTCAAAAGAAGACAAACGAATGGCCAGCCGATAAATGAGCTAGTGCCCAAGATCTCTCCTCAGAGAAATGCAAATGAAAACCAAAATGAGATAGGAACTCACGTTTTTTAGATTGACTTTATCAAAAATGTGAAAGATAACAAGTGTTGGTGAGGATGTGGAGAGAAAGGGTCATTGCTGATGGGAATGTCAATTAGTGTAGCCATTTGGAAAATGGTGTGGAGGCTCATCCAGGAACAACAAATAAGAAAGAATTAGAATTCCCATATAATCCAGCACCCCCACTCCTGGTGGGGCTATCCAGAGGGATTGGGATCAGCATGCTGTGAGACTACTAACAGCCAAGACGTGGAAACAACCTGAGGGCGAACTGGTGATATGGGGTTCCACAGCCTAGGCAAGTACTGAACCCGGAGTGTATCACATACCAAGCAGAAAAGTCAGGTTGGACACGAGGCTCCCCTCCAAAGACTCCACATTTTGATTACCGAGTCCTCTTCCAGAGCACCTTCTGCCACGTCAGTGATGGTCACCTTCACCCAGAGTGTGGAGGTTCCACCTGTAGCCCAGGTAACCCTCACCCTAAATGCTGGGTTTAGTTTTGTGGTGTGGTTTTTCTTCTGTTTTCATCTTAGGCATCATATCTAAATAGTTACTAAAACATATTCTCATAACATGCAGACCTTTTGATAAGTAAAATGGCAGACACAAATTCACACTGTGCTGATGTTTTCACAGGGAAAACAAGCTAGGTTTGGTGGCTCCAGTGCTGTTTTCTTATACTTTGTTTGTCTGCATTTGTCAACAACAATTAGTACATTGAGTATTTGAAATACATTTATAAAAATTGAACAATTAAAGAAGTCTAGAGCCAAACAATAAATGAGTAATACATTACTAAAAGTACACATCATCAAAGGTCAATTTTCTTAATGCAAAAAGAAATCATGCAAATCAATATGCAAAAAGAGAAATAGACCAATGGGAAAAAACTGGCAAATATCACAAACGGTTTTCAGGAAAAAAGATACATAAGAAGATGTAATTATTGTAAGTAATATTAGTTGAGTAATATTCTGTTTTAAATGTTTTATTTCTGCTTAAAGCACATAAATGTGCATTAATTAGGTGTTTTTGGATGTAATTGGCTCCTGCTTTCTTTGTTATTGAATCTTTCCATCCTTCAGTGCTCAGGTTGCCAGTCTTAGTTTCTTTGAAGCCCAGAACTTTAAAACATCTAAATGCACAGGGATTCCTGGTTTTCCTTCAGTCTATTTTCTAACAGTTTTATTGAGGTAGAATTATCACATCATAGTGTTCATGCATTTAAAATGTGTGACTCAGTGATTTGTAGGATGCTTGCAGAGTTGTGCAGCTGTCAACTGAATCTAATTTTAGAACATTTTTGTAAGTCAAAAAGAAAAAAAAATCACCCTCAAACCCATCCCAGGAATCTTCATCCTGATCCCCACTCTCCCCAGTCCTAGGCAGCAATTTCTCTCAGCCTGTCTCGACTTCCCTGTTCTGGGCATTTCATATCCATGGGATCCTATAGTATTTAGTCTCTTGTGACAGACCTCTTTCACTTAGGGTAAAGCATTTCCACAGTTAATCTGCGTTGTAACATGTATCAGTACTTTATTCCTTTTTGTGGCTGGATACTATTCAAATTGTAAAATTTACACACTAAACACATTTTGTTAGACATAATTTTATCTCTTGTTAGTCTGTGGACACTCAACAGTGCTGCCATAGTATTTGCGTACAGGTTTGTGAGAGGTGTAAGTTTCTATTTCTCTTTGATGTGTGATCAGGATTGGAATTGCTGGGTCAAACCGGAACCTTGTGGCCAAGGTCTGTGTAAACAACAAGCTGTTCTCCACAGAATCTGTATCATTTTCCTTTCCCACCAGAGATGGATGAGGGCTCAGGTTTCTCTGAATTCTTTGTGGTGTTTATTGTTAGGTGACTGTTTTATCATAGCAATTCTAGGGGGCCGTGAAATGGCAACCCACTGTGTCTTTGAGTTTAAAATTCTTTTTGTAGAAAAGCAAAAGGGTCAAACTTGTGACTTAAACATAATGTTGGGGCATTTTTAATAGGGAAGAAATGACATATGCAGTACATACGCTCTCCTTTAGCCCTACAGAGGACTTGCAACCCCAGAACATGCAATATCAGCTCTTCTTCATTACTGAGACAGATAACAGTCGACTGTGCAAGTCTCCAGAATACAGTACCTGACTCATGCTTGTGTGGAGGAACTGATGTATGTGAGTGCACAGAGGTCCAGCCCTCGGGATGCAGCATGGCTCTTCACCACTGGCCTGAGAACCTGCGCTCTGCACACGTGCCCAACTAAGGATTGGAATTGCTTTTGCTCCTTAGGCTTTTGTTCCTTTCTGTGTGTACAGAATCTCAGGATCAGTGTAAAAAAAGTGAGCAAAGTTGGGAGACCCAGGTATCTCTAGCTGTGTTGCTCCACTGGCCCAACCTCATCTGCAGTAAAGATGAACTTGTCTCTGGTACTTGATGGACATGATGTGAAGATGAAGCACACTGATGGGTGGGTATGAGCTGTGGCCCACTTCGTGTTTTGATGCTGTGATGTGTCTACACACACCCTGCTCCCACATGCACCTTGGGTCACTTGCAGTGTGCAGAAGGGAAACCCTTCTCTGTGTCAGTGGCAGACAGTGGAGATTGCAGAGCAGCCAGTAAAGCCGGGCTGTGTATTCAGAGCTGCACCAGGGCTTATGCTGCTGCTGCTGAACTTTTTTTTTGCTTCTTTTTTAAATCCTGGGGAGGGTGATTGATTTATGGATACCCTCTTTTGTCAGAGAACCCTAAACTAAACCTTCAAAATGTGAAAGGGAGGACTCTTAAGTTATTACCCCTTTTATAATACAGTTGTCACCTAATAACTACAGCCTGGGAGACACCTGGGAGACAGAGGACATTTTAGTGGATAAAATATGGCTGTAATTAAGTAATGCATATCATCGGTACATCTTATTTAACTCACTTTTTTGCTAATAATATGATCAATATGATTTTCACCGAGGAATCTCTCATCTACTACTTCTTGTTCAGTTCTGTGGCCTGTCTGGTCACAGTGGGCACCTCTTCCCATGGTGGCTGCCCCTGCAGTGGGCATCCCACAGTGACGCAGTCCTCCTCTTGAGCCTTCTGCATTTCCCTTCCCATGTCCACACCAGGAGGCAGTGCCTGCTGTTATCCATAGGCTGTGCTGTTGACTTACCTAACTCGCCCTTCACTCTCTTCCCAATAGATCCCATGATGTCTGTCGGGGATTTTTTGCCCTGAAGAACAGTTTTCCTCCCGGGTCTCTGGGAGCACATTGGCTGAGCCTCAGCTGGGCATGTGTGCAGAGTGCAGGTTCTCAGGCCAGTAGTGAAGAGCCATGCTGCATCCTGAGGGCTGGACCTCTGTGCCTCTGTGCTCTCACACACATCAGGTCCTCCACATGAACACAAGTCGGGTGCTGTGTTCTGGGGACTCACACAGGCATGCCACAACAACTCCAAGCCCAAGCACAGATGCTCTCCACTCTGGCCACAGAAGCTCACTCCATCTCCTCCAGACCCACGTTGATGAGGGTGGGAATTGGTACACGAGGTGTTTGTTTAGGCCCTTTTAAATTGTTTAGTAAAATATGCAATGTTCAAATGTAGCTAGTTCTCCACTGGTGGACAGATTTAACTAATTCTCACTAATTTAGCAAATCTCATATTTATTTCTAGTTTAAAAACAATAATGTATGTTGAGTGCTTGCTATTAGCCTGGCACTGTTTCCATGAATTAATTCATCTATATGAGTATTTTACAGTTACTCACATGATGAGCCCAGCGGGTGCTCCCTTTTGCCATTTTAGATAAGAAAACTGCAGCTTGGTCTCTTGCAGCTGAGGAGAGGCAGAGCTTTGGTGGTACAGGTGACCCACACTGGAGCCTTGTTGCTGAGCACTTGTTATCTGCAAAGAACAGTTCTTATTAGGAAGAACCCATATCTCTTCCACCCTTCATTTGAACAGTGTTTCAAAGACCTGTGAGTGATTAGCTATAACTGAACTTGTATCATGCCTTATCAGAACTCTGTAAATAGATAACTGTGGCATTTAAAAATACATTCATTTAAAACTATATTTGAGGTGCACATAATTTTAAATAAAGAATAAAAACACTGATCCCACTTATAATGTTTAAAATTTAGCTTCAGAGATTTAAAATATCATAATCAGGAAATAAACAGATATGCAACTTTGGCAAATAAAACGAAGTAGGATTGAGCAGGATTATGGGAGCCTTTGGGGGGGCGCTTATTCCAGATCAGGTATTGAGGAGGGTCGCCCTAGGGTGTGGATGGGAAGACCAGGGATGGCCCTGGCCCTGAAGTGGGTGGCTGAACAAGCCCCCGTCAAGAACAGCCAGGAGAGGTAGGCATTGCACGGCTGTCATGGAAGGAAGGCTGTCAGCAGCTAAGTCTAAAAGAAATGGGAGGACAGACTGGGGGACGAAAGTAGTTGCTATTTGCACAAGGCAGCTGGCAGGGTGGGACTCTGCAGAATAAGGGCTGGCCAGTGAGGAGAGCCCTGGGCTCCACACAGGGTGGAGATGGACATAAGGATCTGGGGGTGGGTTGTCCCTCAAGAATGAACCCCCGAGCACTGAATTGAGAACACTGCTCCTGCATAGCTGCCTGCGGGGAGGAAGATCAGATGCGCTCTAGAGGAAGACAGAGTGTCTGGAGCCCCAGAGTGTCTTTACAATTGGCATTGAAAACAAAACCCTAGTCAGAAATCACCGGGGGAGATCAAAGTCAATGAAAAAGCATAGAGTGTGTGCAGGTGTGCGTGCACGCATGCACACACACACACGAAGGCTTATGGTACACCAGAAAGAAACCATCAATGTGGACTTCAGTAAACATATCATTAGTACATTTTAAGAAGTAAATTGTAAGATGGAGATGTATGTCACACGTTGGAATCTACTGAGAAATATGAAATGGAAATATTAGAAATGCAAAAAAAAATTAGGTATGAAATTATGAACTCACTGGATGAGTTTAACAGCAGATTCAACACAGATGGAGAGAGTAAGTGAGCAAAAAAAGTTTGTGGTCAGAGAAAAATATAGAAAAGAGCATAATATACCCAACACATGTTGAAACCTCTAACATGGTTGTAGCTGAAGTTCCAGAAGGAGAGGAGGGAGGAAATATAAGAGAAACTGGATGATAGATGAGAACATCTCCAGAGCAGCAGAATGAGCCAACAGATCAAGAAGCACTAGGAAATCCAGTTTAATATATAATTACATAAATAAATTTACAAAGACAAGACAGCCAAGGACATGACAATCAAGTTCCCAGGAGCTCAAGACAAGAGAGGATCTCGAAACCTGAAGAGATGAAGTGTGCACCCCCCACCCCAGGAGTGATGGTGCTAGTAACCAACTTTCAGCTTGCAGTTGGAGGTCAGAGGTGCATCACTGCCACAGGAGCAACGGAACAGGTGCCAACCTGGGAATCTGTGCACTCTGCACTTCTCTTCAAAAACAAAAGCAAATTAGGGCAGTTTCTGAAAAAGGAAAACATAGAAAACTTGTCACCAGCAAACTTCCAGTAGAGGGAAAACTAAGGCATTTCTTTGAATCACAGAAACATGATCACAGATAAAAATGTGGAAGCTATAAAAAAATGGAAAGGATAAATATATAGATAAATCCAAATAAATATTGGGTGTGTAGCAAAATAATTAGAAAAACCCTATATAAATAATTCATGAAAAACAGAATTTTGTTAAATGCCATTTGATTATTCAAAGTTCCTTATTACTTGGAAAATTGTAAATTTATTTATGTAATTATAAATTAAACAATATTAATCATTTAAATTAATATAATATTCAATATATTATACTACTTATATTTACTAATAATATATGTTGAACTTCCTGGATAGACATTGAAAGAATAGTGATAATTGGTCTGTAACAAGAGTGAACAAGAGTCATCAACAAAGATAATTAAGAAAAGGAGAAAAAATATAAAACTAATAAGATGATTGATTAAAATGCTAATACATCTGTAATTGTGCTAATGCAAATGGATTGAATACCTAGATTCAAGGAGAAAATTTGGCAGATTGGATTAGCAAATTCATGTAGCTAACAGGACCAAAAAATAACCTGTGTAAAATATGCAGACAAAAAGTGGCTGAAAATAAAATGAGAGTAAATTAAATATAGTACAAGTAAACAGTAGGAAAAATAAAGTTGATACATATGGTCTTGCATATAACACTAAAAGGCAAGAAATGATAAATTAGTAAACACAAGTAGGGTTGTTTCATACAGAAGAGACTATCTGACAAGAATGTGTTATTTTAATTTACTATGCACCTAATAAAAAGCTTCAAAACATATAAAGCAAAAATGCACAGAACTTATTAAAAGGGCAACAGATATATCTATAATCTTAGGTTTTACCATACTACTTTGAGTAACTAAAAGAACATCCAAACCAAAGTTAAAAAGGATATAGAATATTGGAAAAGCAAATGTGAACAACTGTGACCTTGCTGAAATTTACAGATGCTGCATGTAATCTCAGAACATATATTGCATTCTCTCCAATATATTCTTTGCCAAATTGAAAATAAGCATGCACACACACAGTCTCTCTCTCAACCACAAATTATTATTATTGAAATTCTTAGCATAATTTTTCTCTTAATAAAACTAGTTTATTCTTAGCATAAATTTTCTCTTGATAAGATTAAGCTAGAAATTAATACTTAAAATATAGCTAAAATATCCCTAAATGTTTATAAATCACTTCTTCTAACAACATGTTGGCAAAAGAAATTACAAAGGAAATTAAAATCTCAATTATGTAACTTAACATCTCAATAATTTAGACAACAGAACAGCCAATAAAATCCAAAGAAATTAAAATAATAAAATAGTACATACAAACGTCTTTAATATTTAAGTGGGAAATAAATGTGTGATACACTTCAACAAACTAAAAGTTGTTTTCCAAGCAACTAATGAAATTGATAAACTTAACATTGATAGAAATTGATTATATTTAAGATTGATTTGTTTAGAAATCAAGTCTTACTACATTCTTGTTGAAAAAGGAACATCATGTTAATATAATTCAAAGAGTTGTAGAATATATTTCCAATTCTTATTAACTGATAAATGATATATATCCTAGGTATATTAAAAGATTTTACAAAATAAATTAAAAAAGTCTCAGACATTAGAGTTAACAAATGGGTAAAAACATTGACAAGTACTCACAAAAGGAAATTGACACACTACAGGGCCACACCACATCAGTGTTTACAGCAGCAGGATTGTGGAAGGAGAGACTTGGACTACAATTCACAGCATCCTTCCATATCTGAGCAGCTAATGATGACAGGGATTGATGAGGGCATGCTCACAGCAGGGTGCCAGATCACAGTGAAGATAAGCATCATGAGTCTCCCCAGCTGATGCCTGAGTCCAACAGCCAGGCTCAAGGGCACACGTGGTCTAATCCCCTTTACATAAAGTTCAGAGCTTACCAGTGTTGGAGGGCAAAATGGCAGTGTCTCAGAGGAGAAGGAGGTGGCCTGGTCAGTGGGGGAGAGTTCCAGGAGAGCCGCTGACCCAGCTCGGGTGCCGTGTGCTTGGAGTGGTGCTACGCAGGCCTGTGTTCCCTTTCAGATGGCTCACGCAGATGCAGACTTGGGACTTAACACACATCTCTGAATATGCTGTACTTGGATGAAATTTTTGGTTTGTTTTCATTTTTAAACAGCAGGAAAGCATTTAAGGTAAAGGAAATAGCAAGTAAAGTCTTTGTGCAGCAAGTGAGGGAGCCGGGTTCAAGGACGGAATTGAGCCCCTGTGCCTGGACTACAGAGATGGAGACATGAAAGGGGGGGGGGAGAGAGAAAGCAAGCAGGGGGACAGGAGGAGAGAGTGAGGGCAGGAAGGAGAAAGAGAAGACCAGAAAGAAAAGAGTGGTCAGACAGGCTGAAGAGGGGCATCCACAGCCTCTGTCCAGGGTCCTGGAACTTGGGAGCCTTCCCTCACAGCACAGGAAAGACAGCCAGGGTTGGCAAGTTTCCAGCTGAATGCATTGGAAAGGAGCAAGTAGGTGAGGGTAGGTGAGCCAAGAGCTGGCAGCATTGGCCAGGAAAAGAGGATGTGATACCTGGGTGTGAGCAGCACAGTGGTTAGGAAAAGGGCCAGCACAGAGTGGATACCAGTGAGGACCCAGGGAGTGGAGCCGGGGGATCAGGGGTGACACTGTGCTTCAGATCCCAGGCTGAGCTCCCTGACTCCAAAATGCTTAAACATCATGTAAGCATATATTTCTCTTGTTTCATAACCCTTTTATCTTAATTGCCTGTATTTGGTTATTAAGAGCTTTTGTATTCTAGCCTAGTAATACTATTTTGTGGATTAACCATTTCAACAGGGGTTTCCTAGTCCATCCAGTTGTATTTATAATCTCATTCGAAGCAGAGTTGTATTATATGTTTGATAGTAGTGGGCCTAACAGTCCCTGCCCAATAGCTGGGCATAAGTAATAAATTTTTCAAAATTTACTACCCGCTGTTAATTTCTCAACTTTTTTTGAAAAAAAAAATAGACTGAGAATTTTGACTCATTTATTAATTATTGTGCCACTTTTTGGGAAAATAACAATGCATTTTTATGAATGTGCCTCTCAGCTTCTTTCCTGAAACTATTTATGCCTGAAAATTATAATTTAAGCTGTCTAATTTGATTGTGACATATGTTTTATTATAAGCAAATGAAAATCCCTCCTTTTGCATAACTATATTTTCTTGCATTAGCTTCAGTTTATAATTGTTTGGCCATTTTTGCCCTATAAACGATTCCATAGGAACTCTATAATAGAGAGTCTGCCCTGCTGTTTCTTTAAAATAGACATATAATGTGAAGGAATTTCACATTACATAAAGAGGATTCTCAAACACTCAACTGCTTCTATTTTCCAAAATGTGCTTATTTACAAAGCTTCTTTATGATGGTCTTCTTTCCTATGAAAGAACCCATCAATTGTCAGCATTTTCATATTTATTACACTTCCTTGTGAAGGTATTTAATATTGACATCTTACTGCTTGAGTCGAGAGTCCTTATCCAACCTGTCGGAGTCAGGAGACTGAGTGGCTGAAGTAGCTGTGGCCTTGGGCTGACATGGGGCACCACTAGGGATATGGAGCCCAAATGGCCTGCAATTTGTTCTTCCACTTGAAATGTGGGTATGTAGCAGGACACACTTGTTGATATTCAGAGGTAAGCAAGGGGAGGGAGACAGGGAGCTGGATCCCCATGTATTTTGGTTCACTGAAGCCTCTTACCCAACATAGAAAACCCCTAGTTCCAACTGAGTCCAGAGGATTTGATCAGAATCATCTCATTCTAAAAGTTTATGATTTCAGTGAACTTAGGAAAAACTCTGTCATTTCAAGAAAGGCCTGAGAAGGAGGTTGACTTAAACAATGTCTTTGATGCTTGCTTTACTCTGGCAAAGTGAGATCAAGTCAAGGTGGAAGGTCTTTTAAAAACTGAAACGTTTATGTAAACACTTGTGGTTTCTTTGATCAATTTTTATCAATAGGGCAACATGCCCAGGTTTTAAAAGGATATTTATTCTTAAATATTATAAATGTCGATTCTTGATTGACAGTGTCACAGGAGAGAGGTGGTGGCACATGTGCCCCTTCATTCATCATAGAAACACAAATTGTTCACTCGCTGCTTGTCAGTCAGATTTCAGAGCTGGAGGGTGCAAACGTAGGATAGTGTGTGTGGTGCTTCTGTGGCAGGTTGGGACACATGTGTGTAATACACGTGAGGTTGCTAAGAGTGCTGTATAGCTCAGGAGGGATGGCTGAGGAGATGGCCAGCTCAGATGTTTTAATGTCATGCTGTCCTGGGGAGACAGGAAGTTTCATTTGCACCTCTCCATAGGGTCCCCACGTGTGGCTGGACAGGAGGATGGAGAACTATGACAGTGTGGGCAGAGGTGGCGCTGCACAGCTGGTTCTGTGGGTGAGGCAAGGTTGCCTCCACTCTCATCCCAGAACATCCATGGACTTACCCTTCGTACTCAGAATTAGTGCAGGAGCTCCCCAGTTGCCCTGCCTGGCTCCTGCCTCTCTGTCCTTGGAGGGGAGATTAGAGGAGAAGCCATCACATTTCCAGAAGGCTGGCTCTGGCTGCACCACTCTCCACATGGGAGGCCTTGGCTGCGGCAGTCCAGTTCCCACATGGAACAGCTCATGGAACTCCTTCTGCTGGTCCCCGTGTGTCTTTCCACCCTCCTTTACATCACTCACCTGGTGACCCTGTGTGAGTGTTCTGAGCAACTCATGAAGCTCTGCAGGCACTGCCCTGCTCTGGCTCCACGTCCCTAATGACCGCATTGCTAATGGTCCTACTGATGCATTGTCTGTCACGACTCTCACCCAAACACCCCACCAGCACTGTCCTCTGTATTCCTCTGTCATGTTTAGACTATTATTATTACCATTGTTAATTTTTATGTCTCCCATCAGACACTATGAAAACCACATAGGCTGGGACTGTGTTCAGTAAACCAACCCATCACCTATCATTTGTGCCACAACATATTCTATTTGTCTAATTTCTGAGTGGATTGAGAGAAGGTAAAAATGACTTGTTATGCGCTGCCTCCAAACCATTTTCATCCTACCCTGTGCATTTGGTAAAATAAATGCTGACCAATCTCATTTTTTCCAATAGATCTCTTCCTGAAATTTGATGAGTAAATTAAATTATATAGAGTGAATGATGTTTACAAAGCAGTGGGATTTTAAAGAATGCCAGCAAAGAATGAATCTGGGTCAAAGAGTAATCTGTGATGAGAATAACTCCTCTGTTTTTCTATGCCACCTGGACTTTCATGTTGACAAACTGGAAATTTCACACGTTGAGTTTCCTTACCCTGGTGTTCACCTAGGTAGATATCCATACAGATAAACTTCAAGGACTAAGTAACAAGAAGAGAACAGAGATAAGGGCTGTGAGGAACCTGTTCTTGTGTTGAAAGTATTCCCTGATTGCAAACGTGAAACTGAACATTTTGCGGGAAGTCTCAAGTCAAACTACTGTAATCAAAGAAGAGTTGATGCCAGCAATTCATAAATCAAGTATGGAGCCAAACTTAGGCAAAACCAGTGGCTGCATTACAGCAGGTCTGGAGGGATCCTGTCAGGGTAAGATGGATGCCCATGAGTCAACGAGAATCCAAGTAAATGGAGGTGGGGCAGGTCCCCATGCCCCAACCTCCAGAAACACCATCGTGCAAATTACAGGACAAACATACTCTTCTTGTAGATACCTGCGCATAAATGTCAGAACCACATTTGTGTCTGCTAATGTTTTTCTTAACTTTTCTATTGATGCATTATAATTTAACAAAATAGTGGGAATTACATATAGTTGTATAACAGTTGTTACATATTTGCACATGCACACAACAGAACAATATAATTTGGTTTTTTTTAGAACAATATAATTTGGTTGTGTCTGCTACAGTCTGAATGTCCCCACCAAATATTGAAATGCATTCCCCTTATGAAATATTAAGAGGTAGGGCCAGTTGAGCCTTCAGGAGGTAATCAGGATTAGAGCAGGTCGTGAGGTGAGGCCCCCATTGCTGTGGCAGTGGGTCTGTAAGAAGGGGAAGAGGCCAAGTCAGCATGCTGCTGTGTCTCACCATGTGACTCCTCTGGAGGTCCCAGTCAGATCCAGCTTCTCAGTCTTGGACTTCCCAACCTTTAGAACCATAAGCTGAAGAAACCTGTGGGCTTTATAAGCTATTCCCTCTGTGCAATTCAGGTTGAGCAATGGAAAATGGACTAGCACAGTGTCCCTATTTATGGAGGCAACAGCTCAGGAGAGTTACTCAGGATGGGAGGGGGAGAGAGATGCCATTTTCATGTAGTTCCTACTCTAATTTTTCTCATAGGATAATTTATTATCCACAGTGAGTATAGAGAAGGAGACTCACCTATTTTAAGCGTTCCCCTCTTAAATTCCTATTCTCTTTCTTTCTCATGGAGACCTCTTTTCCATCATTCTTTCCTTCCCAGCATTCCACCTGGAGATAGCTAAAAGCCAATGAGTTGCAAAGAATGGAAAGGAACATACTTGAATTTCTTTCCTCTTCCATGACTTCCACTGTTCCTCTTTGAGCTTCTTAGCCCTATCTTTCCTGAGAATTTTTGCCATCAGGTGGCCGTGGGATGGGAGAAAACACCTTCTTTGAAGATACTTGAAAACTGTGTGCTCTTTGGAGTCTTTTTCCTAATTCTGGGTGGGAAAGAGGAAGACTCCAGATGAATTAATGTAACTTCAAAGAAAGCAGAAAAACCATCATTTAATGCTGCTTAAACAGACTGTTCTGGGTCAGTCTGAAATTCAACTGTGCACAGATGATTGGTGCTCAAGAGTTGATTCTAGAGAACAGTGGTGATGAGAAGCCTGTGATCTGAATGTTTTGTATGCCCCTCACTCATGAACTGAAATCCTGACACCCCAAGTGACAGTATTTGGAAGTGGGGCATTTAGGGGGTGGTAAGGTCATAAGGGAGGAAACCTCAAGTATGGGGTCAATATCCTTATAAGAGACCCCCAAAAGAGGCCTCTCCTCCAATGGTTTGAGGACACAGCCAGAGCTATGTGAACCAGCCAGACAGGAAATCTACTGGTACCTGCATCTTGGACTTGTAGCCTCCACCACTGTGAGGAATAAGTTTCTGTTGTTTATAAGCCACCCACTGTGAGATTTTGCTACAGCATCCAACAGAAACCAAGATAATCCTAACCAGGGAAGAGCACTTCTAAAACCTAACATATGCCTACTAGGTAGGCAAAACATAATCCCCATTCCTTTAAAAACTACTTTTCAACCACAGGACTTTGGATTAAAGTCTTCTTTATTAATGTCTGCTTATTTCTCAAGCCCAAATCATTAGTTTATACCTGTACTGCTTATGTGCTTATATATATTTTTGTGTGTATATATAAAATACATATGTAATGTATAATATATGCAGGCTTAATTGACATGTAACTGCTGTTGCAGTTACTTCAAATTTTCTGATTCCGTGAGTTAAAACTGGCCTGATTCCTTTTTACACAGAAGAATTTTTATGAATGTAAAAAAAAGGAAAGGCTTCTCAAATCTCTACCAGACTGTCACTCCCACCACTGCCCCTCCCTCCCAGAAGAGGGCTTGCTCCCCTGCCCTACCCACCCCTGGGGCTGCAAGTTCCAGCCTGAATGTCTGTTGGATTGCAGTGGCCTGGGCGATTCTGCACCGGAATTTGGCCACCATCCGCTTGGGCGCTCTTGAGAGTGCGCGTCAGTGGGGTCCGGGCAACAAAATTGCTTTTGTAAAAGATTTGTCCGAGTGCTCAGGGGTGGCGATAGGGGAACCCAGGGCGTGGCCACTGGGCAACCCGCCTCTTCCGGCAGATAAAAGAGAAATGGGCACCTGAGTCTGAGCCCGGGAGGGAGGGTGGTTAGAGCACCCGCAGAGCCCTAGGTACTGGGCTGGGCTGTGGGAAGCGGACCGGATCAGATCTTGCTGGCAGGGGAGAGGGAGCCAAGAAAATGGCGGGGCTTGAGGGGCCTGCAGGGTGGAGGCCCCGAGGGAGGCGCAGCCTGGGAAATCAGGTGCCCCGTGGGGATGCAGCGGTTTTCCGCGGCCGGAAGCAGGTGGCTGTAGCCCCCAGCAAGGTGCTGTGCACTAGGGAGCGGCTGTGGCTGGAAGAGTGCCACCGTGGAGACCCAACGTGTGTCCTCCAGTAACCTGAAACATTTTTCATAAGCCACCAGCCCAGCCTCCCCACATTCTCCCCTGCGCCTAAGCTAGACTTGGGACTGGCGCACCGCCGCGCCTGGCCTCCCAGGCTCTCCCTCCCCTCCAGGGCGCCGCCCAGAGGTAGTCTCAGTGGATCAGTAGTTAACACCAGGCAGCGGGAGGCGGCTCAACCCGAGGCAATCGCCCTAGTGCCTGTTTGTAAAAGCCACGCGCCTGCGCAGCGGAGGGGGCGTCTACAAGGCTTCCCAGTCCTGCTCAGTTCAGGCAGAACACCCAGCGCACGCGTGCATGCGTGTACACACACACACACACACACACACACACACACACACACACACAACCGTGGCGTAGCCGCCTGGCTGGTCCCCGCCCTTAGGGACTAGTGCAGCGAACGCTGCGCCCAGCGCTGCCAACCAAGAAGCCCTGCCATCCGAGGCTGTGCCGCCCAGTGTCCCGGAGTGAGCCCTGCGCCCTTGCTGCGCAGCTGTCACTCGCTCTGCGTTGATGGCGAGCGCTGCGGACACGCACGCTGTCTGCTAGCTGGGCTCCCAGCTCCTTCCCCGTCTAGGCTCAGGCTTTTTATTGAAAGCAGCACTTCCACCATCCGGCTTTTTTTGATTTTCTCTCTCCGTTGGCAGCGACTGAAAAGAGTTGATTGGTATTGGATCCTCTGGAGAGCGGGAGTGAAGGTGGGGAAACAGAAGACCTGGAAGAATCTCGTCTTCAGAAAGGCATCTCCGCCCAGTCGCCAGCCAGCCCGGCCTCTACTTTAATCCTCGCCAGGACAATGGATTAAGTTACTCTTCCTGGGGCACAAGTCGGTTTCAGATTCCTGGCAAAATGAAGGAAAAGGCGATGATCAAGACAGCTAAAATGCAGGGGAACGTGATGTTGAGTGTGGACGGCGGGCGCGCAGGATCTGGGGACCCGCAGTGAGGGGCATGGAGGGGTGTCTCTCCTCGTGGGTCCCTAATTCCACGGAATGACATCCACCTGGTACCCGTGCAGCAGCGCTTCCACCTCTTGCCTGTGGAGCCCCAGGTGCCAAGGATCACATGTTTATTTGCAAATACCAACTTGGTGGCTTGGCATTCGCTCTCCTTTGGGCATGGGCTTTGTGTCTGAGCATAGACTGCGATGGACGTTCACCCAGTGTCACCTCTGAAGCGTTCACACTGTGTGGTGGTCCTGGGCTTGCAGACTTGCCCTTCATGCCAGCCCTGCAAGGCTGGGGCAGCAACCTCCTGGCTGGCACTGGCTGTGCCATGTTGCTTGGTTGAAATTCATTATAAAATCTTACTCTGTCTTTTATTCTCCCGACATTGCTTTTGGAAACTTTTTTCTGATTACAATTGGATGATTAAGAGAAGAAAAATTATTTGTACACTCCGTGCTCTTGTTTGGTGTTAATCAATGAGTAAAAGAAATACTACCAGTGGATAGTTCACAACTGCTGTTTTAATTCTCAGGATGAGTCTATTTCATAAATATTGTGAGAACTCACAGACTAATCATTCAATCTGCCATTTACTATACTGAAAAAGAAACAGGATTTTCTAATCTCTTGGAACAAAAAATGATTTTGAAAAGTAACTGTATTTTCATGAAATATGTTTGAAAATTCATGGGGCAGGGGCTGTCACTATGTTGAGATCCTGTGTATTGAATAGAGGTATAGCCTATTGCAGTCATTCCTGAGGTCAGTGGAAAATTTTGTTATCCCAAGGATATCACTTCCTGCTAAATTCCCCTGCTCTGTGCATATGAACTTCTTCCAGAAACTGAATTGGTGAGTAAAGTTTGATTAAAAATGAAAGTCTTTGGGGACTGCACTATGATCAGTGGTGACTCTCCCTCTCCTGGGGGATTGGTGAGGGTTGGACACGCCTTTCTGACCAGAGTGGTATCAGAGGTACTTGGAAGGATCAGAGGTCTGCAAGCCATTTACCTTGGGAATCCTGTAATTGATGGGTGTTGGATTTAAATGAAGGTTGCAGTCTGGGAATTCCCTGTATAGGAAAAGCAACTTTTTCCTCTTGCTTACTAGAATTGACTTAGGCCTTTGGTCATTGATTTGATGTATCTGTGATACCATGAGCCTGGAAACTTTTCAGAATTATAATCTTCCCCATGCTATGTCGGATAAAACACCTGGATCTGCACTGTGCACAGTAAGAGTTTTCTTTTCAACCATTTGAACACAGTCTGACACCCACCATGAAGCTCTCCCTGTAATGACGCAGGTCAGCAGAGGCTCTATTAGGAAAGTTAGTGGGTTCATGGGGACACGGCCTCCTGTTGGGGACCCTTTCCTTGGATCATCAGCCTATGCTCATGAGATGATTTTTAGGGGGGTAGCCTTTGGTACTGCAGTATTTCCCGTATCTGAGGTACTTGGGACACCACTCTTGCTGTTTCTTACACACTGGTGGTCTGGAGCTGGTACTAACTGTGGTCATCGCAACATGGATTTTGAAGAAAATGTGTCTTCTGATAATGGGTTGCAGAAATGACTTCAAGGCCTCAGGTTCTGAGAGTCCTCACCATGTGTCCCAGTGATGGATGCTCAGCATGCATTTTCTCTTTCCTGGTTGTTCAGCATCCCTTCATGGAATCACAAACACTGTAATTAGACTCCTTTGGGAAATATAGATTAACCCTGTTTGTGCAGAGAAAAGGTCCAAGCCTTAGTCCATTTCCCACAATTTTCTAGGTGTGGGAAGACCTTAGCATGTTAGCAGTCTGTAGAAAATCAAATAGCAGGAAGAAATTCCCAAATGATAAACAGACATTCAGCTCAGGATATTTTGTAAAATGTCTTAAATAAATAAAACTTGGTGGAGAGGGCTGTCCTAGTTTTCTGCAGAGCCCCAAGCAGGTCTTTAGGGCCTGCGCCCTCTGGGTCTGGGTGTTCTCGTCTTTCTATAACCCATCCTGGTTACTGATTGCTTTGCATTAAACCTGTGCATCATTTGCTCTTTGAACCCTCTGTGTTATTACCAAAAGATGTGCTGCATTTAAAATTTTTAGCATTGATTATTCCCTCCAATGATAACAGTTTTGCCTGGTAAGCCCTCAAGTGGATGAATTTGTTAAACGGATGGATGGATGGTCTTTTCCAGGACTGTGTGGCCTGGGCCTGGCCTTTGTGAGAAAGGCTCAAGGCTTCAATTGTACATTACTATCTTTCATTTCAAGAACACCTTCATGTCTAAATCAGGTAACAGGAGAGAGAATTCCATACGTACAGATTTTTTTCACCACTTTTGTAATAACATTGAACCATATGCTCAGTTGACTATTAGGTAACTGCTGCCTTCATGCAGTTTTTATTGGGGGAGGTAAATACATTTACTCCCAGGCCAATGTTTTTCTTTTCCATTTATTAGTTTAAAGTAAATGCAACAATATAGGAGAATTTTGTGAACTGCTTTGGGAGCCAATTATATCTAACAAGACCATGGTTAGAACTCAAGAGCGTGCCCCCAGACTTTGTAGGTGTTGTGTGCTAAGAACACAGGAGTAGACAGAACCAACCAGAAGTCCCCTTTGGTTGTGTGTGGCTTGCTGGCAGGGTGGGAAAAAGGTTTCCACTGAGTCGGTGGCTCTTAGCAATGACTGGGTGGTATTGAGAAATGCAGTGGTGTCCGCAGTCATAGTGTTCACCAGTGGTTGGGGATGGAGGTCTGCAGCCCTGCCTTGTGCTGTTCACACTCTCCTCTGCCTGGCCTCCCTACTGTCCCCAACCCCACACTCTCGAGATGCAAGTTAGCTGCCCTGGCTGCTGCTGGGCAGTAACGGGTTTAATGGTGGTTCTGTGGTGTGCTGAGGTCCAGAACCACAGGATGAGACATGAACTTTCAAAATCTGCCATCAAGGACTCAGGAAGTAATGGAGAGACTGCAGGGAGGCCTTTAGAAAGTGTGCAGTGGGGCCTGGTCTCAGCCGTTGTGGAGGAAGCAAAATCCAAGGAACGACGGGGAAGATAGGCAGTGAGGGGAGTGGAGAGGGAAACAGCCACCTCAGGAAAACACAGAGCCAAGGCACAGGTCTTCTAAACATTGACCTTAAATGGACACCTAAAAACATAGAGGACATGTTGACGGGGTCACAGGAGCATCTCGCTGCTCTTGAATTCTCAGTGAAATTGGTTCCCTAAGGAAGACAGATGGGTGGACGCATTAAGTAATATTTATGCCAGGTGAATGTGTCTGTCTCCTCAAACATTCAGCAGTTTTTATGGTGAAAAGTTTCAAAATCCTTTCTTCTAGCTTGAGTTTTTCCTTTAGGTTTTCTGGGCTCCGTTGTAACCCATGGAGGGGGAAAAGCAAGACTGTTTGAAGAAGCAAAGCTGTGCCTCGTTCTCTCTTTTTCATGCCCTGAAAAGAGTGATTGTTTTCTTTGAAGGATGGCATTGTTTGTTTGTGATTCACCTGAACATTTATTTCACAAGAAACAAAGTGGGAGCGAGGAGGTGACTGCCTAGCTGGAGACCACGGCCAGCGGAGAGGTTCTGGGATTGGCCAGGATGGGAGCAGCCTCTGGGCAGCTCTGGGGCCTGTTTTCCTCCCCTGGGAAATGTGGGCATTTGAATAGATTGTTCCTGAAGTCCTGTTTGATGTCCCCTCCCTGTCCAGGTAGTCTTATTGCCATCTCTCAGTCTTACTCCTGGAGCATGCTGTGGAAGTCCCCTTCCCTGCCACAACAAATAATCTGCTGGCATTGTGGTCTGATCTGCACTGACCTACATGGCATCTCCCAGCTCATCATCAGTCTGTCTCCCACATGTTACCATCTTCCGGTAAAATGAAATAGGTGGCATAAATTTATGTGCCTCTAAGTTGCAAGATCTGGAGTGCTCCAACTACAGTGGCAGAAGACCAGGGCAGAGGTGTGAACAGCATGTGTGAGTGGAGAGTCGGCACATGGCACACGTGTAGGGTGCACACACAGGTGTTATAGGAGTGGCTATCCCCTTCCTAGTCACAGCTGTGGTTCTGCAGAGTAGAGTGGTCATGGGCACAGCGATCTTGACTGCTTGACTTTCTTGACTGTTAAATAAAAATCATGGTTCTCTGATAAGGCGGGATCGAGCGCCTGGTGTCGTGCTCACTGCTGCTCATCTGTGCAGATGGAAGGGAATTACTGGCTGGCCAGGCTGGCCATAGGGTCTGGCCATAGGGGCACCTGGGAGAAGCCTGGTGGATCACCCTGTTCTCACTGATTTGTAAGGTCTTCCTTTCTGTCATTTCCCCCCTCCTGCTACAGTAGTGACCCTTTGAACACAGCATTTAATTTTACTTCAACTAATTCTCATTTTATGATTTTGGTTATATATGAACAACATGTAGTCAAACTTCTGAGAATAGGCACCCAACCGTAAACTTGAGCAAAGCAAACTAACAACCTCAGTTTATCTACAAATGGAACATGTAGGGTTGGTTCCGCCTCAGTATCAACAGCTCCATTTGTTATATCTTTGTCTTCTGTATTTTGGGGAAATAAGCCAAAAGATCAGAATTATTTGATCATAGGCTGGCTTCTCTCTGCTAAGGCAAAAGAAACATATTTTTAATATACTAGCTATAATTATCTGTAAGATACAAAGGTTTATAGTTAAATACTAATTTTTTCCCCAGATATTTCTGTTTACCAGACCAAATCAAGTCTTGAGTAAACATTTTGCAAAAGGAATTTTTTTCTTTTGCAGTTCTTCTTTCTTTGACTCAGTAAACTCTGCCTGCATTCACAAGGTGCCACCCTTTCATTTCAAACATTATTTAATAGCTCACAGTGGCATAGAGCCTTTTATAGCTCACAATATAGTTTTCTGTACATGGTGTCATTTTCTTAGGGCAGCAAATTATGTTGGCAGGACAGTGTTTGGGTTTTTTGTTGAAAGGGTGAAACTTGGAGCAATTACATGACCTCAGGGAGGAAACCAGGTGCACGCCATGTCCGGCCAGGTCCTTGCAGTCCACAGCATCTCATTAGGAAGTTCTCCACTCTCTGGTCACTCCTAGAAGGACACACAGAGTCTGAGAGATGGGGATGTGAAAGTTTCTAGAGCAATGACTCTTCCGCTCTGTCTTTATGGCATCTCTAGCCTCTTCTGCAATACATCTGGGCCCTGGAAACTTCACCATGGCTGAATGTTCCATTTGTTAGGATCTTCTGCAGGGAAAAAAAGGAACTTGATCAGTTTATGGCAGTATCAGGAAATGATAACCCCCTGCACTCGTGAGCCACTTCAACCATAAGAGGAGGTTCTCTTGGGAGCCCCTAACTCCACATCGTGGAAAATAGCTGCATTTCCTGAGAACCCTGGGCTGGAGTATCCCATGCCCACTGCAGCAGCAGCAGAGTCTCCACCCCAGATTTGTAGAGCAGTATTTCTCTGTGTCAGGGGAATTTTACAAAAATTCATTAGCATAACCAGAAAAAACACAACTTTAAATCACAGTGAGAAAACACCCAATGAATGCTAAGGCTTTAATATGTTTTCTAGCACTAATTTTTTCACCAATGTAGAGAAATGGAAACCCTGGACATGGGTGGAAGGCACTAAACTTTGAAAACCTTTTCATCCTAACTGCTAAAGTTGTCTATCTACATAGCTTATGACTCAGCCATTTTACTCCTGGTAAAATGAAATGTATAGCTGTGTGCCTCCAAGAGAATGTGCAAGAAGGCTTGTTGTGCAGTGTCAAACTGGAACCAACCCAATCTCCATCGGCACTGTACTGTACTTGTACCCACTATCCAAGTACACAGATACCTTGGTGTACTAGGACAGTGGGTACAAGTACAGTACCAGGCAGTAGTGAGGTCATTCCACTTCACACTCAAAACCGTTCAACTTCCTCAACTGTGACATTGAGTAAAGGACATCATACCTGAAAGAATGTCTAATGTAATTAGTTACATAAAGTTAAAAAATTAGTCAAAACCAAAATATGGTGCTAATGGATATTGATGTAGTGCCCATAACAGAAGAGATAACATTTTCAGAAAAATTAGGGGAATTATGACCATCTAAATTATAGTAGGTGGGCCATGGAGAAAGGAGGCTGGGGTGTGGGGACTGTGGCTGGGAGGCACACCCAGGGGCTTCTGCAGCATGGGTGGCACCTGCACAGGCTGCTTCCTGTGATTTGGTTTTCTGTCTATGTGCACAAGTTTGGAGTACTTCTGTGTACCTCTATCGCATTCACAGCATGTAAAGATTTTGAAATGTGTTCGTATTTACTGAATCAATGTCCTGTGCCACTCATAGGTGGACATAAGTCCCTCATTCCTGTGGAGGGAAATTGCAAGTGTTGGGGTGGCCGAGGCCATGATGTTCAGTGTGCCTCCATATCTAAAGGCATGGCTGTGTGCCCACATGCAGTGGCCATTTAGAAGTTGCTGTGTGGAGTCGTGAGTGGACTCAGAGGACAGCAGTGGGGAGGGGGAGGGGGAGGTCTCCAAAGGAAGGGGCCATGGAGCACCCAGAGGAGACATACCAAGACAGGAAGCTAGGGGACAGGCGGCAAGCTGCCACTGGAGTTTTCGGGAACAGGCATCCTGGCTGAAGGAGGAGGGTGGACAGCTACTCTCTCCACGTTGGCTCCGTGGCCTTCCAAAGTAAGCTGTGTTGGCAGGAGAACAGGGTGAGAGAAAGCAGAAGTGAGGAGAAACCTCCTTATCTCTCTGAGAGCAGGCGTCATGCCCAGCCTTGCCAGGCACGTGGTGAGGCAGGGTCACAGTGAGCCTGCTGGACCCAGGTGTGGAAACGTGAAGTTTGCTTTCCATTCAGATCTGTCACTCTAATAAAGTAGTTTCCTGCATTCTGAGTAGTTGGTTATATGAATTATTGCTGATGATTTGCTATTATATAAGAAGGGAGATTGAAGAATGCAGGCTCTGGACATTTATTAATGTTTAGAATTACAGCTGTGTATGAAATCAAGGACAAATGGAAAGAAATGCCCGCTTTTCCCTCTTTCGCTCCCTTCCTCGTCCTCTTCCCTCCCCCACTCCTCCCCTGGAACATTGATGTACCCTAGACTAAACTTACACTGCCACCCAGCATCGTGGACCACCCATATCAGTTTTCATAATGGGAAATTGCATGCCACAGTTGGGGACAATTTGATCACCTCAGATCTACCATCCAACCATGATCCAAGACTAAGAGAAACAGTGACTTGGCACAAAAGAGCCCAGGAGGTGGCCAGCAAAGAGATAGGTGGGTCTCCTCTCTTACTCATGTTTCCCTGTTTGTTTGTTTTGTTTTCTTGTGTGACATGTTTGTCCCTGATCAACCTGGCCACTGTGGTGACCTATGTGATTTTTATATGTAGGTTTCCTTGAGAAACGGACCTACCTTAGTCTTGGATTTTGAATATCATTAAAGTTCTCCTGGTGCCTTGCAAATCATTTTCAGCATGATCTGGTCTCTTGCTGCTGCTTAGCTCTGGAGAAATGTGTTGCGCTCCTAGTGTCTGAGGCTTTTTTAAAGTTGAAGGTGCTGAAACCAGCAGAACCAACAGCCTCATTTGCATGTGTGTGTCAAGTGTGAACGTGAGTGGACAGGAATGTCCCTGTGTGTGTTCATGTACTTATTCACACTCAAGAAGATGGATTTTGCTTCCCTCCTATTATGGTTTGGATGCCAAGGGTCCCCAAAAAGCTCACATGTGAGACAGTGCAAGAAGGTTCAGAGGAGAAATGATTGCGTTATACGGGGCTTAATCAATCAGTGAATTACTCCCCTGATAGGGATTAATGGAGTGGTGACTGAAGTGGTGGGTGTGGCTGGAGGGGGCATAGGGGGCTTTGGAGTAGACATTCTTTGTCTGCTGAGTGGAGTCTCTCTCTGCTTCCTGATGGTCAGGTGAGCTGTTTCCTGTGGTCACACTCTTCTGCCATGATATTGAGCCTCACCTTGAGCCCTGAGGAATGGAGCTGGCTGTCAGTGGATGGAGACCTCTGAAACTGTGAGCCCCCAAATAGACATTTTCTTCTCTAAAATTGTTCTAGTTGGGTCATGTAATCACAGCAGCAAAAACAAAACAAAAACAAAAACAAACAACAACAACAACTGATTAAAACACCTTCATAAGGTGGTTGAAGACCATCATTATCCAATCTGGGTCAACTTGATGTGGACCCCAGTCTGGCTCTGATGGTAAGTGGAGGCATGATTTCTCTGCCATCACTGGAGGTCAGCTCTCATCAGCATGCGGTGCATGGATCAGAAGTGTCAGCATCACCTGACACTGAGGTTTGGGGGACTGTCCACCAAAGACCATGTGGAGAAGGCACTGTCCTCCGCCTGGAGCACCCTGGGAGGTGGTGGGCCTGTGAGAGGTGGGCCTAGAGAGAGGATGTTGAGTTGTTGGTATGGCCTTGTGGACCAGGTTCTCATCCTCTTCCTCTCTTTCTGTGAGGTAAGGCCACCTTACACTCTTACTATGATGTGCCACCTCACAGGCCTGAAAGCAACCAACCTCCAGAACTGTGATCCACAATGAACCTTTCCTCTTTTTAGGTTTATAATATCTAGTATTTTGTTATAGTAATGGAAAGCACGTGATACACCTGGGAACATCAAAGATGCACATTCTTGGGCTCCATCTGGAGCCACTGCAGAAACTCAGAAGCTGGGAGGTTATTCTGAAATGGACTAAAATTTTGTTCTAAGCTAATCAGTTATCAAACTGTGGTGAAAGGGTTGGTTTTTCTTCTTGTTTTTAACATTTTCACTCTATCATAGATCATAAAATATTATTGGAATGAAATGATTCAAAAAAAAAGATGTACAAAATACAAACACATGTTCTGTATTGTTAGATCCAGAAATGTAAAATTAGTCTTCAAATTGCTGTAAACTGTTGTAAATAACACACTCTTGATTTTCCTGTTTGACCCTTAGAGAACCATCCAGTGGCCAGCAGTATGTGGACAGGCTGGTTGCAGGTGATGCTCAGAGCAGCTGTCCCCTGGAGGATCTTTTTAGCCCTTTCTGTTATGTGTCAAAGCTGTTGATGAGGATCTGTCATCAAGAAGGGAGTCCTTCCACCCAGCAAACCTCCCCATGAGAACAGAAGGCAAGGTTGTGTTGCTCAGCACTATGTGGTCTTGAGATGGCCATCCCAGACAGACCCCTGAGAGGTCACAAGGACAAATTGAAGTCCCATGTTTCTAAATAGCATGTTGCTCATTCTGCTAGCTGAGTTCTACAGTTCGGAGTCTGGTGACATGTTAGGCCATCTTCTTCAGGAAACCGGGAGATGGTTGATCTCCCTTTCCCAAAGAGCTGGTGCCACAGTCCTTGATGTGCACATTTGTAAAGGAAAGAGATGCTTGGAAAGCAGGGTTGTGTGTCTGTGTGTGGTGTCTCTTTCCTTGCTTCAAACTGAGAGGAGTCACCAGTTATTTTTAACCCTGAGGATGCCATGACTTTGCTTGGCTTTTCAGCCTCATCTTACTTAGCTGATTTTTGGTGGCAGGAAGGCCTGTGAGCCATGACCCCCCAAATTTTATGTTCTCAGTATAACTATCCCATTTTAAATTCAGTTCACTATAAAGTGTTTACATGGTAGAACAAGGGTCAAAAAGATGTCTTTCCTTTCAAAGTTTTGTTGTTAAGGAAGAACTGGGTATTTTCTCTAAAGTTTATTTTTGGATATGATTATTTAAACAGGTTCAATTTTTAGACATCTAGGAAATGTTGATTTCTGTAGATAAAACTCCCAATTCTAAAGCCAACCACAAAAGCTTTTCTCCTCCTCCTCCTCCTCCTCCTCCTCCTCCTCCTCCTCCTCCTTCTTCTTCTTCAATACATAGAAAGGAGATAATGTTAAGATACTCTTATGCAAATTTTAAAATTCCTTGTTATATTTGCAATGCTAATGACAGTTAATGCATTCCTAAAGCTTCTGTGAGATCCAGAACATTCAAAGTGCTTAGCAGGACCACCCTGCAAATATATGGGAATGGGATTTTCCATGGCGATTGGCTCTTTGGAAAGAGTGGAAGGTCAGTGTAATGCACCCAGAGGCTCTTCCAGTCAGGGGTGAGACCCTCCTCCCAGGCCACTGCCAGGGTGGGCACAGCACCGAGCTGGCTTCTGGAGTTTGGTCAGAAGGGGAAGCTGTCCTTCATAAAGCACAGTAGAAGACAATGAGGAGCAAGGTGTTAGGATGGGTCAGCCAATGGTCCTGAAGAGGCTCCCTTGCCTCCAGCAGGACCACTGAGCAGCTGGAGGAATGGCATCATTGTTTAGTATGTGTGTCAGCTTTCTGTTGCTGTGACAAAATACCTAACATAAATGAGGTTAAGGAGGAAATGTTCATTTCAGCTCATGGTTTCAGTCCATGGTCATTTGGCTGTTTCTTTGGGCGGTTGGTGGTGTAGTGTTTGATGATGGAAGCCTGTGGAACAGGAAGCTTCTTAGCTCATGGCAGCCTGGAAGCAACAGGAAGGGGCTGAGTCTCCTCTAAGGGCACAGCCCCAGTGACCTGACTCCATTCGAGGCTGCCTCATAAAGGTGCCAAAGGCTGCAGGTGAACCCTTCAACATGTGGCCTTGGGGGACCCTTAAGATTCAAATTGTAATAGTAGGAGCGTGTCTGTAAGTCCAATATCAGGAGAGAAGTCCTAATGTTTCCATAAGGACTCAGGAAGTTCTTCCTGCAGCCAGGTTTTAAGAATAAACAAAATATATCTTTTAAGAATAAATATTCTTTGCAGATAACTTTTTTTTTCTCTTTGAGATTAATTATGGTGCCCTAGAGTCTTTTGTACTGCCTGTTTTCTATAAGCTATCTTGATAGCATCAATCTGTACTTTTTTCCTCCCTTCTCCCTTGAATTCCTTAATATTAAGCACAACAAAGGGACTTGTGTAACTTACATTAGGGTTTAATTGTAGCAAACAAGGCCATTTGCATGTTTGGGGGAGTTCAAGTTTCCAGGAAGGGTTGGCATTTGAGTGGAGTCTACTGAAACAAACTGGCAATAGATTAAAAGGAGTCAAATATGCAAATTTGTTAATGTGCAGATGCACTGGTGCCACACAAAATAGGAAACTTGAAGAAGGTCCAGATGGTTGAGAAGAAAATGGGAACTGTAGACAGTTTTAAAGGGGAAGAACATGATTTTTAAGGAAATGAGTGGCCCCTGGGACAGAGTGCCTTGGAGCCCTAGGTGTGCTTGACTTTCAGGCTCTTCCTTGGTGATGTGAGTTCAGTCTTCCTAGGTTGATGATCTTCAGAAAGAGGATGAAGGTGACTGTGTTCTCTTTGCTCCTTCCTATCTTTAAGATAAACAGGGACTTCAGGAAAGCCTTCTTCTGCCTTCGCTGCTCACAGGGGCTTTCAGTCTGAAGTCCAAGGCAGCACATGTGGGGATGCTGCTCTCAGCCCCAAAGGTGCCTTCTGGAATTTCCTCATTGTTAGGGTTTGGACGTGAGGCTCACATGTGAGACAGTGCAAGCAGGTTCAGAGCCCAATCAGTGAAATAATCCCCTGATACAATTAATGGGTGGTAACTGAAGTGGTGGGGTGTGGTTGGAGGACATGGGAATTGGGGGTGTGGCTTTGGGGCATATATTTGTATCTGCAAGTGGAGACCTCTCTCTCTGCTTCTTGATCATCATGTGAGCTGTTTCCCTCTACCACACTCTTCCACCATGATGCCCTGCCTCGCCCTCAGCCTTATGGAAGGAGCTGGTTATGTATGGATTGAGACCTCTAATACTGTGAGTCTCCAAATAAACCTTTCCTCCAGAAATTGTTCTGGTCAGATCTTTTAGTCATAGCAGTGAAAAAGCTGACTGAAACAGAAATTGCTACCAAGAATTAGAGTCCTTGCTGTGGCTAACCTGACCATGTGGTTCAGAAGCTTTTTGAGCTTTTTGGAATAGATGGGAGGAAGCATCCCTGAGCAGGGCCTCTGAGGAGGACGGCAACCCCCAGGAGCTGGAGGTCACAGAGCTCTCTCCTTGACCTCTGCATTTCCAAAATATGGCTTCCACGTCCTGGGGAAAGACACTCCTGGGTCGTAGACCAGCACTTCCCTACCTACTTATGCTTCAGTGACCCTTTTCAAAGAGATGAAAAAGTACAGTCCAGCACTGTCAGATAAATTCTCTAAGACATAGGAGAAGAGAGACATATTTTCCCTCACTATTTTTCTTCCTCTTCCTCCTCCTTTTCCTTCTTCTTTTTAGTTGTAGATGGACACAGTACCTTTATTTTATTTAATTTTATGTATGCAGTGTCCCTCACATGCTAAGCTAGTGCTCTACACTGAGCTACAACACTTTTCCCTTATTTTCAATGAGAAGAATTAAGCCTCTTATTTTTAATTTGAACTCATTCATATAAGCCACTGTATTCATATGAGTGACCTTTACAGTGGCCAGTGACCCCACAGACACAGAGGCTTGTGGTTGCTGAGGTCTGAGGGGTACGCAGGGCGCAGCCTAACCCAAGGCTCAGAAGGCAGCTTGCAGCTGTGCTGAAAGGGCCATTCCCTCTCCCACAGGTTCGAGAGCAAGGAGAGCTCAGGGGAGTCCTCAGGGCCCAGGCTTTCCTATCCTGGGCTGGAGTGTGAGGTGTCGCACAGGACATGGAGGGCAGGCAAAGGGAGCAGGCACCTCTCTCCCAGCATGGCTGTTTCTTCAGCGCTTTCTGACGTCTGGCAAGCAGGGAGGGGTGCATGTTCCCTTCTGTACCTCCCTAAGTCCCTGCACCCTGTGACAGCCCTTCATGCAATGGATATTGCCTTCAGTTTTCACATGGAGCTCTAACAAGTTCAATCAGCAGGTGTCCCAAGGTTACCTTGGTAGCAGGGAGAAGGCCAGTCTCCAACCCATAGGTATAGAACCCTGTCATGTTCAGAGAAGGGATCAAGTGTTGAGTGTCCCCAACTAGTGTGACACTCTTCAAGAAAGCAAGTTGTATGCTATTAGGAGATGAAGTCATACTTTGGAAGCCCGCCCCACAACTCGGGTCCTACTATCCTGCCAGGGCTTTGCATTTACTTTACTATCTACCTTTCCTCCACTGCATGCCTTGGCTGAGTGTTGAAGTCAGGTGCTGGGATTAAGCTACTGCCACAATCAATATTCTACTCTTTCTCTCTCATGGAGATCAGCAACCATGCCAGCCCTCACCATGCAGGGAGAGGACTCTGGAGAGTGGGGCTTCTCACTGATTTTTGAAATTACTAGTCATCCTGTCTGACAGGTGGAGGGTGTCTAGGGTCTTGGCTGCTGGTGCAGGTGTTTTGCTAACTGAAGAGCTAAAATGAGGTTATCCTTGACTTCTCCATGGTCTTTTAGTTTCTTACATTTGGGTCAGTTTGCTTTTGCTCAGCAGCCTCAACGTTGTATGCTGGGCCCAGGAGAGGTGGAAGCAGGGTTCCTCCAGGGATGATGATCCATTGACAAGTTTGAGAGATGGCAGAGGGGGTTGGTGGTAACAGTGAGCACTTGAATCTCACTCTGATCATTTCTCGAAAGACTGAGTGAGTTACAGGCATACGTGTACTGTTTATAAAGGGTTCTGGCGTTTGTCCTGAGATATCTCAGCAATATACAGCCCTACCCTTCTTGGGGCCAATACTCTAGTGACAGAAATAGCATATAACTAATTATGCAACTACTTATTTAATTGTGAGTTCTGATGTATTCATTGCAAAAATAGATTAAGAGAATTATTATTTCAACATAGACACTTCAATCTACATTTAGATGGTTGTGCACATAAGAAAAGTGTCTGGAAGCTAATATCTATGAGAAAGACATGATAGACAATAAGATGTTTCCCATAAATTATCAATCTAAGGCAAAACAAAACTGTCATGATTAAGACTATTTCTTGAAGAAGATGAAATCACTATAAATTGGTAATTTATTACTACAGTGAGGATTTTAAAAAGAGACAAATTTAAATAAAATTTAGTGGAACTTGGGTTTCTATATTTTATGAAAGAGTTCCACTTCACTGAGGAGAGGCACTGGGATGAGCTGGACCAGTGGGGAGACCTGTGTGTCAGATGTGGGAAACAGCCTGTGGGCAGCATCAGGTTTGGAAAGTGGAGAGGAGTTTCTGTTCAGTCCTGCAACAAATCACCAACAACTTAGAAGAGCTGATAAGAACAAAGCAATAGAAAGAGAGGCCACAGAGAGGGGCCCATGGTAGGATTTGTGGTACAAGACAGTTGGGGAAAAGAAGCTCTTTTAGTCAGTTTTTCCATCACTCTTACCAAAAGACCTGACAAGAATAATTTTTGGAGAAAAAAATTTATTTGGGGGCTCACAGTTTCAGAAGTCTCAGTCCACAGATGGCTGCTGAATCTGTTGTTCTGGGTCCAAGGTGAGGAAGAACATGGTGGTATATACCCCAAAGGCATGCAACCAGGGTGGTATATACCCCAAAGGCATGCAACACACCTCCTCCAGCTACCCCCCCCCCACCTGCCTACAGTTACCACCCAGCTACTGCCTGTCAGGGAATTAATGGTTAAGGCTCTCAAAACCCAGTCATTTCCCTCTGAACTTCCTTGCATTGTCTCACATGTGAGCTTTGGGGGCCACCTCATATCTCAACCATAACAGAAACTAAGGAGACTAGTGCAGTGTTAGACATGCGTTGTTCCTTACCCGTGGGATAACTTAAGGGCACTAAAGGCCCTTTGAACTTAGCTTTTATGCAGAGATTCATGTCTAGGTAGAGAAAAATTTTGTAGGCTTCTGTTAAATTAATATCAAATCCCCTTAGCTAAAAGAAAACCTAATAGTCAAGAGCTGAGCATTCTAGTCTTTTGGGTGCTGATCAAATCGCAACTGGATTGATAGATTGGGGTACTGTATATAAAGAGGAACACACAGATGAGTGTACATCCAGAAGAGAGTCCTCAGAGTCATGAGAGATTGGGAAAATGTGTTGTACAGCAAATTTGAAGACAGTGACGAGCCCTCACCTAGGTTTGATGGCTAGTTTTATGTGTTTGGGCCACTGTGCCAGGGGGCTGTCAGACCCTGTTGTGGTTGTTTATGCCAGGGTGTTTGCAGATTAGGCTAATGTTTGAATCAGTGGGTTGTGAGCAAAGCAGAAGGCCCACCCTAATGTGGGTGGGGCTTAAGGGTTAAAGGCTGGCATCCCAAGCAGGGGGGCTCCTGCAGAAGGTGGCTTTGGCCTTGAGCTTCGGTAGGTCTCCAGCCTGCCATCCCTCCCAATGGGTTTTGTACTTGGCATCTCCCATAGTCTCATGAGTTGACTCCTTAATATAAATCCCTTTCTGTGCCCACACACATCCTCCTCATTCTGCTCCTCTCAAGAGCTAACACACCAGGAAGCAGAGGCACCGGATGGTGTGTGCCCAGCATTTATAAACGTCTGGAAGGCTTTCAAGGAAATAGAATCAGGTGTGATTTTGAGAGCTCTGCATACCTAGGTTAAATTCAGAGGCTTGCAGCTTTTAGCTTAAGAGGAAGAAGGCAGCAAAAATCCATGCCTTGATAGAAAAATGAAGGATTGACATGTGAGACAGCAAAATTCATAACAGGGGCCCTTTTTATAAAGTTAGTGGAACACTTGTGCAAAAGGTACTGTCAGTAGATAGGCTCAGTGTGTCCATTGGGAGTTGGAATTTGAAAGGATTCTAGAAGGTTCTAATCTACATGTTCCTGTTTCTGGTAATACGAGCTAAGGAATATTTGTTTATTCCATGGAGGATGAAATCAGATGTAATCCAAAAGAGAGAGTCATGGGTTTTAAATGGAAAAATTCAGACCACAGCTGGAAAGAGCAAAACAATTACAGACTCAGAGGAGTCTGGTTGTTATTTTAATACTATTATTTTGGGGGAAATATGGGTAGAAACATGCAGATAGTAGGGTATCAATAATTGGCTAATGTATAAAGGGAGTGGTGGTCAGACAGTTTCTACAGGCACACAAAGAACAGAGCTTATTGCAAAAAGAGCTCTTTGTCTACAGCTTTATTACTAAGATTGTGAGGTGTATTTTTCACTTTTTACCTTTTAATTTTTTACTAGGCATCATGATTACATGTAATCAGGATGTAATTGTGACGAGTTGTATAGGAACTTAACATAGTTGGGTCCATCTCATTTCCAGGCTTCCTCTGTCTCTCCCTGATTCATTTTCTCAATGCTGCTGGCCTCCCTTCTATTTTCATGTGGCTCCTTGTTAAAATTTTCTTCTTTCTGGCCTCTGTGTACCAGAGAGAAAACATGACCTTTGACCTTCTGAGGTCAGCTTAGTTTTCTCAGCATGATGTTTACTGCTTCCACCTATTTTTCTGCAAACGATGAGTTTTCTTTCTTTATGGCTGAATGGAATTGTGCCATGTGGAGGTGCCATATTTTCTTTATCCATCCATCTGTCGACACACTCCTCGGCTGATTCCATAGTTTGACTGTTGTGAACTGTGCTGCTGTAAACATGGTGTGCATGTGTCACTGTAGTAAGGTGACTTTAATTGTTCAGGACAATACAGAGGAGTGGTACAGCTGGTCCTAGACAATGTCATCCCTAAGGTCTGAGGAACTGTGGTTGAGTTCCACAGTGACTGTACCATCATCCACCCAGGGCTCATGCTCTCAGCTCTGAGTGGTCTTTTGTTCCTTTCTTCCCTCCCAGCTCACAGCCACTCAGCCAGCATCTCCAGCCTCACGTGCCTCCCAAACTGAGCACTTTCCCCTGCCGAGGGTTTCACCCTGCTGGTGCCATCATCCTCTCCTGCCTGGACCATAATTCGCCTCCCAGGTGGCCTCCCTGTCTCTTCTACTTGGGGTCAGAGAGTGCTTACCCCTCAGAGCCCCTAGAGTGATCTTTTAGAAACACATAAAGCTGCTTCCCTTGGCTTCCTGCAAGGCTGGGATGACACCAGGATGATTCCTCGAAGCTTCAAGGGCTGTGGCCTCACCCCCTGCTGTGGTGTGTCTCTGGAACCCATGAGGTCCTCTTCAGCCTTGGCCACTTCACACATGTCCTCCTTCATCCTGTATCTTCATCCTGGATCTCCCTTACCCCAGATATCAGTTGCTTCTTTCTGGAATGTTCCTCCTTTAGACCTTCAAGCTCAGACCATTGTCCACACACTGCACTCTTAGCCCAGTATCAGGCACCTCTTAGCCTTTGTTGACCAGAACTGCCGATGTTTTTGTAATGATACTCCACTGGCTGGTTAGTTCTCCACAGCTAGGAGGTGAGGCGACTGGTGCAAGGCTCGGGTGTACTTTCTGTGTCCCCATTGTCTGCACACAGCAGATGCTCGCAAAAATCCAGAAGGAATCCAGTTGAGCAGTTGTTCAGATTATGATTTGTTTGTTTATTTAGAGAAAGGTTTATGGGCATGCCCCTCCCTCCATTTGAAGTTGAAAGAGGTTTCAAGGCAAGCATAAAAAATTAGTAGTGCAGGTGAGCAGTGCACCCTCATGTGTAAAAAGTCCTGGGCTGATTGCTACCATGTAAACAGAATCATTCCTCTGATGGTCCTGCTCTCAGCAGCAGCAATAGAGCAGGAAGACTCCTACATGGGGGTCAGAAGGAATTCCTTCTGCATGAACAGGATGCACAAAGAGAAACACATGTGGTGTTCCATTATTATCACCATTTCTATGCTGTTATGCTTTGATGCCTATTTTTAAACTTTTCCTGTCACATCTTCTCCTCTTTCAATAAGATGACACTTTAGGACACATGGTGCAGCAAGGACCCACTAAGCACTTCATGGGGTGACAATAGCAGGCTCCATGCTGTATGCCAGTAGTGCTGCCAGTCCAGACCACCTAGCTGAAAACCTAGCTGGAATTAGGGACTCAGAACATTTCAGTTTCAAAAGTAAGTGCTTTTATTGAATATTAGGTAACGCCTTCAGTGGCATGTGAAGCACCACCCCCAAAGCATAGTTTCTGCTGCAAAAAATAATAACTATTCTAGATAGAACAGATGTGATTTTTAATGTCTTTATGTCAGTTCCTATAAGTTTTACCATCAAAGGAATTAAGAGCATAAATATTTGGTTGCCAAATATATTACAAAGAGCTTCATGAATCTTGAAATATGGTCAACCTAGGATATAAACGCAGCTTTTCCAGAGCTGCAACACAACTTTGTATATGCTCAGTTAAAAGGAGCAGGTGTCTGTCCAGTATGGGTGCAGGGACAAGCTGGAGAGTCGGGGAGAGATAGCTGAGCGGGGCTAGCAGTGAGCACCCTCCTGGCGCAGGTGCATCTGAGAGCCTCTTCAGTTGAAGGCCCCTCTGCCAAGATCTGAACCCTTCCCAGCCCGGATCCTCATTCTCTTTCCTATTACATTTCAGCTGCCAAAATAGCTCTTTGAATTTTGTGCTTAGAAGGATTTAGAGATACTAAAAATTGCAGCATTTCCTGCAGTGCTATTTGTTAGAGGAAAGCAGTGGAGGTAGAGAAGTGGGTTGTTGAGAATAATAGGGTGAAATCAAAAAGAGGGGAACAAGGATTAAGATAAGGACTATCTTCTGCATATTAGTTTCCCAAACTCGGTTTTCCCCCAGAGGTCTTACTCTGATTTTTCTTATAGGGTGGCGATTAGACTTTTCAAAGTTCTCTCTCTCTCTCTCTCTCTCTCTCTCTCTCTCTCTCTCTTTAAAAAAAAAAGAACTAGAAGTCTAACTATATTTAAGATGTCAATCTTCTAAGTATTCTCTAAGCTTGCCCAAAGTGACTACTCTGAAAATCTTATAGAAGATTTTCAGTTTCTGTCATGTTTCTGACTAATGTCCTGGTATCCTGGGGACATCAGGTGCTGGCTGATGACCCTTCAGCCGCATCTCTGATTCTGAACCTGTTTCTTGCCATCTGTCCCCAAACTGGCCTCTTGCTGGGGATCAAGTTCTGGACGTGCGGCTTGCTCTCTGAGAAGTCGTTCCCTTATGTGACTTCCTGCCCAAGTTCAAGTCAAACAAGACCTTCTTTTCAAGAATAGTTTTCTTCCTTCTATCACCAAAGTAAGGTTGGTGGGAACTGGGAGGCTCACAATCAGCAGAGGATGGAGAGGACCCTGAGGAGGGCCATGCCAGGCATTAGGCTCAAGGGTGAGGTGCGGACTAGGCAAAGGTGGCTGTGACCACTGGGGCTGGGGACAGAGCTGCTGGGTGGTGGGATGTGCCAAGGGATATGGGAGATTGCCCCCGCCCCCTGGGAGCTGATGATCCCGGGCTGTGTGGCAGGAAGGGTTCTAGTCTGCTGTTTGTATTTTTGGTGAAGTGACATTAAAGCTACAAGACAGTTATATCTTTAGACATACCTTGAGGGACAAAGACGTTGAAGCTTTAGAAAGTAAACTTAGTAAGCACTGAGAGCCTCTCATCTATGCCAGTAGCTGAGCCCCTAGATGAGAAGTTCCTTTGCTTGACTTCCAAACAACGTGTTTGGGGACAAGTGGGCCCTTCAGCAGAGTCTTGTTCCCCTCTGTCCCTTCTCCTGCATTTTTGTGCATTGACTGAGAAACAGCTTTCAGTTTATCTGGCTCTTACTAACAGACCTAGAAGAAGGCATTAGTTATTTTTTTAACCTTTTACTTTAGAAATATTATTATTTGGCATATATGTGTGTGCTAAAGAAAACTTGTGTTTCTTTTTGTTGTTGTTGTTGTTCTAATTAGTTATACATGACAGTATGTGGTGAGCCGTTCTAATTAGACCGTGGCCGCCATTAGAAGATGGCGCCGGCTTCCACTGTGGCCTGGGATAAACAACTCCTTTTATGGAGAGTTGGCACGCAATCCCTTCCCACCCTATGAGAAAGGTCCACGTGGCAGCTTAGGATTGGTATGTGGGAGGCTTTATTAGGCTGTGCTTGGGCGTGGTGGGCGGGGGTCGCTAGAAGATGATACATGAATCAAGGCCTGAATAAACTGCTGAAAGAAGAATCCTGTGTCGTGTTTTCCCTTGCTGGCGAGGGGTCACGGCAACAGTAGAATGCACTTGGGCATATCATATATAAATGGGGTATAACTTCTCATTCTTCTGTTCTTAACTGTCTCTAAAACCAGTGCCTTGTTCCAACAGGATTGTCATCTCTGAAATACCACCCTTCCGTGTTCATAGGTTCTTCATCCACAGATTCAGGGAGCCAACTTTGCATAAAAGCACTTTTAAAACAATAATTATTTTTTTTCATTATAGATGGATACAATATCTTTATTTTGTTTATTTTTATGTGGTGCTGAGGATCAAACCCAGTGCCTCACATGTGTGAGGAAAGTGCTTTGCCACTGAGCCACAACCCTAGCCCCAACATGGAAAGTACTTTTAAAACATAGTTACTGACGTATACTATGTGGTTAGACCCACAAAGACTGCACCTGTGCTGGGTTTGCAGGAATAGTGTCCCTCTTACCTGGACAGTGCAGTGTGAGGACGACTTCAGCAGTGTTTTCTTCATATTAGGTATTATAAGTAACCCAGAGATGACTTAAGTCATCCTGGATGGTGTGTGTTGGCCCTACGCAGTTACTGTACCCTTTGGTATAAGGGGCAGCTGCTCACTGGTACTGGTATCCAAGGGTCCAGGATCCAGGCCCCATGGGTGCCAAAGGAGTGCCAATTCACAGGTTCACTGTCAGTGACTGTCACCATCACATCTGAGCTCCTGGTCCTGTGGCTTTGCTTTTGAAACTGGGAATGTGCACATGGGTCCTGGACAATCCTCTTAAAAGTGTAAACTGTGCTCGGGGGTCTGCACAGGGCTGAGTTCTGCATTTCAGCAAGGCTGATGGTGCCTCTGGAAACCACACTTGTTGAAGTGAGTTCTCGTAGGGTCTGTAGGTGACCATCCAGGCAGGGCCCAGTCATGCGCATTTCTCCTGGTTTGGCTGCCCTGCACCTCCATCCGTGAGGTTTGGGGCACAGGGCCATGTGAGTTGGATGGGGACCATGTTGTTGAATGGAAGGCCTGCTGGGGAGAAGGCATCCTCTTTCCTGTGGGTTGGCACATGTGGTCAGCTCTGTATGTAGTGTGTGCTTCCTGCAGTGGGTGGTCAGGCCCATGCTGGGGCAGCTGCTCACTTGTGCTGCCCCTTCCTCCTGCCATTGGGTGCTGGGCCTGGGCATGTGTGGAGGTATTCAGGAGTAGACTGCCTCACTTCTCTACCTCCCCAGGCTTGGCTTTCCTTCCCATTACCTAAAGTGACACAAGGCTCTGGGAAATGGAAAACCTCCATAGAAAATGGAAATGCTGACGGAGCTTCCTTCAGGTTCAGGTGCATCTGTAGGTTCCACAGGCTGCTCTGACTCATTGCGGGAGGAGCCGGTCAGGCCTTCTGCTGACCAATGTTTGTTTTGGCAACATTTCTATCAATTCAGTTTGCATCAGGACTAGGTCCTAGCAAAACACATCCCTTTGACCTTCTGTTGGTGGGAAAGGGAGAGGAGATATCTCAAAGACTTCCCTAAAATGGTTTGATCTTCTCAATATTAAAATCTGTTGCCCCAATATTTAGAAAACTCAAAAATCCATTAGATGGTTTCACTTGGGATGTGTGCCACTTGGGATGTGTTTCACTTGGGATGTGTGCCACTTGTGTTGACTTGGAGACAGCATCTGGCACACTCAGGCCTCCTGCAGTGGCCTGGCATGCTGACCACCCTTCACTCCCAAAGCTGTCGCATCAGACAACATTTTCTGGAAAACACTATCATAAATTGTGGTGTTTTCTTGTCTGCCTGTTGAAGATTTCTTTGTCACTCCTTATTAAAGCTGTGGAAATTATGTTCGAGCAAAGACTCCTTCCAGACAAATCTCTTTTGGTATCTTAAAATGATTGACCAGATTAATCCATGTGGCTTTTTCTACTAAGGCAGGGGAAGAGGTAAATTTTTAATAAACAATATTGAGAGATGTCACCTTCTTGCAGCCAGACAGGTGCTACAGGTCTTTGGCCTCTCCAGGAAGTTTGGAGTGAAACCCAGTTTTACCATTCTGTACCTCTCGGCTACAGCAGAGAGTGAGGGGAGGCAGGTCTCCTGCCATTCTCCATTGTGGACAGCAGTCTGAATTCCTGGGTAGATAATAAGTTCTGAACCACAGGTGGATCTCCTTGGTCTTGCTCCTGAACTGTTTGTACCAGGGAGAATGCCGGGAGCCCAGGAGCCTGGAATGCAGGGGATGCTCCGTGACACTGTTCAGTTTCCAGGGGAGCTGGTCTTGCTGCCCGTCCTCCACCAAGGATGCTGGGTTATGCTTTCCTCTTAGCAACTGCTCATGCAGGCTCCCAGGGCATTCATTGCCTGTATTCCTGGCTGGGGTAGCAAGACAAGGGGACATTATAGGAAGCTGGCTCTTTAGGAGCCCCAGGTTCATTCAGCTGAGTGTCTAACATTTTCTATGCCTTTAATTCCATGGTAGATTCCAGCTCTGCCTAAGTTGAATAGTTGTCTACAGTAATGGGAAAATGATCTTAACGTAAGATTTCCTTATTAGCAAATTATAAGTGATGACTTACACAGGCTTAGAAATCTGAAATATATTTAGACAAAGCAATACAAACCCTTACGGATGTGTTTCATTTACAAAAGGAAACAGTCATTCTCCAGGGGAGGGGACATGTTTCCCAAGGTTGAGCTCATAAGAGACCCCAATCCAGCGCTCTTCTTACTCTGCTGCATCAAAAGCAAGAGGGAAAAAAAGAAAAACATCATTCAGTGCTTACTCAGTGTGACTAAGGACTTGGGGAGTAGAGCCGAGCCTGTTCTCTGGGGCAAGTCTCTGCTTGCTGTGATCTGGCTGTGAAAAAGTTCTTGGGAGACAGGCCACACTGTCACTGTGCTCAGGCTCTCTGGAGCTTCAGGGGCCCCTTCCAGAGCCCTCTGCTGCCGGCATCCCATGCACCATCTCAGTGCACCACAGATACACTCCCATTCCCACCACAGCACTCCCTGGGACCCAGCACACCAGCTGGCCTGCCAAGTGTGGCACTCTGAGTGTGGCCAGCAGGCCACTCTGTTGTCACTGATGGTCAGCTTCTCTGAGAGGGGCTGAGGGATGAGCAGCTGAAAAGCTGCCACTGAGTGCTCTGGTTTGGTGTTGAAGTCCCCAGGCCTGGGTGTTGAAGTGCAGCCCCAGGACAGTGCTGTTGGGAGTGGGTAGAACCCTTAGGAGGTGGGCACTGGTGAGGGTTTTTAGGTGACTGGGGTGTGCCCTGGAAATGGGTGGCATTCCCATTCCCTTCCTCATCTCTCTATACTTCCTGGCCATGGGATAAGTAGGTTTGCTCCACCATTAGCTCCTGCCATGTTGTCCTGTCTTGCCACAGGCCCAAGGCAACAGGGCCAGTTACTCATGGCCTGGAAATTCCATCTGAGTCCAGACGAACCTTCTCTGCTCAGAAGTTTATTATCTCCAGTATTTTGTCATAGTGATGGAAAACTGACTAAAACACTGGTTGACATTTTTGCTTTTGCTTTTTCCAATTCCTTTGAAGGAAAGCTGCTTTGTGTCTGGTTTGCCCAGAAGTGGTTGAGAAAACTGGTTTGCTATTCCCAGTGTTAAGAATGTTGTGATGCAACTTGGGAATAATCCTGTCTTGATTTAGTTACTAATAGAACTGATTTAAAAGGGAAAAGAGGAGGAAAGAATGAGGGAGAAGGAAGGAGACAAAGGGAGGTGGGAGTGTCTCCAGTACAGGGACAGGAGCTCCTTGCGGTGGGATCTGGTCCATGGCTCACTTCCTGTTTGGATGGTCAGCCTCTTCATTGTGATTAACATTGTTACCAATGATGCCATTAATTTCACCACCAGCATGTACTAATTAAGTCACTTCATTGAGGAAAAAAGCTAAGGCTGAGAAGGCTTCAATCCTGATATCAACCCACGTGATCCTGAGGATGTGTGGGAGAGCATGTCTGTCTGTCACACTCACTCAATTTGGCTGTAGGTTTGTATTGGCCAACAAAATGTAGGAAGATGTGGCGGGTGAGTGTTGGGATCTGCTCGTGGCTCCCTGTGGTTTTTCTCTCCTGTTAGGAGGTCAGCAGATACCCCAGGTAGAACTGTGACTCCAGCCGGGGTCAGAGTGAGGAAGACAGCAGAACTCGGTGACATGAAGGTCGTTTTGCAGGATCAGACCACTGTCCCTGTGAGCCACTGGGCTCTGGAGCTGTGTTAGCACATCCCAGCCCGCCTTGCCTGGTGATAGGCACCTGCAGCATGTCCATGCGGGGATCCTTTGTTTCTGTTATCTAAAAAATTATGCTGTCATATTGTTCCAGACAAAGATTGAATCCTGCCTGAAAGTTCCACCCCACTTGGTGGAATCCAAGTGCACAAATTACATAACTCGTCCAAGCTGGCCACTAACTGATCCGACATGAGAGGGGCCTCCCCATGGCAGCCGCGGTACCAGTATAAAGAGAAAACACGTTGTTCGCGGCTTCAATGGACCAGTTGTTTTCAGGCCCATGAGCACTGCACACGTGAGCAACTGAGAGGAACTGAAGATCACTACTTCATCAGTAGCTGGGCATTGCAGAGCCCCTGAAGTACAGCGCCAGGTGAGGGCGTGTCCCTGGGGTCTGCAGACACAGTAGGACATCCAGCCTCCCCCTGCTCCTTCTCTACCCCCAGGTCCAAGTCTTCATTCCAGCAGCTTCCATCATATCTGCAGGGGAAGGAGATGGCTGGCCCTGAGGAGCAGGCTCTGGCCAAGCTCACACACCCTGCTGCATACACGAAGTGCACCAGGTGAAGTCAGGCCTCTGCTGGGCCTGGGAGCAGCGGGCCTGGAAGAAGGGCTGAGCTGAATCTTGGCCTGTCAGGCCCGGCAGCTCCTGGCTCTGTCAGTCTGGTTCTACTGACATCTTGGTCCTGAATGGGCTCAAGAAGTAGGAACGGAATGCAGCCCTCAGAATTAGGGAGGAGCGCTTCCCACTCCACACAATCTGCACACCCAGATGGGTTTACTGGCTTCATTTAATATAAAAGCAATAATCCCAGCCACCCTACACTGGCGTAGCTCTGTATTTCTTCGGATCTAAAAGGCTAATTCTTTCTTTCTTTTTTATATTTCTCATATCATGACATATCTAAAAATGGCATGTCATATTTTAATTGGAAGTCATTTTTCCTTCATAGTAGCCCATAAAGTAATGTTGTATTGGGCAATCAGTGGCCTCTTAGATTTGATGAAATATTATACAAGGACATTTGCCATGACAGAAGCATCAGCTTGCCTCGGCATGAATAAAGAGATCAGGCTGGGTTGAGGAGGCCCCTGAACCAGCCCCTGGTACTCCTGCTGTGGCTGGCATCCAATCTGTAGTGTACAACCAGGAATGGGAATTCAAAGATGGTACATTTCTGGAGAGGCAGCATAGAAATAGGCAGTCTCTTGGTTAGTTAGCTTTCTGTTGCTACAATAAATACCTGAGGTAGATCAACTTAAAAAGAAGAAAAGTTGATTGTGGCTCAGGGTTTTGAGGTTTCAGTCTATGGTTGGTTGGCTTATTGATTTTGGACCTGTGATAAATCGGTTCATCATGGTGGGAGCACAAGGTAGAGAAAGCTGGGCACCTCAGACCAGCTGAGAAGCTGAGAGAGAATGGGGCAAGCCCCTTGAAAGGCACGTCCCAGTGACTTAGCTCCCCCTACCCCACCACCTCCTGAAGATTGCACCTAAAGACTGAAGTAGTACCAGGGGCTGGCAACCACAGGGCTTTGATGGACATGCTTCCAAACAACCCCAGTCCTGATAGCAGGGGTTCTGGACAGTCTGCACCTCTTATTCTTTGCTCCTTGCTGAAGGCTTGGAAGTCTAGGGAGCCTGTGCTCCTGCTTAGGGAGCCTGTCACCCCGGTCACAGGAGTGCCAACACAGAATTCTCACTGAGTCATGGGCACATCTCCTTAAATAGTAGAATTGGAATGTGAAAGATTGGAAAATAAGTCCCAGCTTGGCTGTGCTATTGTTCAGATTGCAGCAAGCACCCAGGACTCAGTGTGGTCTGTTCAGTTTGTAAGTAAAGGTGTACACTGTCAATCACCAGATGGATAACCTCAGGCTGCCTAGTAACCTCTGTGCCTTACTTTCCTCCAATGTGCAATGTGGGATAACAATATCTGCCACTTAGAGTGTACAACAAGTTCAAATGAGTACATTCATTGGTGACAGTGACAACAGTTAGTATTAAAGTTGTTAGGAAGCTGTCCCTCCTGGTGATAGCTCACCTTCCTTCTTGGTGATTTTATTAAAACTCTTAGCTCTGGGCTCTTTTCAGAGCTTTCTCTGCTCTCTGCAGATCCCAGCATTGGGCATGTGCTCTTATTTCAGGTCAGAGCTTTGAGAAGGGAGAGGAGACTGTAGCCATGACAGGCTGATCTCTGACACTGATGAGCAATAGACCATCTGCCCAGATATTTTTCTGAGTCACCAAGGACCAGATTCAAAGATCAGAGGGCTCCTGGGCCAGATGTTCCTGCTGTGGTGGGTACCCAGAGCCTGAATGAGTGGCAAAGTCAGAGCAGTGCTGTGGGCACTCAGCTGGCCAAGGAGCGCCAGGGCTCCTTGGAGCAGCCAGTGCTCTGGGCATCAGGCTTGGTGGATGGCTTGTGCTTTGTTCTGGACTTGAGGGATGCTGCCTGGCTCAGGTGGTCTAGCCACAAGCTTGCACTTTCATGGCTGTGGGTTTTCTGAAGCCTGGGCTGTTGGAGCTGTGGAGCACAGATGAGCAAGGGGAGAGAGGAGCCCATCATTGAGAACGTGGGGAGGGCTGGTGTTCCCAGGAAGGCTGGTCCAGGACCCTGCTGAGCGTATCCTAGGCTCTGCTGAGGGATGGAAGGAAGAACTCCCCTGGAAGCTCATCGCAGGCAGGTTCTTGATCTTTCTGAATCTGTTTTCCGACACTCTAAACTGCCCCCTCAGTAGGGTAACCGGATGTTTACAGTGGTCACATAACCTAAGAGCCTGGCGGGTCTTCAGGCATACTGTAGGTCTTCCTGCATGATGTGAAGATGATGACCTCCTGAGATGGGCAGCTGCCGTCACTGGTTTCTTGGGGACTCACACTCATCCAAAGGAGGACTTTACTACATCCACCACCACATAGTCTCTCCTGCTAAACTCGGAAGTCTGTTCATTCAACAGAAATTTATGGAGCCCCCACAGAGTTCCAGCCATTCTTCTAAGGTCTTTGACATTCACAGTCCCAATTCACAGCTGCTCGGCCCTTACGTAATCTGTTACCTGTCACAGATCACATACTTGTTTCTGTCTCCCAGTCTCTAGTGCTTGCATGTACAAATAAATCACATCAGATCAGGAGTTGCCGAATTAATTTGTGGAGTTCTATTACAGATTGCCTGAAATCACATTTCTATCCTATTTGACAAGAGAAAGAGAGAGCAGCAGTCCCTAGTCCAGGTGCTATGTGAGAGCATTGACATGCCAAGGGGGGAGGGAACCAGGAGGTCATTAGGGAGGGAGAACGTCCATTCTTGTGTCTTACACTCAAAGGGTCAGAGATTTTCCTCTATCTGGCTTGTAGAATATTTTTGGAAGATGGCGTATTTTATTTAGGTAGTTCAGATATTTGAGGCAGGCAGCTTTTATGGAAGTTGATAAGTAATCGTTACTTGGTTGAAGGACAAATGAAGTGTAGAAAAGTTAGCTCTGCATTTTACCTGCAGATCTGCTCCCTGAGGATTCTGCAAGGGACCAAGAAGCTAGTTCCTGGTGGGGTTGAGGAGGGGGGAGATAACTGGTCACTTAGAATTCCTCCTTATTCTTTCCAGGTCCACTGGAAAAATTCATATTTTTTTTATAAAATAGCATTTGTTGCAAAAATGGGTTCTGGGTGTGTGTTTTTCTTTTATAGAAAAAGATGAGATATTTTACCTAAACTCTTACTATGAAAAATGAATGCACCCATATATTCATTGTAAGAAATTTCAAAGTAAAAATGTGCCTGAAATTATATCATGCAGAGATGTCACCTTTAAAACATGGATGTTCATCTCTGGTGTACATGTTCCCATGAGGTGTGGAATTTTGCATGCCATGAGTGAGATCCTGAGCTCCATTTCAATTATGCCCACAGGAAATGGTGCCATGGAGAGGGCCAACCAGTTGCTGAGAGTGAGAGCAAGAAGTATCTCATGCTGTTGTAAAAGTGGCTGAGTTCTCACACATTTGTATTATGAATGAGTTAAAAATGTGGAGCATAGAAAGAGAAAATATCCTAACACTGATCTAGACACCCTGGAGACACAGAGAACACAGAAAAACTCCTAACACTGATCCAGCCCCTGGAGGAAGCCTTGCTCCATCTGGGCTGCTATAACAACAGATCTGGTGTCTTGTTAAGCAAGGAAAGTGTATTTCTCATAGTTCTGTAGGCTGCAAGTCCAAGATCAAGGTGCCAGCAGGCTCAGTGTCTGGAAAGCCACTTCCTGGCTCAGAGATGCACCTTTCTCCCTGGTGGGAGGGGTGTTTGAGCCTCCTCAGACCTCTTTCATAATGGCACTGATCCATTCTCCAGAGCTTCACCCTCGTGACCTACTCGCCTCCCAGAGGCCCACCTCTTAATTGTCACTTTAGTGAGTTAGCATCTCAATATGTGAATTTTTCTTACAGGGAACATAAAAACCCAGTCCCTAGCTGACATGCACAGGCAGTGTTGGGAGGATAGGTCAGAGAGTGACTGAGGGGCCAGCCTGCTGGGCCCCCCTGGCATGGTGAAGATGTGGGCTCTGCCTTCAGGCATGGGTGAGATTGGAAGGTTTTTAGGCAGTCATGTGGTGATTGCACTGAGCTTTGACAGGACAGAGCTCCTGGCTGGGTTGAGACACAGGGGACGGCTGACAGGAACCCCACACAGCCAGGAAATAACAGTGGTGGGTGCAGAGCAGGGAGGTGGGCGCAGGTGTGGAAGAGATGATGCCAGGTTGGGTCAGATGGGGACTGGGACAGAGAGGTTGGGGAGGACCCTGGGAGGGGAGCCTGGGCAACCTGAATGGTGCTGTGGGATATTTACATGTGGAAAGCTGTGGCTCCTGAAGCAGGCTGGGGCTGAGGTTTTCTGTTGGGTGTACTTTGAGTTTGACGTTGTAGGAGGTCGAATGAGTGAGTATGGAGCTGGACACTGGCTAAGGTTGGGGTGTCCTCTCAGGGGACATCAGCAAACATGTGGCATTTGCAGGCTAATGATGGGTGAGCTGAGAGGACAGTGGATGTGGATGGAGAAGAGAAGGGCCCTGGGAAAAGACGAGCCTGAGAGGCTGTTCATGACTGATGTGCAGATGGATTTGGATAAGGGCTCCAAGGTCCTTCCAGTCATCAAAGGATGGAGTGATCGACTTGCTGTACCTACATCTGTTCTCTGTGTTCTAGATTTTTAATCATGGAAACCATGAAAGAAGGCATACATACTGTTTGATTTGTAATTTATTTGTCAGAAAGAAAGAATTTTCATAAACAATATTGGTCATTTGCATGATTTACAGTGAAGTGAATTTTCTGGTTTTCCTCATGATTCTAAGTCAGAGGAGGTTCCTCTTGTCACAGTGGAAGCTGTGGAGCATTTCTAAGGAGCACAGCATGGTGCTGGTGGTTATTTGGGGAATATTAATAGGAAAGCTCCTAAACCTACATCCTCTTTTTAAATCACTGATTCAGTCCTAGAACCTCAGCTTCCTGGAAAGTTTGGAGTAACTGGTCTTGGGTAGCTGCTAGTTAAGTATAATTGAGATAACTGGGTATTAATGGAAGGAAAATACTGCAATTATTACTGGCCTCAGGATGGAGATCCACTTAGGACCCTGTCAACGTGGAGAGCCTTTGGGGTCACCTGTCAACAGGGAGATTCACTTACAGACACCTGTAAATATGGAACCAGACCACTTGGGCTCACCTGTCAACAGTGAGACCACTTGGAATCACCTGTCACTATGGAGGCCACTTAGGGACACCTGTCAACATGGAGATTACCTGGGATCACCTGTCACTATGGAGACCATCTGGGCTCACCCATTGGCCTTGAATCAAGATGCAAGATGCAGGAGACAGATTACCATTCTCTTGTTTGCCCTCTTCCTGAAGCTAACTGCCAGGGCAATCCCCTGCTCCACCTCTCCTTACAGCTAAGTGAAGGGGTTGGTCTCTTTTCTGTCCACACTACACAATAGTGTGGACAGAAAATGGTCCCTGGCTGGTCATTGTCTTCAGGGTAGGTGACATGACTTCCTGCTTAGCAACCAGAGACCCTGATGATCCAGGAATAATGTGGTCCCCAAAGACCTTTTATGTTATTTTTTATGGCAAAAACCTCACATGTATTTATCCTGTACAGCATGATATTTCAAACTTGGTATATATTGGGGGTAACACTTCCATCAAGCTGGTTAACATTTTGTATAACATGATGACTGTAGTTAATAACAATGTATTGTATACTTAAAATCAATAAATAGATTTTTAAGTGCTCTCACCATACCCCTCTGATGTGGCCACTCAGAATTGCCAGCGGTGGTTGCAGGAGGCAGGGCCCAGGTCTTGGAATTGCCTTCAGAACCTGGGCTATGACCTGGGGGTACCTTCTCTTGAATATCATGAATCTGCGGAACTCAAGGGTCACTCAGTTGTGACAACTGTGGTGAGCCGGACTTGGGACAGCACTTACTAGGCTTGGCTTGGAGCAAGATGGTGAATGCCAGCTCTACTCCCTAGGCACGTCTCATTTTGGAATAATGTCACTAAATTTCTTTTTATGGTTCTGAGAACAATTCTCAAAAAGGAATTCCAAAAATATTATGAATAGCAGCAGCATTATTAGGATTGGCTGTGTTCCACCCCACGGTGACTCCTGTATGGGAAAGGATGGTCCCTTGCCTGAGCAGTCTTGGTTGGCCTTTAGAAAGCAATCTTGGAAGATGAGTGTAGCATTCCTACTGAGTTAAAAACACTGACTAATTACTGGGAGGTATCATTTAATATCACCTGGGAAGTCAAGCTAGCACTCCAGGATCTTTCTTTAGGAAAGTAAATTCAGTAATCACATTCAGAATAAAGGTGCTTAAAAGCTTTGCCATTTTATTTTTTTTTAAAGTCTCACACTTACCAGCACATTTGCCTACAGAATGAGGCAGCGACCATCCTGCAGCTCCAGGCTCAGCCTGACTACCCCACTCTGCAGTTCCAGGCTCCCTCAGCCTGATTACCCCAGCTTGCAGCTCCAGACTCAGCTTGACGGTACTCTGCAGCTCCAGGCTCAGCCTAACTACCCCCGCCTACAGCTCCAGGCTCCCTCAACCTGACTACCCCAGCCTGCAGCTCCAGGCTCAGCCTGACTACCCCACTCTGCAGCTCCAGGCTCAGCCTGACTCTCCCAGCCTGCAGCTCCAGGCTCAGCCTGACTACCCTACTCTGCAGCTCCAAGTTCCCTCAGCCTGACTACCCCACTCTGCAGCTCCAGGCTCCCTCAGCCTGACTACCCCGGCCTGCAGCTCCAGGCTCCCTTAGCCTGACTCTCCCAGCCTGCAGCTCCAGGCTCAGCCTGACACCCTACTCTGTAGCTCCAGGCTCCCTCAGCCTGACTACCCCAGCCTGCAGCTCCAGGCTTAGCCTGACTACCACAGAAAAGGAGACAGGTTTTGCCATCATCTCAGGTTCCCTGCTATAAATGTAACTTTTCTTTCTTCAGGTAAATCTCCCAGAAAGAAAAATATTGTTCTTTGCAGGAAAAAAAAATTCACTGGGGTGAAGCACACACACACACACACACACACACACACTGCTTGTTCTTGATCAGAAAAACCCTCCTTCACTTAGGAATGGCAGACATGGGATCAAACCTTCTCTTTTACTTTGGATTTGGCTGCTAGCCTTTGGTTTATCATTTTGTTCACCTGGATTCTAGGCCCCAGCACACACAGGACACACACATGGCTCCCTTTCCTTTTTCAAAAAATAAAAACAAAGAAATAGCAACAGCCAGAGGACAAGAGGCCCTTTTGGCTTCTCTCAGAGATGACAAGAGCAGCAGATGGGCAAAGCATAGAGAAGAACCTCAGGAGGAAGGCCACCTGCCCCTCGAAGACACAGAGATCCTCAAACCATGGTAGCTTCAGGAAACATGCAGGGCTCCTGGAGCCCCGTTTCTCCTCCAAGACTGCCCCCACCATCTTTGTCCTCTCTGTGATTATCCCTGGTTTCATGGACTGTGAAGGAGCCTTTCTTTCTGACTTGATGACTTCCCCAAACCCAGGCTTCAGTGTTCTATGATCTGTGACAACAAACATGTTGATCCTTCCTCCGGTTCAGATGCAGCTGTGGTCTGGAGGAACAGAGGACTGGCCTGTGGGTACTCCCACTCTCTGCCTGTCCAGCTTAGGTAAACCCTTGTCTACGTCAAAGATACAACCAACTTCCTGACAACTAGGGGGACAGTCCAGGAGCGTTCTGTGTCTGTCAACACTGGGCACACTACCACCTTCCATTAGTTAGTTTCTTCTGATGATTCCCTCAGTATCTGGCTCTGTGCAGCCGCTCATGGCACATTAACAGGGAGGAAATGAGAGTGTGCTTCTTTGAGATTGCATACACGATGATTTTGCCCAATCACCTTGTTGTTTCTCATTGGTTAACATGTTTTGAGTGTCCTGTGTTTCTTTTTCTTTCTCACACACAGGTGGGCACATGCACACTTGCACACCTATGTAGAAATATACAACCCAGAACCAGGCCCTCTGATTTTGGTTCCTCCCAGGCACACACCTTTGTCCACCTAACCACATGCTGCATAGTCTGCTAGGGTCAGGCCTGGGTTTCAGATCTCTATGGGGCAGGTGGGCAGACCACAGCCTGGGGCCATGTTAGCCTGCCCGGGTCTGAGCTGGTGCCACTACTGCAGTGCTGAGCGGCTGTTTCAGAGCACCCCATGTCTCCCTCAGAGCCTGTGCCGGGTACCGTGGGGACATTTACAGGGGGAAGATTGCTGAGCCCTCTCTGGGGTGGCACATCCACCTCCACTAACCGTTGTCACCTCCAGTTCCTGCTCCAAGAGGTGCCATCCCTGGAACCTGTGGAGTTGGGAGTGCCCTCATCTAGGTTGAAGCACCTTCTGATTTTCCCTGCGGGCCTGCGCTGTTTCCCCACTGGCTGTGGGCAAGTGAAGAGGGTGAGTGGGGAGCTGGAAGAGCCTGTGGTCCTGCTGCCCCCCTGTTGCCCCATAGCTCAGGAGCAACACACACCAAGGGCTCAGAGGCTGTGTCCTTCCTTTTTCCCATTAAGGCTATTCTTGGGTTCATTTTGACAAGACTTTATCTGCACTAAAATAATGGTGGGAAGAGAGGATAGTTGAGGTTCCAGGGTCAGCATCTCAGGTTCTTTGCCACATATTTGGGATCCCCCATCAAAATTGAGTGAAGACTCTCCTGGAAACAGATTGCCCTGAATTTGGCCTGTTTGCTCCAGCTCATAGCCGTAGACCAAGGGGAGAGTGTTCTCCAAGGTATGGGGACACGCCTGCAAGTCTCCACTCCCCATCGCCATGCATCTGCATCATGCTCTCAGGCACCCACGGCTACTGACTGGAGCTGGAGATGTTCCAGGACCACACAGTAGTGGGGAGACCTTGGTTTGCTGTGGCACCCATTGTAGGAGGGGAAGCAGAGCACATGCCAGGTGCTTCAGTGAACCAGGGCAGTAAGGGACCATCTGTGAGCTGGATGCTGCTGGCTCATGGTGCCCTGTGGATGGACATGAGTCTGCTGCTCACTGGAGCTAGGGCTGCCAGCCCCAGGGGTGGGAAGAATGGTGGCAGTGTCTGCCCGCACAGCCAGCCGTTGTGGATGAATGTGAGAACAAGCTCTGGCTCTGAGGTGGCCGCAGCTCACCATGTTCTCGCACTGTCCTCGCAGGCCAAGGGTGTCAGTGAGTGCCAGGGACGGTGAGCTCCAGCAGATGACTGAGCCAGTCACTCCAGTGGACATGCAGGAACTCGATGGCAGGACTGACCCAGGTAGAGACAGGCAGAGACACTTGTCGTCACTGTCTCTGCAGGCTGGTGACCAGCAAACAGTGGAGGGGGTGCTGGTTAGACATGGAGAGACCAGGTATCCTGGGCCTGGGGAAGGAGGGGCTCTGTCTGGAAGAAGGATGGAGGAACGGGTAAGGATGAAGTGTCCAGAGAGGGACACCATTGCCATGTGGGCTACCCTATCCCTGGCTGTAGTAACGTGATCCTTAAGCTCAGAAATATACCACTGCCTCTGATGTCACCGTTAACAGCCCAGCATTAAAATCTTTCCTACATTGGCCTCTCCTCCTGCCCAGGTTTCTCTCCCAGCCCCCTGCACAGAGTTTGTCCTGCACCTGGCTGGGCTGGCCCTGTGCTGGGCATCCAGTGGATGGCACAGTGTGGCACATGGTGCAGGGGCCACATGCTTGGCACAGGTTGTCTTGTCCCCTGTTTAGGGCATCCCTGGGAGTTCTGTGATTTGGGCCCTGCTCTGAAAACCAGGAACTGAGGCCCAGGTGGGAGGGTGCAGGTGGCCCTGGGCTCCCCACCTGGCTCTGGCACTTAGCCATTGCTTTACCTGAAAGCACCTCACTCCAGGCTTCCTGAGGAGGGCAGCCCCAGGAAGACTTGGGTCCCAGCTCACACCTCTTGGTTTTGGACTCATCACCTGTAGCCGTCCTGGAGCTGGATCATGTGCCACATGCTCAGGGTGCAGCGCTGAGCCTCACTGGTCACCACCATTGTACGTGCGAGGACCCGTGGACCAGTGGTCTGAGGGATTCTTGTTTTCCTTTTATTTCCAGAGATTTGATGTCACATGGAGCCCCCTGTTCAGCCCTGGGCCAGATGCAGTTGTCGTAGGGGAGGGGAGAACCACTCTGCCCATGCCAGTTTCTGGGCTCTGACTTTTCGACAGCATGTGGGTATTGTAATGAAGTGCGACAGAGGGTCAGTTTGTCTCCCAAGGAGCTTATGAACTGGGCCTTTGAGACAGGTGCAGATGTCCAGGTGAGATAAGCAGGAGAACAGTTTATGAGAAGCCACTCGTAACCTTCAGGCTGCTTGCAGTGGGCCATCAGGTGAATGTGGCCAGGGCAGGTTCAGGGTGGGACCCGAGGCAGGTGTTGTTAGGGTGACCAGGGGCTGATCATCCCGGGCCTCCCCCTCTTTAGGTGCGTGAATGAGGTGTCCTGTGGCCCTGGCTAGACAAGAGCCTGGGAGGGAGTGCTGCCCTAGGCTGTGGGGGCCCAGGTGGCTGGTGCTCTGCAGGGCCGTGAGGGCACTCTTCCCTCTGCAGTGCCCACTCATGCCGCTCTGTGGGCTCTAGAGGACTGATACAACACCAAGGGGTCTGTTTCCTCAGGGGACAGAAATGTGGGGTCAGGACTCGGAAATCTTGATAAAGGGGCTGACCTGAAATCGGCTCCCATGTGTATGGCCAGGGGGGATGTGGAGTTGTGGCAGGGGGCCCATGGGGGCAGCTGGTTGTACCATGGGGCTGGGGACAGGGCCCTGACTAAGCATTCTGTGGTCTCAAATTCTCGGGCCTCCCTAGGATAGACAGGGAGGTCTGGAAAGCTCCTGAGCACTGGCTGCATGCCCTCAACCCAGGAGACAGACGGGGATATGAGATCCACGTGCCAACCGCTCTCCAAAAGCAAGGTTGATTACATAAAGTTGGCTCCAGTCCTCCTGTCACTATAACAAAGGAGCTATGCTGCCTGTGTTGCCCAGGGCACCTTGCTCAAGTTCCTTTGTGTTTTCGTCCCCCTTCAGAACTGCCTTTGAGTCTGATCCCACACATGGGAGAGACTTCCTAGGAGGTTTGTGCCCAGGGCTGGCCTGGGACGGCAGGTTCCTGAGCTGCCCTTCAGAGCTGCCCATGGCAGGCAGCAGGCAGAGCAAGTCCACCCTTGGTTAAATGCAGTCAAATTCTTGTGCATGTCTCATTCTGCTCAGAGAGAGGCTCAGGCTCAAAAACTAACAAAAATGCTGGTCTGGCAAGAGCTGTCCTGGTTCCTGTTAATAAGAAGAACCTGGGAGCAAGGGAGGCAGTTTTCAGGCCCAGCCTCCAACCAGGGTCTCTTTCCCTCTCAAGCACATGGGAGCTCTTCACAGATTCCGTCAATCCCTGGTTGGAGGGCTGGGCCTGAGAGTGGACCCGGGACGTGTACTGCTCCTGAGCCTGGCATCTCACGCCTCCTCCTTTTCTCTCCTACATTCATTCCATTCATATATTTGCCCCAGACAAGCAGCTAAGCTTTCTGGATCCTGGGGATTAGGGACTTCTCCTTTTGTACTGAAGCCCTGCCCTTGGGTCACTTAACAGGTGCAGAAGGATTCAGCCAGACCGGTCATCTGGAAGTCCAGGACAGAATTTCAAATACTTGTAGAATAAATCCATTTCCAGGATGGAGACCAAACTTCCAATTCTTAGAGCAAAACAAATGGCATGTGATCTTTCAGAACCTTTGAGGCTTCTCTGCCTGTAGGTGACTAGATGCTAGAAAGAGCCAAGTGGATTAGTGGAGAAAAAGCAGCACGAGTCAGCACTGCTAATGTGTGTGCCTTCTGTAGGCCCGTGCCCTGCTGAGCCAGGCTGCTGGTGTTCAGCCCTGAGGCCCCTGCTACTGCCGAGCTCATCTCTCTCACGTCACCTCCTCTCCCTGCCCGGCAGCTTCTCTCCTCCTTCCTGTCTCCACATCCTGTCTCTTAAAGAGCAAAGGAAAAGAATGGAAACCCACAAACATGAAAACAAGTGTCCCTAGGCGAGATCTGAGGGGTCATGGGTCATGCTCTTCAGAGCATGCAGCTGGCCTGGTTGAACCGCCTCAGTGCAGTGGTGGTAAGTCACACAATGTCTTCAACCAAATCCTCTAATTAAAAATTCTCAGGCTGTTGACAAAAAGGCACTTTTTCAATATCCATCAACGCCAGCACAAACGTAGATTTTAATCCATTTGTGTGCTCTCAGCATACAAAGGTTTTCTTCCCTCAAATGAAGTGAATTTTTTTTCCCATGCCCTCACTGCAGTTCTCTACAATGAGAATAAAAACACTCAGTGAAAGGTTGAATGATATCACTTTTGGTCATGTTATTTTTATTTTTCAATGCCTACAAGAATGCGCATCAAGATCATCATTCATTACTTCAGACATACTGCCATTAGTCACAACTTTAAATATAGTACAAACTCATAATTACCAGCTAGTATCAGCTCAGTATTCACAGTATCACCGAGTTACAGCAGTGTGTGATTTTCCTCCTGACTGCCACAAAGTGCTCTCTTATTTTACTCAACAAATACTTATTAAGACCCTGCCCTGTGACACGGCCATGAGCAAATTGCACGGGACCCAGGACTCCCAGAGTGCACGGCTCCACAACCCCACAGTGAGCACAGACAGTGAGCAATCACTGGAAGCAGTCTTAAATTGCAGTTGTGACAGGGACTCAGAGGTGAGTGAAGGACACCGTGAGGAGCCTGGCACAGTGACCTGACTCATGCTGGGCTCTGACAATGCTTCCCAGAGGCGGGTTTTCTTAAAAGTCCCCAGACACTGGCTGGGCAGTTATTTGAGTACATCAAGCCCTGTGCTGGGTTCAAGGAAGTGAAGAGGGCAGCTTCCTGCTCTCGAGGGCCCGCACACCCCTGTGTGGAAGATGGAGATGAAGGTAGACAGTCGTACAGACTTCAGTTACATCACTTCCTGCGCTTGCTGGGAAAGATCATGTGCTGATGTGTCTCCCAGAAACAGGACCTGAGTGACAGCTGCACTGAGGACCAGAAGAACCAGTGGATCCCATGGGACTTTGTGCAGAATTCTCTGTCCACACTGCAGGGAAGAAACACTACTGGCCATCGCGTGATGAGCATCATCAGGGAGCAGAGATTGAAGAAGGCTGGCTGATATTGTGCATGTGACAGGGACTTAGGCAGGATCAAAGTTGGAATGGTTTCTTCAGATAAAGCCATGCTAATAATGACTTCGGGCCGCCAGCTCCTCCTGCCTCTCTGATTCAGTGCCTAGTTCCTGCTCCTGGAACACAGAAAGAAATGGGGATGCTTCTCCATGGCTCCCCTTAAAATCCCCCAGCTTAGGCATTCTGTCCTTCCACTGGAGGCTCCAGTCAGTGTGGGCAGGGGCCAAGATGTGCAGCTCCCTTCTTGGGACCCTCCATGTGGCTTTGGTAGGACTGATGTAGAGTAAATGGACAGTGACTCAGGACTTTGCAGTGCAGTGGTGTGATCTCAGCCACAGACTGGGGACTCACTGGTGATATGCACTGGGGCAGCCCTCCTGAGGCTGTGCTAGATGACCCCTAGGCTGTGCGTTTCCTAGTTGGGGAGCCAAGGTCTCAGAGGTGTGGCAGTTGGCTCCATGTTTCACTATGTGTTAGAGCAGGGGTGGGGACCACAGCCTGGCCGCTTCAGTATCTACTACACTAAACAAACCATTCCCCTACAGCCTCCGGTGAGCTCTGATGATGACGCGTGCTAAAACCTGGTCAGTGCCACATGTCACACTTTGTCTAGAGCTCATCTCTCCACCTCTGAGAAGAGAGCCTGCCTGGTGATGGCCAGAGGTTTGTCACCACCCAGGGACAGTCACCATGGTCTTGCTTTCCAAACTTCAATGCACATAAGACCTACCTGTGTTCCCAAAGCAGTGTAGCTTCAGGACACCAGTTTGCTGCTTGTAAATCCAGACTCCCAGGCACTGTGGTCAGGTCTGCAGGCAGAGGGGAGGGTGGCCAGGGTATATTCACTCTCCAGGAATGATGGGATTCCCTCAGAAACTTTCCTGCTGTGGAGTAGGGAACAAGCTTGGGCAGGTAACTGCAGCAAGGGTTTTGTGTCACCGTGGAGGAGCACAGCTCTGCTGTGGTTTCCTCAGGACTGAATGAGCACCTGCCACTCAGTACAGAGCACACGGTTAGCCCAGAGGCCAGCCTCGACATGCTGGAGGACAGCAATGCTACCTTCCAGCCTCTGCCGGGCAGGGTGCCACTCCTGTGACCCATGACTGTCACCATGATGATTTTGGCCTTTTAACTACAGTGAGCATGTCACACATAGGCTCCCTGACCTTGATGTTGGCTGTGGGGAGCTGCTGGGTGACTTCAGTAGGAGGGGAGGACTCCACTCCCCAAAGGCTAGGAAGAGTCTCCCATAGCCCGGGCCTGGACCCACTGCCACAGAGGGTCCTTTCTGAGTGAATCATTGAAAGGTCACAGCTGGACAGAAAGAGCCCCAGGGAAGCCTTCACAAGATGACCAAAAGGAGAGAGGAAAGGTGAATTTGCTATCCTGGCTGATGGCTCCCAAGGTCCCTGCCAGCCTCTGGCCTATACATGCAGCCATGAAGTGAGAGTGAGCAGATCAGATCACCACAGAACTAAAGGAGGACCACGTCCACAGTGTGGTCAGGGAGGGTCCCTTGATGCTGGAGCTTCTGGGTGAATGATCAGAGGGGTTTCCTGATGGGCTAAACGAGAACCAAGATCTCTTGATCTCTTCCTGCCTCCCTTTCTCTGCCTCTCTCTTTCCCTTCCTCTTTCCCACTCCTCCCCTCCAGGAAAGCTCCATCTCCACCATTTCACATATGCCTGGGAAGGAGGGGAGTGGGGCAAGAGAGGAGCCTCTGCAGAATGGTTGCAGGGTAGCTTGAAATCTTCAGAGGAAAGATGTTGGAAGAGAGTAGGATCAGCTGCCCCAGGTCGTACTATACCAGAGGAACCTGCTGCCCCCACCTCCATTTGTTTCAGTGTGGCCTTGAGTACCTTTGCATTGAACAGACCAAAGCATCTCTCTATTTATGCAGTCTTCCATATTAAGTACCTTCTGTATACAGGCACCAGTTCACAACCTGTAACCTCCAAACTTCACTTCTTCCCAGGGTTGGGAATTTCATTTTGGTTTTTGCATTTCTTTAAAAGTACACACCTCACCTGTTGGTTGATGCCAGGAATTCTCCCGAGGAATCTTTCTCATGAAACCATGTATGTTAGCCAGCATTTTGTTGCTGTTACAAAATATCTGAGATAAACAACTTAAAGGAGAAAAGATTTATTTTAGCTCATGGCTTCAGAGGTTTTAGTTGATGATCAGCAACTTCATTGCTTTGAGCCTGAGATGAGCAGAACATCAGGACACCAGAGTGTGGCAGAGGAAAGCTATGTACAGAACCAGAAAGGAGAGGGAGAGATGGAGGGAGGGAGGGGACAAGGGGTCAGGAACGTCCCCAGTGACCTCCTTTCTCCGAATAAGACCCATTTCCTGCAGTCTCCACCACCTCTCTTAGTCCATTCAATCATGAGCCCATTGAAAGATTAACCCACTGCGGAGGTCAGAGGCCTCTTGATCCCCTTGCTTCCCTGAAGCCCAGCCTCTGACCACTGCTGCACTGAGGACCAGCCCTCCACACACTGGGCCATTGCAGATCCACTGTGACACTGTGTTTGAAATTTAGACCCACTCCCTGAGAGAACCCCTGGGCTGGACAGTTAACCCCCGGGGACCCAGCAGTAGCTATTCCTGTTCTGAGGGCCACATGTTTTAGGAATGGACTGAGGAGTTGCCAGAGGTGGAGAGGAGAGTGACGGGGGACACAAGGCATGCGGGAAGGGAGGCCCGGGATCCATGGCCCCTCGTGCCACCTGAAGCACAGAGTCAAAGACCCCTGCTCCGGCATCTCTGACCTGTAGCTCTTGAGGGCCACTGGCCTCCTATGCTGGGACACCTGGAAGGTGTGCCCCTGGGTGCTCTGGAGACCGCCCCATGCTCAGCTCAGGTCACCACTTGTGATTGTCCATGAGTCTGCCTCTTTCCTGCTGCTGTCCCCGAAGCCTTTCCTTTCAGCCTGATATTTAAGCTCCTGATGGATGGGCCCATGCCTACTGTTGAGTGGCCTCTACGCAGAGCTGACCTTTAAATGGTGTCCACGAGGACTTCACTCAGGCAGGGCCTTAAGGCTGAACTGCCGCTGACCTGGTGAGGCGTGGGTTTCGTTTCAACTTTTTTTGTTTTTATCTCTTTTCCCCTATATTTGCCCTCATCTTAACTTTCAGACTGTTCCAATTTTGGAAGAGCCTTGTTCTTCACTAAATATCTACATGTCCCTAATAAAGTTTTATTAAGACATGGTTTAAAAGGGAATCTCAGGTTTGGGAGATCTTAAATACAAATCTCTTAAGATCCAAAGGGATGAATCTCTGAAGGCCCATTCATGACACGGCCTGGTGGGTGGGGAGTTATCTTGAGGAAAGAGATACCCTGCTCTCAGAATCCTCAAATAACACCTGCTGATTCTGTCAGCACAATCTGTCCCAGAGAGGGACATGTTCTGAGGTGTAGGGTTGGGATGCAGCCTAGGGGTGCAGCCTAGAATGTCTGCTATTCTTTAAGCTGCAGTTTACTAAGGAAAAAGAAGACCGATTCTAATATTGTGGCCATACCTTTTCTTTCACTAGCAGAAGGCACTTCTGTAGTTCAGGGAAGGAGCAGCCACCTGGTTGCTTCCTGCTTTATTGTGAAGAGAAGCATTGGTACGTTAGGGAACACAGGGGAGATGAGGAGAGGGCACGTTCACTGGGTACCTGCAGGAAGAGGTGGGAAATGAAGGCCCAGTGTGTGCTGAGACTCCAAGACAGCCACATGTTCAGGATGTGTGGTGGTGAGAGCCAAGCATATCCTTGCAGTTGGTCTGTGTAGGATGGAGGTGAGGACTCATGGTGGACACCAGCCCTGGCTCCCTTGATACTGAGTTGTGTGGCTTTGGGAAAGTCACTCTGAAAACTGTGAATGTTTTTGGGGCGAGCAACCTAGGGAGATTTTTAAAAATATATTTTTAGTTGTAGATGGACACAAGGGTTTATTTATTTTTTATTTCGTTTTATGTGGTGCTGAGAATCGAACCCAGGGCCTCACACATGCTAGGCAAGTGCTCTACCCCTAAGCCACAACCCCAGCCCCTAGGGAGACTTTACACTTAATCCTCCAGGCACTTTTTCTAATCAAATGAGGCAAAACATGAACTTATCAACATATTTATTAAGTGCATCACAAGATGAGTGAAGCTCTCACGTCCCTGTCCTCCATGATGCAGATCCCCGCTATAGAAAGCCACCTTGGGTGGGAGGGAAGGCCATTTTCCCCCAGCAACAGTGGGGCTGTGCACTGTGACAGGTGTTAGGGAACAGGCACAGCAGAGACTACTGGGAGAGTTATGCCTGGTAGGGGGTGATGGAACGCCCAGCCAAGTTAGAAAACACGACATGGTGGTCTGTGCTCCTCAAAAGCTCTTGTTTCATTTTGCCATGTTCTAAAAGGTAATCACAAAATGCATGCTCAGAAAGGAGAGTAATACTTGATTATGTCATTGACAACACAGTGTGCCTCTGAGGCTGCTCCCTACCACTGGAGAGCTCTGTGCTGGTCACTTGCTTAGGGTGCATAGAGCATGTCTTGCCAGCTCATGCCCAGCACATGCTGGTAGGGATTGGAACACAGCTGTGAGGTGCAGCTGAGGGCACAGGTCTCTTACTTCTGAAGATGGGGAGCAGTCCAAATGCCAGAGACCTGGACCCTTTTTCCACTGTCCCTGCTGCTGCTAAGACCTCCCTTGTGGCTCCAGCCATCCCTCCCCAGCCACAAGTGCCTGCCTTAGCACTCAGTCAGGGAGCTGCAGGCTCTGGGTTGCCAGCGCCAATTTCAAAAACTGCTTGAGGAAGATGTTTCCCAGATCTTCGGCTAGGTTTTTGTGCCTCATGCATCTTAGTGAAGGTATTTGCAGGTAAAAGGAAAAGGATACCAGGGTATACTCTAGTCCACTAAATCATGGAATTGATGTGTTTATCTTCTGAAAAGTGAATAAGCTGATTTTTTGACCCATATAAACCTTGTGATGTAGCTCTGGTCTGGGGTACTGGGAACTAGGTGTACACCTGATAAACCTCTTTTCCTCTGGTAATTGGGAAGGGTTCACTTGACTGTGCTACATGGAGGCCACTCAGGCATCTGTGAATAGAAGGTAAGAAGTCCTCCTTGTGCTGAGTGAAACTAACTGTCACAGCATGGTGGCCTCCTGGTGAGAGGCCCTGAGTCTCAGTATTTAGACCTTAGGCCGGCTCCCGAGGATGAGCACCTGCTCTAATGTGGGGGATCCCCAGGGTTAGGTGATCCATCCATCAAGTCCAGTGGTCTCTCTGCCCTGGGCCAGCAACAGTAATGCTCCTGCTGAGAATGGAAGGAAGCTTTCCATCCAGCATGGGGATGGGTGGAGAAGCAGTTGTTACTCTAAAAATGCCACAAAAACTGATAGCAGTGTCCAGACTCAAGGTAGAATAAGCACCTGCTGGAAATAGCTAAGCTCACCTTGGGACAGGGCAAGCAAGATCTCAGGGAGGAGGAGCACTCAGGGAATTGTAAATGAACCCCGATACTTGCCGGTTTAACAGGAGTGTCAAGCAGGCATGGTGGGGAGGATTCCAGGTAGACTTCGGTGTGTACAGAAGTCCTGAGGCTCAGAGCTTGGCCTCTGAGAAGTGCTGGGTGAAGTCTGGAACTTGGGAAGAGGTGGAGCCTGAGGTCACAGTACATAGTTACAGTGGAAGCACAGGCACACGGGGGTTCCCTAGGGCAAATAGAAGTGAAGGAACACCGGAGATGGCTGGCTTAGGAGGCGAGCAGGTCCATGGGCCCTGCTAGCATGGCTGGGAGCGGGGGCCAGGATGGCAGGAGGGGAAGCAAGGAAAGGGAGATTTTCAAGGAGCAGTGAAAGACCAAAGATGCCACAGGCTGGTGAAGATGCCATCACATGCCCTCTGACCTTTGGTGACCCTGGTTAGAGCCATCTGGGATCAGTGGGGGCAAGGGCCAGAGCTCCCCAGGTTGGCGAGCCAAGAGCCTGAGATGGTGGGAGCAGAGTGCTGCCCCAGAAGTAGAACTGCAAACTGAAGGCAGGGCATGGCTGGGCACAGCAAGGAGGGAGGCTGCTGCATCCTGGGGAGGATGGAAGCTGGCTCCTGTGGAAGGCACATGCTCACAGTGAGGACAGACATCTGATGGGGGGATGAGAATCAGAGTTTTGTCTGGAGTATTTCAGCAAGAGGGGCAGTTTGGTGTTCCTGAAGCAGACTGTGCTGGGCAATCTCACAGAGAGCTTCCACCCCAGAGCAGGTCAGGACAGAGAACCAGGGGCTTGCCAGTGTCTCTGGAGGGTGTTTTGACCCCACCCAGCAGAGAAAGGACTTATCTGAATGTTTGTTTATTAATTTTTGCATTCTACTTATTTTATGAATGGTTGATGAGTCTCAGCTAACTCTAGTCCTAACAAATCACGTCCTTTGCCATGACAACCTAACATGGAAACAAGCATTCAGTGGTGACAATTGATGATCAGTGCTTAAAATGAGGAGAGCCACAGTCTTTCAGAGTCATCTCGGATACAGATGTTGGTCAGCTGCAGTTTTCAAAGGCTTTCAGAGACAGCTCTAAATCTGTGCATAGTCAAGAGTATCTTAACACAGGAGAAAATTTTTAAATCTTCCTGAAAATTTTTCATGTTCTTTTGTATAATCTCGCAGTGTGGTTGGGGGAAGCAGAGAGGATGGGGAATAAAAGCTGTGCTTATCTCCAGCCTGCCTCCATGAAATGAGATGGCATTGCCAGAAAACCAGGGAACATAAGCATTATCTTTCTTCTGAAAATGTGTTTTTATCTTATTTAAGTTTCAAGAGTACCCTCAGATCTATTTCTTATTTTATCTGCAAAACCACAAGAATTAAATGAGGCTTGGTATTATCATTGCCATTTACAGATAAGCTGAAGCCAAAGAGATTTAGAAAATTTGCCTAAGTTCACAGAGCTAGTCAGAGGAGGAACTAGAGGGTGACACAGATCTCCCTGCACTTCCTTTTTCTAAAAAAAATCTAATATTTCCCCCACTTTACCCTAAAATGCTACACACTATCCTTGAAACTCTCACAAATTGTTGTGTTTCAGGATAGAGACAGTGTCCAAAAGATGAGGGATGATGCAGGGCAGGGACTAGCCTTTGGTGACTTAATACACAGACTTTCAGTGTCTAATTTCCTTTTCAGAAACATGTGGATGGGTTTTGCTCTTATTTCTTTCTGGGGCTGGGAGTGGAATTCAGGATCTTGAACTTGATAGGTGGGCACTGTTCTCCTGAGCTACACCCCAGCCCAAGCCATGGAGCTGGTCAGAAATGGTAAACATTTTCTGAGAACCACACTAAACCGGGTTTGATACACTATTGTGGAACCAACTGGTGGCTGTGTGCATGCACACAAAGAATATGACTCCTGGGAACTGGCTCACGTGGTCTTGGGACTGGCAGTGTGGCAGGTTGGAAGCTTAGACATGAGTTCTGTGTTCCAGACCCGAAAGGCAGAATTCCCTCTGTACCAGGAATCCTCAGTCTGCCCTTATAAGACCTTCAACAATCATATTCTCGAGAGTAATCTTATTTAAAAGTCAACTGATTACAGATGTTAATAATTTCTCTGAAGGCCCCTTTGACCAATCATCTGGGCACCGTAGCCTTGCCAGGTTGACCCAGGGAGTTAACTGTCACAGCATGATGACCCTTGTACTGTGGTCATGTATGACTCTAACACTAACCACTACAAGATGCGTTTGCATCTTACCACTGTGGCCAAAGATTCTCAGTCCCAGAGGATTTCCTTTCTTGAACAGAGTGCAGAACTGACAAAATTCAAATTTCTAATAAATGTAGCTAGTGTTTTCCTATATTCATCTGAAAATTCTTCTATTTTAAATTCCATGGTTCTAAGCTGGATAGAAGATGGATATCGATGGTTTTGAAGAAGGTTGGTACATTATGGAAATGGAATCAGTGTGTGATGCATAATTTTATGTGTCAATTGGCAGGGCCATGGTGCCCTGATATTTGTTTAATCATTATCTGGGTGCTTCCTTGTATTTTTGGAAGAGATTAACATTTTAACTTTGAGAAGAGCAGATTACCCTCTACAGTGCAAGGGTCTTATGAGTCTCCAACCTTCTGGCCACCCCTGTTCAGTTTTGCACCATCATAGAAATAGATTCCTTGAAATAAGTGTCTTCTGCAAACATATGCACACATGCACGCACTCACAATCACAAACACACACATATACCATTGGTACTGTTCCTTGGGACTGCTCTAATTCTCCAACAAAGGCAGGGGGTCATACAAGTGAGAAACATGAGAGCAAGGTGTTGGCTGTGAGATTCTGCATACGTGCAGCCTGGTGTGTGGCCTGGGGCCCTGGCAGCCTGCAGATCCCAATCCTCACAGAGAAAGCTCTCACAGGCCCAATCTCAGAATCATCAGATTTGGGGGCTGGAGATATGGCTGAAGTGGTGGCATGTTTGCCTAACATGTGTGAAGCACTGGGTTCGATTCTCAGCACCACATAAAAGTAAAATAAAGATATTGTGTCCAACTAAAAAATAAATATTAAAGAAAATAAAGTAGATTCCTAAGTATTAAAAAAAAGAATCATCATATTTCCTCATTTTAAAAGATAAGCTGTAAACATGGACTTTATGTGAAGTTTTAAAAAAAACTGAGTGTTGGCAACTAACACTTAAAAATTGAACTATAGCTTTCCTGAAGACTTCCAGCTTAGAAGCTGCATGAGGGTGACATCTGTGGATTTCAGGGGGCATTATCAAGTTATGGCATAATGTCATTATGGACGAGACGGAGAAAAATAAAACTCCAACCTACGGGAAAGTCCTGCTGGCTTTGAGAGACCCCATTCTTCACCCTGTTCTAGTGAATATTTGAATAAATGACTCGGTAGAGAAATAGTAATCCTGGAGGCAAGATCATCACCATCACCATCACTATCACATGTGCCTGGTGACTGAGCCAGTTTTCTACTACCCTGCGTTACTGGATCTTGGTGACACTATGAGGCAGTATGACCCTCACTGTTATTTTAGAGATAAGAATCTGAGGCAGAGAGGTAAAGTCACATGGACAGGGCACGCAATGGCGGATGTGGGTGCACAACATGAGTGTGACTTTAGAGCTCACATACTTAGCCAGTGTGTGCTCTACACAGTGGTTAAACCTGTGGAGAGTGTGAGAAGGAAGACATAGTGAGTATGACTTTTTTCTCACACTTGTTGGCGGGATGCTTTTGTCCCATCACACCTGTAAAGGGCAGGAAAAGCTCTGCCCTTTGGCACCTGTTCACACTTGTGAAAGCTCAGGATAGGGCAGATGTTGGCTGCAAGTGAACTTCCCGAGCCCAGGGCAGACCCCACATGACTAGAGAACCCCATGACCCCTCCAGCTGCATCAGTGGAGAAGCAGGACTCGGACCTCGACTCTGGGCTTAGCCCCTACCTGGTCTCTAAGCTCAGGGGTTCTGGGGGCCTGGGCCTGCCTGGCCTTGGCTTGGCTGCACTTGCTGGGCTGGCCAGGAGCCCAGGGTTCTGACATGCAAGGCACATCTGTTTTTTTCCTGATTTCTTTTTAAATCTAGAATTGCTGGGTGGGGTTTTCATCCTGGGTACAATCGCTGTCTCTCTCCTGTATATGCAAAGCTCCTCTCCCTCCCCTTATTCTGCCTCTGTCTCTGGGGGTGGAGGACAGCAGAAGCATATACTGCAACTAAAATTGGCTTTCCTGGCACAGTTCCATGAAAGCCTGTTGCCATTTCTCCCTGAACATCTGGCTCATTTCCTGGGGTGTGTAGAGAGAGGCCTCTTTTCCTTCAGGGCCTGGGTTCAGCACCTGTGAACACGAATGTTAGCTGGCCAGTGACTTGGAGCAATCTGCTGGGCTTGCAGGCTGTGCACCCCCTGCCTGTGGTAATAACATTTACCTGCTTGGCAGAGAGGGCCATCATGGGGAGCATGGGTTGACCAGCTGCGGGGAGCTGATAGCTTCTCTAACGAGAGGCATTTGTAGGCAGAAATCAATTACGGCATATTTCAAAGGTTGCCAGGAACTTGGCCCCCTCTCTGTTCTGTTCGTGGGCTGCTCCTATGCTGATGGTCACTAAGGGGATGGCAGTAACAGTAATTCATGACTTTTAATGTTTTTCTGTGGTAGAATTAGCAGGGTTGGCCTGGGCTCCCAACTTCAGCTCCATAGCCTTTTGTCCTGGTACTTGTGACCCTTGGAACAACAGACCATGCTTGTTGTTAATAGGTCCAGAATGAACCTAGAGTGTCCTGGTGTTCATTGGTGGGTTGAACGGCAGATGCCCGGTTAGTGTGACCCCCTTAGTGACACCACATTATGGGGGGACTCCAGTTGTTTTCATATTTCACAAGAGCACCCTGAGGAGAAGAAGAGATTAATGGAGTGAGCGGGTTACCTGCATGCACCCCACATGGAGGCCAAACTGTTATGTTTTCTACTAATTAATTCCCACTATGAAAGAATACAGAGAGTTCATTTTCGGATCAGTTTTGGTGTCAAGAGACCTAATTACAATGAGAATTATGCCCACTTCTACCACAAATCACACTTCTGGGTGTAATTGCCATGCAATGTGGTGTTTATTCCTTTACTGTTTTTTTCTTTACCAGTCCCTGTTCTGCTTCCCCACCACCCTCTCCCATAAACATGTTTAAGGCCTAAGCTGCTGTTTGCTCAGAAAGCTGGCACTGTGCATATTGGCTGAGCTACACAGGGGCCTGCTTGAAGATTGCCAGGGACTCCAGGATGCACAGAAGAGCCGGATCCCCCTGAGGGTTGCCAAAGCCCTGTGTGCTTATGAGTGTGTGCTTACGAGTGTGTGCCTATGTGTCTGTCTATTTGTGTTGTATGTGGGCACTGAACTTTTTAAATATGACTCATTTATTTTTGGTCCCTCTTTTTTTTTCTCTGAGGAACTTTTCCTAGGAGTGAGCTCTAATAAGCTTGTGAGACAGAGTTCTTTTTTATGATGATATTGAAACTCCTCAGAGCTCTCTCTGAGTTCAGATGGTATAGATTAGAAAGACACTCCTGTGCATCCTAACAACTTGTTAATGAATTTCAGTGAAACCCATGTTCAGTCTCAGCATTCTGTAGACTTGAGCCCATAGCTGCTGAAGAGCACTGCGGTCATTGCTCTGGTGTGTAAGTTGCTGTGTGTGTGTTCATGTGTGTACACAGATACACGCACGTGTCTTGTGTTTGTGCACAAAGATATACACATTCGTATACCTGGGAAGATATGTAGAGGCAGATACATTTTATATATGTGTGCATTATGCTCTTTTCTACAAATGACATGCTGAAGTGGTATTTACCTGTGAGTACGGCTCAACAACGGGATTTGGTAGTGCCCACTCATTAACCTAAACTTAAACGTACCCACTCACCTCTCATCTGTTCAAACCACTGCCAGGGTTCTGTGGTGGGGCGTACACAGTGTAAAGCCACACCTCTGTTCTGTGCACGTGTCCCTGTGACTTCTGAGCTCTGCTTTGGCTGCAGTGCCTCAGCGACTTTCCTAAAGTGCTTCTCCTCATGCTAGAGTGCTGGTGTTCCTCCAGCAGAGACTCAGACAGGTGGAGTGGCTGTGAGGTAAGCTACGTATTTTTTCTCTTCTTTCTTTTTTGGGGTGTGGGAATTAAACCCAGGGTCTCTGCCACTGGAGCACACACCAGCTTTTTGTTTTCTTATTTGGAGACAGGGCTCCCTAAGGTGCTAAGGGTCTGAGTTGCCGAGGCTGGCCTCAAACTCGGAATCCTGCTTCAGTCTCCCTCATCACTGGAATCACAGGCCTGCACCACAGGCCTGGCAAGTGACACACATTTAGTTGAAATTGAAAGTGACAAGTCATATGCCCAAGGGGTAGCCCTATTTGTAGCCTCGCAAAGTGTCTGCAGAGCCACACCCCCCACCACCTGTCCTGTGTGACTTCTCAAGCACCCACGTGTGGAGGTGGAGTCCGGAGCGCAAGGCAGCTCTGGGCAGGCTCCCTCTAGCATTCCTTAGGACTTCCTGCAGAGATCAACCAACTCCCCTTATGCAAAATGCTTGGGACCGGAAGTGTTTCGGATATTTTTTTTTTCTTTGGATTTTGGGATATTTGGACATATAAAGCAAGATGTCCCAGTGATGGCTCAAGTCTAAACATGAAATTCATTTATGCATCACAGACGCATTAAATAAACAGCCCGAGGGGATTCGCACGCTGTCTTCAGGGACTCTGTGCATGAAGCAGGGCCTCAGGGTGCAGTTTCAACTTGTGGGGTCGGATCTGCACTGGGAGCATTCAGATTCTGCAGCATTTCAGAGCTCTGGAGTCGTAATGCTCAACCTGTGTCATCCTTCGTAACACAAGAAGGTGGGAATATATAGTGACACAACCGATGGCCCCTCCCACAGTGACTACAGAGCACCCACATGAGTACTGTCCCTTAGCAGATACTGTCATGCAGCTCCTGTGGTGGTGGTTTGGTGATCTCCTTTGAAATTCTGTGACAGTCTCTCTCGGATCTCATCAGAAATTGAGGGCAGAGGTTGATCCCTTAAAGATAGGTTTTTGGATTTTGAAGAGCCAAAGCATTTGGAGCCAAATTTAGCAAATGGAGCATGTGAGGGACCCTCATTGCTTAGCTTTCTGGTGTCATGGGGAGGCAGGGTTGCCTGCCTTATGCAGACATCACTGTGCCAAAGACATGGTTTTCACTTGTCAAAAGCAAAATTAGTCATGTGCTTTATAATCACACTCCACTTGAGCAAAGAAAAATTATCGTAGGGAAAGCTGTAGGAATTCACCCTTTCCATCCTCATGATGGATCAGTGGTGCCGGGTAAGGGGTGGGCAATGAAGGCCAAGGGGATGAGCAGCCCTGGCCTTGACCTCCTCCAGGAAATACATGCAGGGTGTTCTTAACAGTACTCCAGCACTTGTGGGACCACAGTCCAGCTGAACATTCCTCCCTAGGGACAGGTGTGTGTACTTTTCAGGTGCCACAGGGGAGACTCAGAGGCTAGGTGCCAGAAGACCCCCCTGGGGTGTCTAAGACAGCTCCCCTGCCCAGGCACAGATTCCTTCATTGTCACAGAGGGCTGGTGTCACAGAGGGCCCATGTCCAAAGGATCTGCTCTCTGGACTCCTCCCTGGGCATGGCTAGCATGATAATGAGAGCTGGAAATCGTGCTGTGCTTTGAATTTTGTGGATGTGATTATTTGTAACACCTCCTTTTATGACTATTAGTATTTGCAAATTGCTTTGAGCTATTTTTAAGGAGTCTTGGAATAAAAAGAGATTATCAGGGAAGGTGAGAGAAGCAGATGTCATGCTCTGTGGAGAACAAAGCTGTGTGGTGTTTATCTAGGTCTCTCTGTCCTCAGGGCTGGACAGGGCCTCAGCTCCCAGGCCAGGTCTAGTCGGACTGCAGAAATCTCAGGCCGCATTGCAGCTGGCCATCCTCAAGGGAGGAGTTGGAGATGGCCAACTCCTGCTTCCTCTCCATTTGCTGGGTCAGGCCTGTCTTCTGGTTGTCAAAGGGCTGAGGCATGGCAGGCTGAGGCATGGGATTCAAGGTTCATGGAGAATGCCCCCTTCCAGGAGTCACCCCACTGGTGTTTGTGCACAGGTGTGACCATCACAAAAGGCTTTGAATGTGGCTTGCCCATTGTTCCCAGATTAGACTCTTGTCTCTTTTTCTTCAGGTTTTTAGGATTCTCTTTTTTATACTTCTCTACCTCTGCCCAGACACTGAATATTGCTGTGTCTGCCCTTCCATCCTGGACATGTAAATTACCTAAGGTCACATGGTCACCATGGGATATTGCCAACTCCTTTGATTTCATCAGCACCACCTCATGCCATGTGTTCAGACAATCCCTTCTGTGAGTTTGATTTTTATTTTGGGACTTACTAGCAAGTGTTTCTAAATGGAAGCCCCACAGAGACCACAAGCCCAACCCCAGGGAGTAAACACATAATTTTCTTCTCCAAACCTTCTCTGCTTCCCTGTTTGCTGTCTTGGTTAAGGGTGCTCTCTCATGCCCAGATGGAACAATCTAGAATAACCTTCAAACACTGCATCCCCTGCTGTAGGAATGCAGGACTACCTGTAGCTCCTAGAAGGCAACACCACCTTCTCATCCCACGCTGTTGTTCATGTTGCTCCTCGTGGGTGCCCTTCCCTCATTTCTCTACTCCACACCCTCCCGCATACCCTTCAAGGCCCATTTCAGATGGACTTCTATCTGGGGCACTGTTTGGACTTTCTACCCAGACAACACTAACTGCCCCTTCATTTGTATCCTCTAAAGGGTTGGCACTGTTTTTTTTTAAATCATGCTCATCAAAGGCCCATGAGCTAGGAAAGTAATTTTGCAAGTGGTGATGTGATATTTAGGAATACACCATTTTCAAGGGTGGGAGAAGGGAGAATGACCATAAGAGAGGGAGAGAAGGTGAAGGTCAAGAGCAGAGTGTTGGAGGGGTCATGACCACACCACGGAGGAGCTGGCCCTGGAGCACCTTCAGCTGCAGGTCCTGTGGGGCCTTGGCGTAGACCCCTGTGGACGTGCTCTAGCAGGAGCAAGCCGCAGCCTGCAGAACACCTGGAGGAGGGGCCGACACCCTCCCCGGGCCAGCTGGAGAAGGCTCCCATGTCGGGGCTACCTGTTGAGAGACAGCCGAGTGCTCCCTCACTTATGGCATGTGTGGCAGGACCTTGCTGGGTTAGGGGCTGAGGCCCAGGTGAGCACCTGTTATGAGGTGCTGCTGTACGTTGGGCTTGTCCAGCCTCCGCTGTCCACAGACGCTTGTCTGCCCCAGGGTTGTGGTAATGCAATGAATTCTTCTGGAAAAAGAATGTTAGGCCATCTCCTGTGGTGTCTCTGGTACTGCCTCTGTCCCCTAGCAGCACCCACCCTGCTGGTCACACTGGGGTCCATGATGGTGGCCTTCCATCAGGTGCCAGGGTTTCATCTAGGAGGACTCGCTGCCTCCTGAGTGTACCAGCTTTCCAAAGGTTTGGGGCCAGTGGCTGACTAGGTTGTGAGTCCCCAGTTGTGATTTCTTCCTCATCATAGGGACTCGCGGCTGGCAGGGGCCTGAAGCAGGCCATGAGAACAGCTCTGCTCTCAAGCTGTAGGTTACTGTTGCTTTTCTGTGTTTTAATGCAGACAGTTAGGGTTTTGGTTAATCATGACAAGCTATTAATAATTTCCTGATCTATTAATTTTCTCATGTAATATAATGTTTTAACAGCTAGAATTTCTCCTGTCCCCCTTATCTTACCACATTTATTTTCTACAGCAGTCTGGGATGACATGCAGTGATTTCCCTGGGCTCACATTTTGGGGCAGTTGCCAGTTTGTGGACTTGATAACATCGTGGTGTCTCAGCATCTGCATCTCAGATACATTCACTATTTTAATATTCGGTCATTTCTCTAGTTTTCCTTCATTGGCACTTACAGTCCCTTTTTGGGGCACATCCACATGGCCACTAGGAATGAGGTTGAGTCCCCTGCAGTAGCTACTACGTAGACAGAACACGACCACGTGTTTTCATCCATGTATTCGACCTACAGGCACCGATTCTGCAACATCCATGTGCCATGAGTGGTGGGAGAATTGTGGGGCCACACAAGCGTGGGGTCTGTTGGGGATTGTGGACCTCTTGCCGCAGCATCCCCACTTCCAGATTGAACTGCTGGTGATTTAATTTTTCTGATCGTACAAACTCGTTGCTTGTTAAATTCCCCATGAAGAAACTTACAGCCGAGTGTCAAGTGTTTGGACCCGTGGGGTGGGGAAAGCTTTAAAGAAGAGGTAGACAGGGAGTATCTTTCAAAGGGAACCCCTGACTTCACGACAGATTGGATTCAGAGGGTGAAGGATCAGAGTCAAAGCCGAATCTGACAGTGTGCGCTCGGGCAGCGAGGCTTTTCCATTGTGGGGAATTGTTGTGTTGTGAGGTGGTCAGATTGGAGAGAGCGCACACGGTATTCTGATGGACAACTGACTGTGTTAGAGAATGGCATCACACATGGGCTGGGTGTGGCCAGGTTTGTCGTGACTGGCCTGGTGTTGGGGATGTACATTTGCCACGAGGCTTCTGAGAGGAAATGCTTCTGCCTGCCCAGGGCCCTCCTGGAGGGGAGAGTGCTGTCCTCTCCCTGCCCTCAGCCCTGAGCACTCAGCTTCCACCCACACCCATGTCCACCGTGGTCTTCCTGACCTCCTCCCCAGAGAAAGAACAGAAGGACATGCTGTTGAGCTGGCTTTGTAGGCATGTGTACCTTGTAATATTATAGCTACCCTTGGCAGAAGAACCAGAGGACATGAACAGAGTGTTGTTTATCACATAAGAAACCTCTAGGCCAGAAATGAACACTGAGGAGATCCAGCCTCCAAAGGGAGGCAGCAGATGGCAGATAGTCAGGGTCATGCCACCTGCCTAGTGCTGCCCCTCTGAGGCTGTGTGTGCACTGGGGGCTTCACACTGTCTCTGGGATTGTGCTCCAGGTGTGATGGTTCCCATCACCCCTGATAAACTCAGCCTGTTAGGTTATTCAGCTCTTAGCTCTCCTATGGAGATTTCCCCACGTTTTTGATGCCAGATGTTCCTGGGAGACACATTGGGATGAGGCCCAGGCATCTGACCCTGGGGAGGTGGGCCAGTGGCCCAGCATGGTGGTTTCAACCACTTGAGACTTTCCAGCATGTATTGCAGTGACTGGTGGTGAGTAGGGACAGTAGTCTTCATTGTCACCTTTTTTCTGTGATGAGTTCCCCTGCTAACCCTGGGGACTGTTTCCTTGGTCGGTGGGATGCAGGGCTGTCCTCCAGCCATCTGGCCAGGCACATGCAGCTTAGTGCTCAGTGTCTCTTGGCTTCCTGCTGTGAGTTGTGGGGCTGTGATGTGATTTACGGAGTGTGGAGTGTTAGAGGGTTTTAACTTTCCCCATTAACAAACCACGACACAAGTCCAGGGGTCAGAGCTTGGGAACAGGAGTCCGGATGAGCCCGTGGTTGGTGGCCCAGGGGATTGAGTCAACTTCTGGTTTTCTTCAGGTCTGTGAAGAGGGGTGTCTGGGCTTACAGACAGTCCCCAGGTTCTTAATAGACACCTGCAGCTGGAACTTGCCTGACTGTGCCCCTGTCTTTTTCTCAGAGCCCCATTAACCTGCATGGTGGCTCAGTGCCCAGTGCTGTGTTATTTGGGGCCTAGGACATGCTACAGAGCAGGGTGCCCATCCTCAGCATGCCCCTGAGGCAGAGTAGAGAGAGGGCAGTGGGCTTCAGGGAGGCACCTGAATCAGGGCTTATTGCTTCACATTTCCTAAACACGCATGCAGAGTTCTGACTCAGAGGGGCCTACAGTATGGCACAGTCTCCCTCTGTCCTCCTCCTTCCCCAGAGCAGTCCATCTAACCTTTCCCATGTGTGTTCTTTTATTTAAATAGTTTACTGTAGATGCCACATTATTGTTCTCATGGGTATTAGATTATGTTATGACAGATGTTTTCTTGTACGCACAGGGTCATGCAATCGATGTCTTCATCTGAGCTTAGAACAGTTTCATCACTTCTTATAGGAAGCCCAGGTTTGCTAGCCTTCGTTCACCATTACTTCCTGCACCCTGGAAGTCGTGACTGCCTGTTTCTGCGGCTGTGCTCTACGTTTCTGTAAGTGGGCTTCATGGAGGCTCCTTCCATGTGGTGTGGTGGTCTCAGGGTTCATCAGTGCCATAGCTCGGGTCAGTATTTCCCTGCCTTGTGTTACCCAGTCATTCCAGGGTGTGTCAATATCACGTCTTGTCTGTCCACGCGTCAGTGGTGCACACCTGGCGTCAGTACCCCCAGGGTCTGCTGTCGTGTGCAGTTCTGTGATGAGTGCTCATGTCCAGGTGTTTGCATGGATTGCTTTCATTTCCCTTGGGTGGACACCCAGGAGTGCTATTGCTGGGTCAGAGGGTAACTCTTTTCCCTGCCCAGCTTCAGGAGAGGTTTGGTAATAGGGGCAAGTTATGGCATGAAACCTGTCCTAGCCAGTGTCCTCCTGTTTCTCTTGATGGAACTGTCCTCAAATAATTTTGGTTCACTTCCAGGGTTCTGAAGGAACTGATTTGGCTGTTGTTATTTTCTTCTGAAGCTCTGCTAATATGCTTGAACTTTGCTTCCAACAGATGCATCACGGTGGTCAACCAGCCCATTAGAATACACTCTTCTCCCCACACCTTGACAGAAAGACACTCTAAGGGCACGTTGGTGTCTCAGGTCCCCTGCGATAGTTTCTTTCACTGCACAGTACATAGGATGCTACTCTACTTCTCTTTCATTTTCCTTCATCCACTATTTTGATTTCTTTATTGAGCTGTAATTTGCATTCATCAAGTTCTCGAATTGAAGACTGCAGTTTGATGAGCTTTGAAGAATGTGCAGTCATGCAAGCTCCATCACAGTTATGAGGTGAAACGTTTCCGTCCCTGAGAGCAGTCCCTTCCCCCTGCACAGCCAGTCTATTCTTGACATTCTGGCCCTTGGAAATCACAGGTCCGCTTTCTGTTGCTACAGTTAAGTCATTTCTTGTATCTGCAGTGTGTGGAGGTGGCTGTGCTGCTTGTGTCCTCTGCGTCTGTCTGGCTTCTTTCTTCTCTCAGTACGACATGTCAGGGTTTGTACCCTGCATCCATCAGCAGAATCCTGTGTGTGGACATAATATAATGTGTTCTCCCATTTGGCAGTCCATGGACATTTGTGCTGTTTCCTTTTGGACCATTTTTGTATAAAGCTATGAGTATTCATGTACAGGTAACACAGTGGTTCTAGTTTTCATTTCTTTTTGTGAAAATGCCCAGGAGAAGAATTATTGCTCCTGTGATGTTGAGAGACACAGCCAGTCAGAATGATGCCTGGCATTTGCCTGAGGGAATGTTTGAAAGGTGACAGCAGCAAACCATTGAGATGATGATTTGAGTTAAGCTGTATATAATTGCTGTGATGTTGGATTGATTGTATTGTATATTTGACCTTTACTGTGGGGCAATGGGGCACTACTTTGGATTTCTTGTGCTACTTTGGAGTTCTTGCGGGGATTCCTGGAGAGTTCCCATTGGTTGGGGAAGTGCCAGAGGAGGGATTTCAGGTGTGGGGTGTTTCTGGAAGGGCCATGTGGGTGGTGTTGGCAGAAAAGTGCGCGTGCAGTGCCAGTGAGAGTTGAAATAAAGTAGTTGCTATTTGAACCTACAAGGCTTCGTGGCGGCTCAGTTATTCATGCCCAGCCAGACTGCAGCACTGTGATCTATTTTAACTTTGGTAAGTTGTAACTAATGGTGTTGAGCATGTTTTTGTGTGCTTACTTGCTGTTTGTAACTTCTTCTGCAAAAAAGACTGTGCAAATCCTTTGCAAATTTATTATTAGTCTGTTACCAAATTTCAAATTTCTAAAAAAATAAAATTCAATAAAAAATTTATACATACTTGATTCCAACATAGGACTTAGCACACAAGCACTTACAGAGAACTATTCCAGCATATTTTCTGAAATTAAAAAGAATGAAGGAACAACACAGTTTGAGACGAGAATACTTCTTTCTGGTTGGGTTGACCCAGAGCCTGGATGTAGTAAGGTACACAAATTGTTTCTTTCTTTCTTTTTTTTTTTTTTGTTGCTTTCTTTTGTTGGCTAAAAGGGGAAAAAAAGTCCCAAAAAGGGAGTTGAAGAGAATTAGCATTTGGCAATTAGAGTGAGATAAACCCACAAAGCACCAAGAAATGATTTCTCCAATAGGTGATGCCTATATGTGAGAGAGCCATTTTTCTAAATGACTAAGACACACCATCTCTGGAAAACTACTTCATTTTTCAAATTTGATAATAGCCCACTATAAAACTGATAAACATAGATCAATCTATGAAAAAAAACAGAACATTACAAAAAAGGATACAATCAGAAAATGGTAGGCTATTTTATAAAGCAGACTAATGCCCCATAATTTAATTGGCCAAATGTTCTAGGTGAAACAACAAAAAAGCCAGAGCTATGCAAATGTCATTTATTACAGATGCACCCATATAATCAGAACTTGACATATTCCAGCTCAAGAACTAGGAATGGGGAAATATCTCAATGGCACAGACACTTGTTTTTAGAATACATACATCTAGCTAATAAAAATGAAGAGTAAGGATGTCAAAAATCATCTAACCCAATAGTTCTCAAGACATGATCCTTTGACAGTAGAATTGATGTCACCCAGGAACTTATTAGAAATGGGAGTTCTCAGGTACCACCATAAACCTACTGCATAAGAATCTGGGAGAAGGGCCCTGTGATCTGAACTTTAATAAGGCTCAGGTGAATGAGAACCACTAATGAAACCTAACTATCATGCCTATCCTTCGGTCCTTTCCTACAGAATCTCTGCAAAGTGGTTGGCTAGCATATGCTTGAAACATCCCAGAGGTGGGATGTTTGCTATCCATTCCTTCTAAGATAATTAACTCCCCCACTAGTTTTCTTAATACCAAGTCACCCATTTGTTGAGGATTTATTCCTTGGGGCCATATAAAACAAGAATCATTCAAGCCACAGTGCCTCAGATATTTGGGTTTAACCATTCTTTATTTCTTCCAGTTTTTCTAAAAAGAAACATGCAAATTGTGCAAACCACTCCAGAACAATACTGGTTCTAGAAACCGGTAATCCCTGTGGTTCTTTGCCTCTCCAGAACCTACTTTCTAGAGTTCTAACCACATCACTTTTATTTTCTTTGGGGTATACTTCACCCTTGTCTACAGATGGGGCTCTTCCTACTGCCAGGTACCAGGGATGGGCACTTCTCTGGCATATCACTGCTTCAGGAGAGGACATGGGACACAAAGCGAGTCATTGAAGGCAAGCATCCAATTTGGGGCATTCACATTTTCTTTTTGTGTGTGTGTTTGTGCTCTGTGAGTCTTATGTAACATATCCTTCTCTATCATAAGGTTACCAAATATATTCCTTTTTTGGTGGTGATGGTGTGGCGAAGGGGACTGGAGATTGAATCCAATGATACTTTACCATTAAACTACATCCCCAGGCTTTTTTTTTTTTTTTTGAGGAAGGGTCTTGAGGCCTTGCTAAATTGCCAAAGCTCACCTTGAACTTGAGAGTCTCCTTCCTCTACCTCTAGAATCACTGAGATTACAGGCATGCATCACTTTGTCCAGCTTAGGTAGCAAAACATATTCTTGAATGTTCTTTTATCACCTTGATATTCTTCACTTTTAACAGATATTTATTTATTCCACATGAGATTTTGTTCATAATATGAAAACAGTTTCACTTATATCCTTTTATGAGTCAATTTTCTTTGTACTTTGAGGGAATGACTACACCACGTACTATATGTATATAGGAATAAGTCTGGATTGTTTTAGTCTGATTCCATGCCAGATGCTGTAGAAGAGAGGTCACTAAATTATTTCTGCAAAGGGACAGATGCAGCAGTTGGTGCTTCAACTACTCAATTCTGTCATCACAGCATGGAAGCAGTCACTGGCAATATCTAAATGAATAGGTGTGCTGCGTCCCAAAAAAAACTTTACTTACAAAAATAGTTGCAGACTATATTTGATTGTGGGCTGTATTTGCTAACTCTTGTTACAGATTTGCTACTTACCTTATGGAGAAATAATTTATTTTTCTTGATTTACTCTCCTACAGAAATTGACTCTGCCCCTTCAAAAGAAATTGGTTATTTGTTGGACTAAATTTAAATTTTAATGGAGGGGATATGTGACATCTTCACAATATTCCATGAAGCCATTTATGAACACTGCATTTATGCTCTTTAATATCATAATAAAACTCTTGTAATAGAGTTTTAAATTTCACTTACATGTTTTATGCATTCTATCTTAGATTTATTCCTAGATAGCTTAGTTTATATCACTATTATAAATGGTATCTCATTGTCATCGTTCATAATTGGTTACTCCCAACACAGAGGAAAGCTATTGATTTTTGTATGTTGCTCTTACAGCTATCAACCAAGCTGAACTCTTGTATTGCTTCTAATAGTTTCTGCTGATTCTCTTTGATTTTCTATATAAATGCTTTCACGTAGAGGTAATGACAGTGTTATCTCTCATTTCAATTCTTTTTTGCTTCTCTGTCTATTGTAATGGTCAGATATATGGTAATGTGTTGAGAAGTAAAAGCAACAGAGTCATCCTTGTCTTGTCTCTGTTATAGATTTTTAGTAGAAAGCCTTTATCAAACTTAAAAATCCCTTGTATTTTAAATTTGATAAGGATTGATTACATTTATAAAAAGCCTTAATACATGTTTTATATCAATGAAGATGCAACCGCTTCTTCTTTGCCATGAATATGGAAAATGACATTAGAGGTTTTTTTTAAATATTGTGCTATCCTTTCACATTTATGTTTGACTCAGTCACCAAGTTTTATTTAATATTTAGTATCCCTCAATGTCATAAGTGGAGTTGGCCAACATTTTTTTCAAGCCTCAACTTACCTTGTTTATTAAAACCAAACTTAATGTGTTTGTTTTTTGTGCTAAAATAAATTTTTATAAAGGAGTATTTTCTGTTCCTTGCAAGTTAAGCAGAACTCACTTGTAAAACTGTAATCCTTTTCCTCTTGCATGGAGGACTAACTTTTGACCATCATTATGATTTATTATGTTTTCTGATTTACTTAAGTGTTCTTTTCCTGTATCAGTTTCTTATCCACATATCCTTTCACACAAACTTAAACTTTTACAGATAAAAATTCACACTTTAATCAATATAATAATTATAGATCATTATTTTAAACTATTTTATATTTTATCACAATATATGTAATTATTTTTTCTTCACCTGTCAAGGCTACATCTAACATTAAATTTTTCAAAGAATCAACTTCGTTTTTTTTTTTACTTTTAAATTATTGTTATATCATGACTGATTTTCTGCACTTTATTTCTTTCCTCTGATTCTTTTTCCATTCCCGTTTCTTCAGACTATGCTGCAGTTTTTTCTTGTTACTTGAGTCAAATGTTGAGCTTATGTGGTTTCTAACTTTGTGATTTTCTCTTGACTAACAAAATCCATATATTACCTTCAAAGTATTCCATTAGCTCTTTCACCTACTGTGCTTTTATTATCATTCAGCTCTGAAATTTTGCTATTCTTGTTATCATTTCCTATTTAACCTGAGGGTTAGTTCATAGTATGCCTTTCATTTTCAGACATATGGAATGTTTTTGCTATCTTTTCTTTAATAATGTCTGACTTTATAGCACTGTAGTTAGAGAAAGGAACCTTTATACTCTAGGTTTTTAGCATTTGAGGCTTCCTTCTTGACCCATTAGAAAATGAATCTTGTGCCTAAACTGCACCCCCTCCAAAATAAAAGGAATTCTTCTCTTGTTGAATCAATTCTATGTACACAGATCAAAGTCATTGTTATCCCAAACTATCTCTGCTTACTTTTTGTCTCATTGCTTCACCAGTTTCTAAGAACAGGTACATTTCTAGCTATAGTTGCTAAACCAAAGGCAAATGTTATAAATTGCTGTTTCCTCTATCTTGAAGCTATTCTTTAATAGACATGTAGATATTCCTGCTTGTTTTATCCCTTTCATTTATTGCTCCTTTTTTGTGTGCATGTGACAAGAATGACTTTTTCCATCACCTCTTCAACCTGTGTAATTTTTTATATAAATATCAGGACCTTGTTTTCTACATTAGAGAATATACCCTATAAGTTTAACCCATCTATATTTATGCCAATTGTTTGTTTATTTCAAACATCTTCATCTTTTTATTTCACTTCTTCTCTTTACTACTTTTCATAGTTAAATCAGGAAATTTTTCCATGAGTATGAAAATTACACTCTATTTTGTTTCAGTAACAGTTATTCTCATACTAAATTTTCCCATCAGTATCAATGTCCTTAACATACTCTTACCACCTCTGATCTCTGTCAGATATCATATTCCATCTTTCTCAGGTCCTTATTACTGGCATGATCAAAGAATACCAAGTTCTAATTTCAAGTAACTATTTATATGCTTTTTAACACCCTTATTCCCACTCTCTCTAGTAAACTTTGAGCTCCAACATCATTGCCTGTTTTAAATCTTATCTTCCTCTTTGGTTCTTAGTTCCCCATTTTCTTCAAAGTTCAGCTATACTTTTAAATGAACATTCACATCATATAAAGTTAATTTTACTAGAAAATTTTCTCATTACTCCATCATGCACCTAAAAACTAAAGTTCTTATTGTGTTTTTGCACAAAAATCACTAAATTCTATATTTCATCTTATTTCCTACTTTCCATTCCTTCCTCCTGTATTAACATCATTTATTTTTGCTATAATACATTCTCCAAAATTACTTTCCTAAACGGTGTACATGTGGCAAACTGAGATTTTAATCAGGATATCTTTATTTTACCCCTCCATTTAAATAAGTAACTATTCTTGATATTCTAGGCCCAAAGTTTGCTAGTGTCAGCACTTTTAAATTATATTATTCCTTTGCCTTCTTGCATTCTGGTATGGCTATATAGAAAAGACCAAGGACAACCTGATTCCTATTCACCATTTACACATTTGCTAAGGTCTAAGTGAGGACTACATATTACTTTCCTGAGAAGATCCTAACAAACTATCAGAAACCCAGAACTAGGATCCCTCTGAAGTCTCTAGTGCAGAAATCTTGCCTCTTTCTAGCCTCTGGTGATTATCAACAATCCTTAGTGTTCCTTGGCAATGCAGATGCATCACCCTAATAGCTGTCCCTCCTTCCCCTGAGCATCATGTGGCCTTCTTTATATGTTTTCTCCTGTATGCAAATACAAATCAATCAATTTTGGGCCCACTTTAACCAGTATGATCTTCTCAACTTTATTTACATATTCAAACATCCTATTTCCAAAAAAAGTCATGCTTGAAGTTTCCTTATTGAAGGATGCTATTCAAGCCACTACAGACTAACTTTACTATGAGCTCATTTCCACATGAGGAGTTTGATTTTTATGGCACTTTCTATATGCTTATTCATTTTTTTTCTTCAAATACTCTCTGACCTCAGTTAACTTATTTGCCTGCCAAGGATTCTACTTGACATTGCTATTCATTCTATTTCTTAACTCTAATCTCAGTCTTCTCATGTCCTATTTCTTCCTGATTCCTTTTTGGAGCGAGCCTCAGTCCAAAATTGTGCTACTCATTTATCCATTGAATTAGTTCCTGACATTGTATTTTTTTTTTTTTGGTGGGTGGAGTACCAGGAATTGAACTCAGGGGCACTCTACCACTGAGCCACAGCCCTATTTTGTATTTTATAGAGAGACAGGGTCTCACTGAGTTGCTTAGCACCTTGCTGTTGTTGAGGCTGGCTTTGAACTGAAGAGCCTTCTTCCTCAGCCTCCCAAACCACTGCGATTACAGGTGTGCACCACTGTGCCCAGCTCTCTGACACTGTATTTTGAGCCTACTTTCCATTTTCCCTCTATCCCAGGCTACCCTACTCTATATTTCCCTCCTCCTTAGATATCAGTCTTACCAACAAACTTATATTTCTATTACATTTATTCTCATTTAGTTTAGCCCTCCAAGGAGTTAAAATGTTGACTGCTTTCTGATCTCTTTGCTTTTCCTTCTCCTTTGCTAGTCACATGCTTCAAAATACTCTTCATTTGGTGGAAGCAGTAAGAGGTGGAGCCAAAGTTCAAAGCACCTGCCCTTGAGTTCCTGACCTTCTGCATATATTGAACTTCTTACTATTAGATATCACATCTGAAAAATGGAGATGACAGCATTTTAAAGTACATCTCACTTTGTCTGCTACATCATGTAGGCTCCCTAAGCACTGTTTTCAATTCTCTCTACTTCCTTAATTTTGGTAATGTTCTGCTAAATGTTTGTGTAGCTAGAAGACCTATTTCCTTAAGTTTTAATTTCCTCAAGAGGAGAAGAAAAAATTTTCCAAAGCCTGTAGAAAAAAGTACAGAACTAAGGAAAAGGGTAAGAATCAAAATTGTGTGATGGAAAGATTCATGCTTCTCCAGGATCTGAAACTGTCTGCAAAACAGAGATAAATATTAAATGTTTTCCTCTTAAATGAAAATGGCAAAAAGCAATTTTTAAGGCTAATTAAACTTTCTGAATCTTTCCTACCAAACAAAAAAGCTAGATGTACCAGTATTCTATTGAATTTTCAAGGGAAAATCATCTCCAGAAAACTTCTGGAGATCACAGATTCTAGAATTCAAGATCACAATTTCCAGAATGCAGGAATCAAGAACTGAGTTAGAACCTCAGTTGAAGTTTAGGCCTTTAGATTAGTGTTAGCCAAGAAAGTAATATAAGGGACTCAATTCACACACAAAATGCTGAGCAGTCATATGTATATATTTTTACAAACAAAAACAAGTCAGAATATTAAGGAAAACAAAGGTCTTCTAGCCTATTTTTTCTTGGTTTTCCTTGGTAATAGCTTAATTTATTTAGAATAAAATCAATGAGACTTCAAGATATTTAATAAATCCCCTATCTTCTCATGCTAAAAAGGTACCCTCCTTCTACCTCCTACATAGAACCTTTTGTAACCACTACCACTTATAGCCTGCCTCTGCCTATTGCCTGTAATTCTTACCAGGTGGTAGCATTACAGTATTTTTACAACTTCATCATCCAAATTTATTGAATAGAAAGGAGATACTGGAAAGGTCTATACCATTCACATTTAATTTTGTGACTCAGTGGATTTGATCAGTCATTTTCTGATAGGGCTAGATAGGCTGCCTACCTTGTAGTACGATAAGGTTCAATGGCCACAAAAGCAAATGCAGTCTCCAAATTGTAAAATTTCCAAACCATTAACAATAGGAGATGACAATAGCTCAATTTAGGGTAGACCAGGTTTCTTCCTGGTTTCCTTTCAAATGTTATGCAAATGTTCAACTAAAATAAATGTGAAATGTTTCAAAACTGGTTTAAAAAGAAAAAAAGCCAAACTCTAGAAATTTTGACCAGAAAAAGACCTATGATGTCACTTAGATCTAGCCTTATTATTTTAGAAATGTCAGGCAAGCCCAGTAGGTCAAGTGGCCTGTTCAAATGTGCTTTGAATCTTAGGGGGTTTCCTGGCTCTTTAGAGGGGATGCTATTTAAATAACTTTATTAAACTTTAGAACTTAAGACTTCATAACCCCAATTGACTTCAGGTACCCCAATTTGAGAAAATAAGATCATTCTGTCATTTTAGGAGCTACCTTGGTGCTAGAGTTACACAGCAGTCCTGTTATAAGAAGGTCAATAAATGACTCAAAATATAAACCTTTGCCTATTATGTTCAAATTATTTCATTGACTACAAAATTTTAAATATGAATTGTTTTTTGAGAATATGAACCCCCTCAGAAACCAGTAACCTTAACTTGAAAAACTGAGGACTTTAAGTAAAATGCACATATACATGGATTCAAATTCTAACCAACAGACTACCAGGAATCCTTTCCTTCCCATTTTATGGTTAATCCCTTCCGTTTTCCTTGTATCAAATAACTTATTTGGAACAAATGAAAAGACTATATATTTTCATAAGCCATAGAGTATTCTGCCTGCTCAAAATGTGATCTGCTGACCAGTAGCATCTACATAACCTGAGCATTAAGAAATGCAGACTCCCAGGCAAGAGCCCAGACTTGCTTGTCAATGTCAATTCCAGAGCAGTGTCAGTAAATCCCAAGAAGGTGACAAAAAGAAAAAGAATCACATCACCAGAGCACCAGTTACAAAACTATGTTTATCAAAATCTAAAAGACCACATTCTTAGGCTCCCTCATACCCTGACTCTGGCAAACCTCTCCAAGAACCAGGGTAACATGGCTCGAGGGTTAGACAGATTTGAGTGCAAAATCTATCTTCTTTCTCAATTAGTTATAAACATGGGCAATTTCCTAAGGGTTTCTGAGTCTATAAAATAGTCACAACAACAGTACCATCTTCTCAAGGACACACATTAGGCACCTCATGATTATTTGATCACTGTTGGCCAACATTCTAATGTATTTCACCCTGGAAAGAAGGAATGTCAACTTTTCTTCAATAAATAATTGTTGGTTGTCATCTAATACATAAATTGATAAACACTTGGTACAGTGTTAAAATACTGTGTAATAGTTAAATAAAGATTTTAAAAAATCATGTATATGGCATTGTATTGCCATCAGGGACTACCATATCAGAGGTTGACAGTGTTAGTTTAAAAAGTAGGATCTGGAGACCTGATTATGTAGCTCAGTGGTATAGCATTTCTTGGCAAGCTCTGAGGCCCTGGATTTGACTCAAAAAATACAAATAAAATTATATGAAAAAGCAGCATCAATTGATTAACAGAAGTGACAGTTAATGTTGCTCATTACTTTCATCCCTAAGCAATCCATATATTATATCCACCTTTATTTTCCTGACAACCACATGGGAAAGGTATTTATGTATTTCTCAGATTATTTCTCTCTCCTCAATTCCTATATTTAAGAATTACTGTGTTGCAAGGATACTGAACCTTCAAGGCTATTGATATGAACTGCTAAATATCTCTAAGGAAATGTTTCTAATAATTTATAATCAACAGAAGTGTACAGAAAAGGCCCATTCCTCATAACTTTAGTCAGCACTGGGCATTCTGTAATTCTCCAAATCTCTAATAAAAGTCTGTCATTACTTAGGAATACAATATAGAGTGAAATGACTTTTCTAAATTTCCTAGCTAAAGCAATCTGCCATGAACACTAATGTCTCCTAGGCAACCAGGAAGCCAGACATGGTAAAAAAAAAGAAGTACTATTTTTTGGTTCAAAGAATGAAAAATGTGTATTTCCTTTTAAGTACAAAAATAAAGATGTCATTACATTATGGCTGTGGATGTTAAAGCTCATTTCAATACATATATATATATATATATATATATATATATATATATAT